>NC_060142.1:56630964-56939653 GCF_021461385.2 Schistocerca piceifrons | reverse complement strand
TGGACTTGGGGGAAAGAGGAAAATCCTTGGTATATCTGCTGTGTACAGCAGAGTGGGCCAAGGACGGAGACTTCTGGGAGCCACTGAGGATGTTGCACTCTGTCTATGTGCCATCCGCATGGACATGGAAGGCGCTTCGTACTAGGTAATATTTCATGAGATGAACATGTGACAGGGGCACCCCCAAGTTGGGAGACTGTAGAGGAGCCCCTCGTGCCACAGAAAATCGAAGGCTCTTGAAACATTGAGTAGTACTGTCCTGATGTTCTCCCTCTTTCCGAGGGTGTCCGACGCTTCCTCCACTAGGCACTGCAGCTAGTGGTTCTTTGGACGTCCCTGACGAAATCCCGATGGTTTGTCTAGTAGTAATTCACTGACTACGACGTGTTGGAGCAGATGACACATGTATATCGATTCAAACAGATTGCTGATGGCTAGCAGCAACTTGATGGGCCAGTAAGTATTTGGGAGTTGTGGTTTCTACCCTGCCTTATGGGATGGCCATGCTTTTGGCTTTCTTCAAATCCAGTGCGTACCTCCATGGACGCAGGATATTGTTGAAAATCCCCACTATATGGTCTGTGGCGGCGGCAGGCATCTATTGCAGAAGTTGATTGGTGAGTAAAAATGGTTCAAATGGCTCTGAGCACTATGGGACTTAACTTCTGAGGTCATCAGTTCCCTAGAAATTAGAACTACTTAAACCTAACTAACCTAAGGACATCACACACATCCATGCCCGAGGCATGATTCGAACCTGCGTCCGCAGCGGTCGCGCGGCTCCAGACTGTAGCGCCTAGAACCGCTCGGTCACACCGGCCGGCTGATTGGTGAGTAGATAGGAGTCTCCTGCATTCCGAGTATTGAGGCAGTGGAGTTGTTAAACCACCTCTTCTGCATCGACTTCTTCCAGCTGCTGTGCCTCATCTGCATTGGCTGCTAAAAACAACTAGAAGTCGTTAATTTACGAGAGTGATGTGGTCTGGGGCATACAGAATCTCCTATCGAAGTGAAATTGGTCTCAAAGATATCTCCAGGGATGGTGGATTTGGCTGCCAGCTCACAGAAAACTTCTTGGTTGATTCACAGTGGTGGTGTGTCCTCTACACAGGAAGGTTTTCGTGTCCTCTCCTCTTTCCCCCTATGCCGACTCATCTCTGACACGTAGCATCGCCAGGTGGTTCGACCAGTCCTGGTAATTACGATATTGCAGTGCCTGTGTTGTTAAAAAGAATGATGCACTGTGGCAACTACAGTCATTATGAAATATATGAAATGTATTCGCAGTTGTGAATACAAACAGCCATCAGCTGTATAAGGAAATGACGACAATGAAAATTTGTGCTGGACTGGGATCCGAACCTGGATTTCCCGCTTTATGCCTTCACCGTTTTGGCTATCCGTGCACGACCCAATGTAAAACACAAACTTCGTCGTGCCTGTATGGCAACCTGCACTCGTACACACCTTATGCTACAATATCGTATTTATCTGTCGATACCAGTCATGCATGTCCGAAGGAACACGGAATCGTTCTTCTTAACAGCACATGCATTGCAATATCGTATTTATCCGCTGATAACAGGCAGCGACTTTCAATTAAAATATCCTCTGCTGTATGGGAATTACATAATGTTTGTACGAGTGCAGGTGGTGGCGGAGGAATGACAACATATGGAAGTCAGGGTCTGACCTTGACTCGTACACGTATCGCCAAAGCGATTAAAACGACAGCTCACGTAAAGCAGGTAATCCATATTCGAATCCCGGTCAGGCACAAATTTTCATGGTCGTCATTTCGTTATAAAGTTGAAGACAGCTCGCATTGGTAACTACGAATACATTTCATATAGTCCAGATAGTGATTGGTCGATGGCGACTTTAACCTCACGCCGCATCAGCTTAAGCAGGCGCTTGATTGCCTGGTGTCGTATTTGCTGCCACTCCCGGAATCCTCTATTTTTCTCAGTATTGATGCCATTATGTACGAATGCAATCGCTGACAACGATCTGTCGGTTCCTGTCTTTGTAAAGGAAGGAAGATCAGTTTAACGTCCTTTTGAAAGCACAGTCATTAGGTTCGGATTACCAAAGAATGGGGAAGGAAATCAGATGTGCTCTTTTCAAAGGAACCCATCCAGCAAATACCTATAGCGATTTAGAGAAATCACGGAAATCCTGAGTTTGGATGGCAGGACGAGGCTTTGAGCCCCCCCTACTCTCGAACCCGCGTCAAATGTGCTAACTAGGGTAATTTCCTGCCGTGGTGTTGCAGCTATGACAGCGTCTAGTACCTGTTGTTTGTGATGACATACGTATGGCTGCCAACCCCTTCAGGTGCAGAGGCTGAAGCCAGTACCCCATCTAATCGCGCCCAATAATGCTCCCAATTTATATGAAGGGTGTCCAGACTGGTGTGGTGGTGATCTTCCATCGATGTCGAGATCGAAAATGTTGGGCTCGTGGTCTAAGATGATGGTGGTGCATGTGCTCACTGATATAATATAGGGTAGTCCACTTTCAAGGGGTACATCAAGAATCGCTCACTGGTGGCTAGTCGATATATTGTGGGCCGGTGGGACGTGTGGACCAATCGCCTGTCATTGGCATTAGTGATATGAGAGTTCCATGCACCATGCTTAGCGTTAATGTCTCCCCCAACGAAGACTTTGCTGGTGGGAGTGTAGGGGGAAGGCGAGAGGAGGGCTTTCACGTCAGCTGGGTCCAGTAGGCCTTTTGGTGAATTATACGCCCCTATGAAAGTGATACTCTGGTGAGATGTGTCACTGATGGTAAGCTGTGACCTCCATAGATTGGAGCAGAGGAAGTTGTATATGGTGGTAGGTGAGAGACTTGTGCAAGTTGCCTGCATTTCCGCCGCTGGTTGTGCATCTACCCATCCAGTAACAGAAGTAATTGACTGAATCCACATTCTGGTCTTCAGATGGGTCTCGCTCGCCAGACACGCGTAGGCGGCCTTTTCACACAAGAACTGCTGAAACCCCCACCCCGTGTACGGAGGCTATTGGTGTTCCATACACAGATAGTTAGGTCTCCCAGACTACGGGTCACGGTGGGTTTCCGACGGTGATGTGACAGTTACACAGATGGCCTCATTGATAGCAGTTGCTCTGTAGCAGTTGTTCCATAAAAGTGATAAGCGTCTTGAACATGGATATGACGTGTGGTAATTCATCTTGTGGAGATACTGCAGTGACGTTGTCTTGGCGTTCTTATTCCTGAGATAGATAGAACAGTACTGATGGGTGCATTGTCTGTTGACCACTACCCCCAAAAGAGTTCTTGGCCGAGGGTGAGTCATCTCAGATTTTTGCCTGGAACCGCTTGCTGTGGTAAGGTTGCTTCCCTTTCCCATCGGTGGCTGGGGTTGTCTCACAGGGTGGTGCTGTTTTCCACTGCCCAGGCGAAGAAAGTGAGAACAAACCTCACTCCTGGCTGAGGGATCAACTATTTTGCGGCCTTAGAATTCAAATCTCATCTCCATATGGTGATATGCTTGAAGCGGGAACGGTCACGACGGTTGGCGATGTGTTGTTGGCCGCAGCGTGCACAGTGTGTTGGTGACTTTTCCATTTTGCGAGAGCAGCCACAGCTGGCGTCTTCGGCAGTGCATTTTAGGCATCGCAGTGGCATCGAACAGTGCAGTACAACGTGGCCAACGACATGACAGTTGTAGATCCTGTTGCAAAAGTTCACCTTCGCCACGGGGATCGCTGTGATGTGTGTCACGTACCAGATGCCACGGGGATGGGGCAAGTCACTCTCCACAATAAGTACCAGTGGCTTCTCTTTGTGCGTCTTCAGTGGTGGGAGGACAGTGACAGGGTGCAAGCCACATGCGAATACGAGGTCGTCAAGGTGTTGTACGTGGTCCCAAGTTGAATTTGTTCACCAAATCACGAAAAACGATCTTCAATAGTTTCACCTACTTGGGCGTAAAAGTGTAGTATGGCAACTATCACTCTCCAAAAGCTGCAGCTGTAGTCCTAGAGTTTGGAGCCAGTCTCAGTGAAACCTTATAGACGTCATTCCCCATTGGCCTAAGAGAAAAGCTCTCGCTGCTTGACAATTTGGTATCGTTCGTCGTGGTCTCTGCCGAATTTGAAGACAACTGGAGGAGATTTTGTTTCCTTTGCGGGCTTTTAACACTAGAAGTCGGTCGGATAGCATAGTAATGTCCATCTCGCTATCCACTAACATGGCGGAGTTGATCGCAGAAGGGCGGTCGACTGCAGCAGACGACGGATTAACACACTTGCCGGCAGGCGATATTCCGAACTCCGAGCTTGGGTCCCTCCGCAACGAGCTCGACAACCTCAGCGACAGAGCTAACTCGAATGAGTCCCGTTTCGTCTCCGCTCCGGTTAGATACTAGGTTAGTGGATGAGTTTGTAGTGTTTTTGTTGTGGATGTTGATATTTCGTTTGCTGTGGGTGTACTTATCGATTATCAATTTTTATTTGTAGTCCACTGTTGCTGTTTGAGTAAACATATTGTCATTTTGTCATGTGGAAACAGTGAGAATAGAGAGCGGACGATAGAAAATGGGGTGCCAAGCGGAGAAACCGGAATATTTCTGACATATTCTTTCGTTTGAATTCAGTAGAGGGATGACAGCAGCCGAGGCAGCCAGAAATATTTCCTCCGTGAAGTGGGATGACGACATTGGACAAAGCTCGGCAGGAAAATGCTGTTCACTATTTGTGGAGTATTGTTTTGACATAAGTGACTCTCACGTTCTGAAAGATCTTCGAGGTTTGATGAAGATCGCTTAAACGCGTTAATCCACGATGATCCAAGTCAGTGTATTCGACAACTGGTAAATGTGATGAAGTGTGATGATTCCACATCATCGTGTGACATTTGCATGCAATGGGGAAGATTCCGAAATCAGGTGTATGGATACCGCATGCACTACCCCCCCCCCCCCCTTTCCCGGGGCACAAAGTTTCAAATACCGGCTCCATGGCCATTGTTCGGTCTTCACAGCTGAGCTCTTTGCCCTCTACCAGGCTGTTCTTTACATTTGCCGCCACCGACATTCTGCTTATGTCATCTGCTCCGATTCCCTGAGCGCCATCCAGAGCCTCAGTGATCCGTATCCGGTTCACCCTTTCGTGCACCGGATCCAACGCTGTCTCCAGCAGCTGGTGGACGACGGTTCTCCGGTTAGCTTTATGTGGGCTCCTGGACATGTCGGTATGCCTGGGAACGAAGCTGCAGATGCCGTGGCCAAGTCTGCGGTCCTCCATCCTCGGACAGCTTCTTGTTGTGTCCCTTCATCAGATTGTAGCAGGGTCATTTGTGGCATGCCGATTGGGCTGCACTTACGGACAACAAGCTTCGGGCCTTGAAACCTCTTCCCGCGGCTTGGACGTCCTCCTCACGGCCTTCTCGGCGGGAGGAGGTCGTTTTGGCCCGGTTACGAATTGGACACTGCCGGTTCAGCCATTGCCATCTGCTGACGGCTGCGCCGGCGCCGTTCTGCCCATGTGGGCAATTGCTGACGGTCCGCCACATTTTAACGTACTGTCCGGATTTTAATACACTGCGTCTTGTTCTTGGCCTGCCATGTACTCTGGATGCCATTTTAGCGGATGACCCAGGAGCAGTTGCTCGCGTTCTTCGTTTTATCAACTTGACAAACCTAAGGACATTTGATTATGCTGTTTTTTTAATCCTATGCCTGCCAATCTGTCTTTTATCGTGTTTTCCCTTTAAGCTGCTGTTTTAAACTTGTGCCTCGCGGTGCATTCCTAACGTAGTCTGGGCGCTAATGACCATTGTAGTTGTGCGCCCTAAAACCACAAAAAAAACAAAAAAAAATTTTGCGTGTGGTCATATGTGCATCTCTGGTTGCTCGTCATCATTGCCTCGTGAACAACACCGACCATTCCTATGTGTATTTTTGTTGGTCACAAGAAATGGTGTCTTTATGCTAACGCAAAGAAAAGAAAGGAATGGTTGAGCCCAAACAAAGCATCAGTTCCCGTACAAACACCTGCGAGCATCCACAAAAGCTAATTTTATGCATCTGGTGGAACAGCTTCCCCGAGTTGTAACCGCCACTGCTGACATTTACTGTCAACTGAATACTTGGAGACGTAATCCAAAAACAACGACCAGGAAGACTGCCTGAAGTGATGCTACTCCATGATAACGCTCCCCTGCATTCTGTTAGACTACACAGGAGTTGGGTTGGGAGGGCATTGCGCATCCACCGTATTCGCCTGACCCTGCGTCCTCAGATTTTCACCTTTCTCGATCTCTATCGAACAGTCTTCAAGGAGCTTCCTTTGCGGATGAAAATGCGCTCCGAACATGGCTCGACGAGCTCTTCGCCTCAAAACCACCTGATTCCTACATTCGCGGAATCGAAAAGTTACCCCAGCGTTGCAAGAGTGTTGTAAACAGTGAAGGAAAATATTTAGTGATGACTTAAGTCCCTGCTACGTGTATGTTACGGCGTTACGTGCCGGCAACGCAGGTGGCATTCATTCTCGCCGTGAGCGTTGGTCGGTTTTTTTTGGCTCATCAGAGAATAGTTTACTTTCTTTTAAACTTGCATGGCAATTGGCATCTGACCTCCCGGAACCCACTGGAAGTGATGTATCAAAAGGTACACATAAGGCTTCAGCAGAATGGCCTTTATTGTTGGAGACCTGCTGTGTGTGTACCTCTTACGCGTCTTCACAGAAGCGAACGTCTAGAGTGGAGTCGTCAACAAGTCACCTGGACAGTCGGTCAGTGGGCCAGTGTTCGTTTCGCAGAAGAGTCCTGATTTGGTCTGGAGACGGATTCGCATCTGGAGGGAATGCGGAACACGATTTCCGGATCCAAACATTGCGGAAAGAGACCGATATCTAGAAGGATCCGTAATGGTGTGGTAAGGGATTACGTTGGCTAGGCGAACACCACTTCATGAAATTGTACGGGTGAATCGGTGAGGTTTAACTGCTGTCAGGTATCGTGACGAGATCTTGGAACCTTATCGCGGATGTTGCGAGGTGCTGTGGGCCCAGACTTCGTACTGATGGACGATAACGCTCGACCTCACGAGTGGTCGATGTTTTCTTGGAAGATATTGCAAGCATGGCTTGGTCTGATCGCTCTCCCGATTTTAATCCTATAGAGCATGTCAGGGATGCACTAGGGAGACGGCTTGCATCACGTCAGCATCCACCAGCCTCTCTCCAAGGCTTGTGAGCAGCTCTGCAGGAAGAATGGGCGTCATTGCCTCAATGTGAGGCTGGCGACATCATTCACTACATGCCCCATCGTTGTCAGATCTGTACTGCTGCCAAAGGTGGTCACACCCCATGTTGTTGTTGTTGTGGTCTTCAGTCCTGAGACTGGTTTGATGCAGCTCTCCATGCTACTCTATCCTGTGCAAGCTTCTTCATCTCCCAGTACCTACTGCAACCTACATCCTTCTGAATCTGCTTAGTGTATTCATCTCTTGGTCTCCCTCTACGATTTTTACCCTCCACGGTGCCCTCCAATGCTAAATTGGTGATCCCTTGATGCCTCAAAACATGTCCTACCAACCGATCCCTTCTTCTAATCAAGTTGTGCCACAAACTTCTCGTCTCCCCAATCCTATTCAATACCTCCTCATTAGTTACGTGATCTACCCACCTTATCTTCAGCATTCTTCTGTAGCACCACATTTCGAAAGCTTCTATTCTCTTCTTGTCCAAACTAGTTATCGTCCATGTTTCACTTCCATACATGGCTACACTCCATACAAATACTTTCAGAAACGACTTCCTGACATTTAAATCTATACTCGATGTTAACAAATTTCTCTTCTTGAGAAACGCTTTCCTTGCCATTGCCAGTCTACATTTTATATCCTCTCTACTTCGACCATCATCAGTTATTTTACTCCCTAAATAGCAAAACTCCTTTACTACTTTAAGTGTCTCATTTCCTAATCTAATTCCCTCAGCATCACCCGACTTAATTAGACTACATTCCATTATCCTTGTTTTGCTTTTGTTGATGTTCATCTTATATCCTCCTTTCAAGACACTGTCCATTCCGTTCAACTGCTCTTCCAAGTCCTTTGCTGTCTCTGACGGAATTACAATGTCATCGGCGAACCTCAAAGTTTTTACTTCTTCTCCATGAATTTTAATATCTACTCCGAATCTTTCTTTTGTTTCCTTTACTGCTTGCTCAATATACAGATTGAATAACATCGGGGAGAGGCTACAACCCTGTCTCACTCCTTTCCCTTTCACACCCCATACTGAGCACATTAACCAATTGTCGGAATTTGTATACAAATCCATTAAATTGGAAAGAAATTAAGAATATTTTGTCTACCGGTATATATTGTGTAGTTGTTTACGTTCTGCATTCTTTACATTGTTTCTACTTTGCTGTCACCTGTTTATAGTGTTTTGTGGCAAAATAAACGAATCTTGTAAAATTTTCGCTCGTTGCTTTAATTTTGGACACCAGTGTAACAACAATATTTATTAAACGTTTTAATGTTTGAGCATGTAAACTGTACTTGCGCCAAAAGTAATTGCTTTGTTTACGTAAAAGAGCAGAAGCGATCAGCTTATTGTTACAACTTATAAAATACAATTTATATTTTGTTCAAAATGGTTCAAATGGCTCTGAGCACTATGGGACTCAACTGCTGAGGTCATTAGTCCCCTAGAACTTAGAACTAATTAAACCTAACTAACCTAAGGACATCACAAACATCCATGCCCGAGGCAGGATTCGAACCTACGACCATAGCGGTCTTGCGGTTCCAGACTGCAGTGCCTTTAACCGCACGGCCACTTCGGCCGGCTATATTTTGTAAGGATATAAAATACGCAATGGAGTAAAACTGAACTATGTGAGCTTCCAATCGTGTTCAGAACAAACAAAATAAACGAGAAGTCGTCGGCTCCCAGTTTCTCTCTCAGACATTCACTTATGTTTCTTTCTCTAACAACACCAACATTACCATTTACTACTTCATTTGTGTACTGTACCAAAACTATCGAACAGTAGCTTTGGCAGAGCGCAACTCTAGTTATATCACATGCAATAAAATGAGAATAAGCTATAATATCGGAGAAAAGTATGGAGACTATGTCGCTCTGCGTAAGCAAACGACCCTTACTTATCGAATACTCCAGGTCCCAAACTGTGTTGCCTTGGGGCCCAGTTGTTTACTCGGGTTGCTGGTACGTGTTGTGTGGAGCTGTCCTGTGCCACACATATGCGTCACGGCCTCGGTATGCCGGCAGATGGGCTCATTGGCCGCTGCGTGCGCCATTTACGTGAATGGCAGCGAAGGCCGCGAGTCCGGCCCGTGGTCACGTGCGGCGCGACAGGTCACGAGGTTCAAGTCGCCACTGGTGCCGGCTGGCTGCGTAATTGGACCTCACAAGGCCACAGTCCGTGCGGCAGGAGAAGAGCCCTGATACTTAAACTGGGCTTGGCGCCGCTGCTTCGCGTGTCTGCCACAACCAACTACTTAACACCGTTTTGTATTCGCCTATATTGCATCGATTCATTGTTGGCGCATCGATTCATTGTTGGCGCAGATATACGTAGGGATTCCCGATATTTCGGGCTAATGATCCTAAACAAAGAAGGAAAAGCTGAAAGATGAAATGAATATACAGTGTGTCTGTACGAGGGAGATCTTGAACGCAATATGACAGAAATAGGACGTAGATGAAGATGAGATGGGAGATGTGTTACTGCGAGAAGAATTTGACCCCTGAAAGATCTAAGTAGAAACAAGGCCCCGGAAATAGAGGACATTCCGTCAGAACTATAGATAGCCTGCCGAGAGCCAAATGTGACATAACCCTTCCATCTTGTGTGCAAGATGTATGAGAAAACCCTCAGACTTCAAGAAGAATCTAATAGTTCTAATTCCAAAGGAAGCAGGTGCTAGAGGTGTGAATATTACCGAACTATCAATTTAGTACGTCATAAAAATACTAATACGAATTCTTTACAGAAGAACGGAAAAACTCCAAAAAGCTGACCTTGAGGGAGAACGGTTTGGATTCCGAAGAAATGTAGGAACACGCGAGGCAATAATGACCCTTCGACTCACCTTAGAAGATAGGTTAAGGAAAAGCAAACCTCGGTCTGTATCATTTGTAGACTTAGAGGAAGCTTTTCACAATGTTGACTAGAACAATTTTTCTGAAATGCTCAAGGTAGCAAGGTTAGAATACAGGGAGCGAAAGGCTATTTACAACTTGTACAGAAACCAGAAGGCAGTTATATGCGTCGAAGGGCATGAAAAGGAAGCTAGTTGAGAAGAGTGTGAGACAGGGCTGTAGCCTATCCCTGATGTTATTCAGCAGTAATGGAAACCAAAGAAAAATTTGGAGTAGAAATTAAAGTCCAGGGAGCAGAAATAAAAACTTTGAGTTTTACCGATGACACTGTAATTCTGTCGGAGACAGCAAAGGACTTAGAAGAGCAGTTGGACAGAATGAGCAGTGTCTTGAAAGGAGGGTATAACATGAACCTCAACAAAAGCAAAACGAAGGTAATGCAATGTAATAATGCTGAGGGAATCAGATTAGGGAATGAGACATTTAAAGTAGTGGACAAGTTTTGCTATTTGGGCAGTAAATTAACTGATGATGGCCAAAGTAGACAGGATATAAAATGCCGACTTGGCAATGGCAAGAAAAGCGTTTCTGAAGAAGAGAAATTTCCTGACATTGAGGATAGATTTAGGTGATGGGAAATCTTTTGTGAAGGCATTTCTGTGGACTGTAGCCATGTATGGACGTGAAACATTGACGATAAACAGTTTATACAAAAAAAGAATGGGAGCTTTCGAAATGTGGTGCAACAGAAGAATGCTAAAATTTTGATCAGTAGATCATGTAACTAATGAGGAAGTACTGAATGAAATTAGGAAGACAAGAAATATGTGGTAAAACTTGACTAAAGGAAGGGAACGTTAGATCGGACACATTCTGACACATGAAGGGAGCATAAGTTTAGTATTGGAGGGAAGTGTGTGTGTGTGAGGGGGGGGGGGGGGGGGTTAAAAATCGTAGGGAGACACCAAGAGATTAACACAGTAATTGAATTCAGAACAATGTAGACTGTAGTAGTTATTCAGAGATGAATAGGCTTGCACACGATAGAGTAGTGCGAAGAGCTGCATCAGACCAGTCTTCGGAGTGAAGACCACAACAACAACGAGCCTACAATGATCAACCAGTACCGCATGGATTTTGGATGGGTTGAGTTTTAACCCTATGCCCTGTACCCATTTTTATAGTGCACACTGCCCAGTACTGAGATTCTCTGTAGTTATCTTCAGGTTTATTGGTTTTGCACCTAGATACAAATGGATGTAATCATAGTACATATGATATTAGCAATACGACAAAACTGATAGCACATCGTTGACATACAATGAGAAGAGAGTGGCAATAATACCGAACCCTGGGGGACACCTAATACTCCCTGCCTTCATTGTGACTTTAAGGTGTCAGACGACGCATTCCTAACGAGATGAGCTCCCTGATCTGCAGTAATGAACCATAATTTCATCCTACTTAGGTTCTTAAGACGTCTAAGCTTTTTTGAAACTTCATGTCGTTTATTTCTTGCGTAGTAATTTGCCACCCTTTTTTTTATTACGGTACTTGTACATATTACTTTTCACGGCCCGTAACTCTGGTTCCAGACGTATTTCATTCATGAAATTAATTGTTCTGCCATTGCACTGATGAACCTCAGTAATTGTACTGCACTTTGCGAGGAATTTAGGCTGTTAAGTTTGGCAAGTAAAATGTCGACGTCGTCAGTGTCAAAGGCTTCGCTGAAGTCTAAAAAACAGCAGCTTCCTGTGCCTCCAATGCAAGTTGAGGTCATCTGAAGGCAGATGTTGTGCAGCAATGTTTACGAAAAACTGATTGGTATTCATCTAGTAGATTGTTCGTAGTTAGTTTGTTAGCTGATCGTGGACTACCAGATCTGTTCAAAAAATTCCGGAACTTTGTCTACAAAATTTTCTACGCTTATCTGTTACTTATTGTGGATGGTCTTCGAAATCCTCTCCTCCACAATTGATACACAGCTCCGAATGCCGTTTCCAATTCCAGAAGTAGTCTTGGTACGCCTCTTGCTGGATCGCTCTGGTCTATCGTTGCAAATCTTCGTCCTTTCAATGGGGTTTTCAACTATGAAAATAATAAAAAGTCCTCAGGGGCAAGGTCTGGAGAGTACGGAGGCTGAGGCTGCACAGTGTTTTCGTTTTTTTGTGCAACAATGACACACCAACAGGGATGAATGAGCAGGTGCGTTATCGAGATGCAAGAGGCATGAATTGTCTCACCACATTTCGGGCCGTTTCCTTAGTGTTTGTCCCTGTGTCACTAATTCATGATGAAGGAATCCTTCAAAGTCAAAGAAAACTATCAGGATGGCTCTGACTTTTGACTTGACCTGACGAGCTTTTTTCTGTCTTTGAGAACCTTTGCCGGCCGCGGTGGCCGTGCGGTTCTAGGCCCTTCAGTCCGGAACCGCGGGACTGCTACGGTCGCAGGTTCGAATCCTGCCTTGGGCATGGATGTGTGTAATGTCCTTAAGTTAGTTAGGTTTAAGTAGTTCTAAGTTCTAGGGGACTGATGACCTAAGATGTTAAGTCCCATAGTGCTCAGAGCCATTCTTTTTAGAACCTTTCCCAACCCATTGTGAAGTTTGAACCTTGGTCTCAACATCATTACCGCAGATCCACGTCTCATCGACAGTTATGATTTCTTCGAGGAACTTCTAGTTCTCATTTACGCGATCCAAAAGCTCTTCACAGATAGCGAGGCGAAGGTCTTTCTGGTCTTGACTCACGAGTCGTGGGACGAACTTTGGCGGCAGCACGATGCATGCTGTGTTAGGATTTTATGACATGATGCGACTGAAATGTTACATTCATCTGCAATCTCTCAGACAGTTAGTTTTCGATTGGCACGTACAGTTTCTTTGACGTTCCAGACATGAGCGTCGTCGGTAGATGTCGAAGGGCGTCCTGAACGAGGGTCATCTTTAACTTCTGTCCGGCCATTTTTAAACCGTACGAACCTTACGTACGACTCTGTCAATCCCAGGCAGAACCTACTCTCGACATGCGACAACGGGTGCCGTGTGATATGTGGTTGGTACGGAAAAATCTCCTCGAACCGGTCCTGGTAACACTTGTATCGTATGAAGTACATGTGCCTTGAGTTTCAGCTATGGAAGTCCGCGTCACCTCGCTGTGTTGGACAGGTGTGCGTCTGGCGGTGGGCGGCGACGACGGCGGCGTGTCTGCTGGTGGCGCTGCAAGCGGAGGAGGCGGAGGCGAGGGCCACCAAGCGCAGCGTCACCGACACCTCCGTCATGGGCTACCTCACAGAGGTGAGTGCACAGGAGCTTCGCAGACACCTCTGTCATAGGCTACTGCGTGGATAGCAGTGAAACGGATACCTCCGTCGTGGGCTACCTCACAGAGGTGAGTGCACAGGAGCGTCGCAGACACCTCTGTCATAGGCTACTATGTGGATAGTAACGTCACAGACACCTCCGTCATGGGCTACCTCACCGAGGTGCGTACACAGGAGCGTCGCAGAAACCTCTGTCAAAGGCTACTGCGTGGATAGCAGTGTCACGGATACCTCCGTCGTGGAATACCTCAAAGATGTGAGTGCACAGCAACGTCTCAGACACCTCCGTAATGGCTTACCTCACGGAGGTGAGTGCACAGAAGCATCACAGACGTTTCTGTCACTCGCTACCACATGGAGGTGAGGGCACAGCAGTATCATGAATACGTCTTCGATGGTCTACCACATTTTGGTGAGAGAGCAGAAGTGTTACTTCCGTGAGATAATCCGTGACGGGGGTGTCTGTAATGCTAGACACCCCCGTCATGGATTACCTCACGGAGGTGAGTGCACAGAAGCGTCACACACACATCCGTTACGAGTTACCTCATGGAGGTAAGTGCACAGAAGCATCGCAGACATCTGCATCATGGGTTACCTCACGACTGCACAGAAGCGTCACAGACACCTCCATCGTGGGCTACTTCATGGAGGAGAGTGCACAGTAGCATCACAGACACCCCGTCACGGATTACCTCACAGAGGTGAGTGCACAGTAGCATGAGACACCCCCATCACAGGTTACCTCACGGAGGTGAGTGCACTGAAGTATCACAGACTCCTCTGTCATGGGTTACCTTACGTAGGTAATTGCGCAAAAGTGTCACAGACATGTCTGTCATGGGCTACCACATAGAGATGAGTGAATAGCAGCATCATGAATTCCTCTGTTTGAACTAGAACATTTTGATGAGAGTACAGAAGTGTCACAGACACCTCCATCATGGGCTACCTCACAGAGGTGAGTGCACAGGAGCGTCGCAGAAACCTCTGTCATAGGCTACTATGTGGATAACAGCGTCATGGATACCTCCGTCGTGGGATACCTCAAAGAGGTGAGTGCACAGCAACGTCTCAGACACCTCCGTAAAGGCTTACCTCACGGAGGTGAGTGCACAGAAACAGCACAGACGTTTCTGTCACTCGCTACCACATGGAGGTGAGGGCACAGCAGTATCATGAATACGTCTTCGATGGTCTACCACATTTTGGTGAGAGCGCAGAAGTGTTACTTCCGTGAGATAATCCGTGACGGGGGTGTCTGTGATGCTAGACACCCCCGTCACGGATTACCTGACGGAGGTGAGTGCACAGAAGCGTCACACACACATCTGTCACGAGTTACCTCATGGAGGTAAGTGCACAGAAGCATCACAGACATCTGCATCATGGGTTACCTCACGACTGCACAGAAGCGTCACAGACACCTCCATCATGGGCTACCTCACAGAGGTGAGTGCACAGGAGCTTCGCAGACACCTCTGTCATAGGCTACTACGTGGATAGCAGCGTCACGGACACCACCGTCATGGGCTACCTCACAGATGTGAGTGCACAGGAGCGTCGCAGAAACCTCTGTCATAGGCTACTACGTGGATAACAGCGTCACAGATACCTCCGTCGTGGGATACCTCAAAGAGGTGAGTGCACAGCAACGTCTCAGACACCTCCGTAATGGCTTACCTCACGGAGGTGAGTGCACAGAAACATCACAGACGTTTCTGTCACTCGCTACCACATGGAGGTGAGGGCACAGCAGTATCATGAATACGTCTTCGATGGTCTACCACATTTTGGTGAGAGCGCAGAAGTGTTACTTCCGTGAGATAATCCGTGACGGGGGTGTCTGTGATGCTAGACACCCCCGTCACGGATTACCTGACGGAGGTGAGTGCACAGAAGCGTCACACACACATCCGTCACGAGTTACGTCACGGAGGTAAGTGCACAGAAGCATCACAGACATCTGCATCATGGGCTACCTCACGACTGCACAGAAGCGTCACAGACACCTCGATCATGGGCTACCTCATGGAGGAGAGTGCACAGTAGCATCACAGACACCCCCGTCACGGATTACCTCACAGAGGTGAGTGCACAGTAGCATGAGACACCCCCATCACAGGTTACCTCACGGAGGTGAGTGCACAGAAACATCACAGACGTTTCTGTCACTCGCTACCACATGGAGGTGAGGGCACAGCAGTATCATGAATACGTCTTCGATGGTCTACCTCATTTTGGTGAGAGCGCAGAAGTGTTACTTCCATGAGATAATCCGTGACGGGGGTGTCTGTGATGCTAGACACCCCCGTCACGGATTACCTCACGGAGGTGAGTGCACAGAAGCGTCACACACACATCCGTCACGAGTTACGTCATGGAGGTAAGTGCACAGAAGCATCACAGACATCTACATCATGGGTTACCTCACGACTGCACAGAAGTGTCACAGACACCTCGATCATTGGCTATCTCATGGAGGAGAGTGCACAGTAGCATCACAGACACCCCCGTCACGGATTACCTCACAGAGGTGAGTGCACAGTAGCATGAGACACCCCCATCACAGGTTACCTCACGGAGGTGAGTGCACTGAAGTATCACAGACTCCTCTGTCATGGGTTACCTTACGTAGGTAAGTGCGCAGAAGTGTCACAGACATGTCTGTCGTGGGCTACCACATAGAGATGAGTGAGTAGCAGCATCATGAATACCTCTGTTTGAACTACCACATTTTGATGAGAGTACAGAAGTGTCACAGACACCTCCATCATGGGCTACCTCACAGAAGTGAGTCTGCAGAGCTCATCACTGCAGACTGCGGGGCAGGTGTTTGTAGCCAACAGTGCTGTGCTCTGTCAGCATTTCCATAGAACAACTTCAGAGTTGACAAGACAAAACTCTCACAGAAAATATTTATAAGCCTGACTCACAACTGACCCTAGTTAACGAACAGGAGAACTGCCCATTGGAGGCAATGCTGGAAACTGTGATTTGGATCCAATAATCGGTTGCTGTCAAATGTCTGTGCATGTGTATCTTCCACATGATCTGTCCCGAATATTTCGTTGTTTTATTACATCTGATTGAGTGAGAGTAGATGACACTGCTTTCCTCGCCCTCTGCCTTACACTCCAGAAATCCCAACAGTCCTTCCAAATCTACCTCAATCAGTTTATCTCCTGGTGTAACCGATGGCTTGTAAAATCAGTCCCTCCAAAACTCAGGCAATAATTGTAGGACTAGCTGCCTGCACCTTCCCCTGTACGAGTTCTACCTTACTATTTACGACTGTCCTACTATCCTATCCACTAACGCACTAAAATGTCTTAGACTAATGCTCAACTGGCAACTAACGTGGAAACCTCACTTATTAATCATCCAACGGAAAACCCACACTAGACTAAAACTACTAACCAGCCAAATTTGGGATTACACCCCTCCAGTACGCTCCAAACCTACAAAACCCTGACCTGACCTATCCTATGCTATGCAAGTGTTGCATAGATCTCCACCCCATCAAAGTTCTATAAGTCTCTCCAAATCGTCAAAAACTATGCACTCCGCCTCATTTTCCTCTCCCGTTAACTGTCCCCCACATGGTTTATCTATCATCTTATCAAATTTCCACCCCTCCTCAACCACATCGAACACCTCCACATCTCCTATACTATCCGCAAACTAGATTCCAATAACCCTATTCTCCCCTCTGACCACCAACCCTAGTATGCTGCTGCGCCTTCACAACCACATCCCTCCATCCCTACACCTCCACACACTCCATATCCCATCTCAACTCTACTTCAACCAACTCCCTCTCCCAGACAATGAGATCCGCCCCAATATTTATCCCTCTTACCAACTTTAACTCTTCCCTACCTCTCCCACCCCACTTTAGAACCTCCAACTCCTTTTCCCTCTCTATCCATCCCTGTCACTTTGCTCTTGTAAGCACTACTCTCCCCATACACCACACTACTCCTCACACTATGCCTTTCCCACTGACTGTATTCCCACTATCTGCCTCACCTCCTACCTATCATACCACAGTTTCCTCACCTAACAGCCCCTACCTCTTTATGCACATCCCTCAATCCTATGGAACATGTTCTCTCCTGCCACTACATTTCCTATCCAGTCCAGGTCCTTCAGATTTTAAGTGAAAGCGCAGTGTTCCAGTGTTTTTTTCTTTTTTTTTTTCACGGAAGAATATCACCACATTGCAATTGTGTTTTTTAAATTGTACATATTGTTTGTCCTTGTAGCTGTCTACCGTTAAGATCCTTAATTTAAAACGAAAATTCATGATATTCTTTTGTCTCTCATATTTGTAAGAATGTTCTTGGCGGAAGAGCGGAGTATTGAACTGCTGACAGCCCCCCCTGCCCCATCCATATGGAGCGAGAGGTATGAAATAACAATACGGAAAAAGGTGAGTGAGAGGAGTACCAAAAGTTGGTTGTTCATCAATTTTACTGGCATAACAGGTGATAAAAATCAACTATGTTTTTTGATTATGTAGCGGGCACTTCATACACCAGCAGATCTAGTGGACTCTGAGTTTGATTGTTATCCCCTGCTATGAAAATATGGAAAGTTGGTTATAGGTCCAGTTTTTGCCAGTAGAGGGGCCTGATGACAGTGCAGCGTGTCATCGAAACCAGTCACATTTGAATGAGGAGATTGAAACACGCGGCTGAAGATGTTACCATTAATTCTCATGTATAGTCGTTCATCTTCTGTGAGTTAATCCGCATATAAATTAAACAGTTTCTGGACTTAACTGATTAGCATTAATTCTCGTATACTGAGCAGCTGTTGTCCCATTCTCCATCCAAAACAAAAGATGGTTATACGAAAGAAAGGCTAAATGGGCATTTTCAGCGAGACTGAGCAACAGTACGCACTGACTCGATAACCTAGTCAAGAGCGCATGAGGTGTTCTGTGAAAATAGGACAATCATCAGAAGCAGCAAAATCTGCTGGCCACCTCGATCGCCTGGTCTCTCACCTTGTGGTTTTTATGTATGGGGAAAATTGAAGGTCAGGTGGACTCACATAATGCCCATACACTGGAAGAGTTGAAGCAGAATACTGAAATGTTATTGCTGCTATCCCTCAGGCAAAGCTGCTATGTGTGTCTCTGCTCTGCATCGATGTGAACGTTGTCCATTTCCGGCATCTTCTGTGACATTCATTAACAAGGGTATATCCTACGTCAATCTTATCAATATAAATAAAAAGTAAATTTTTCCTTTGGTCAGAATTGTTAATCTGTGAAAGTTCTTGATGGATTGCTTTCAAATTTAGACAAAATGTTACATTCTAAAACAGGCGTGTTTTTAGGTAAGTATTTCTTTGTTTCCCTACTATTAAATGTTTGTCACAGTGTTTCCCTATTATTAAGTTTATAAAAAATTGTATATTACATATATCAAAAAATAGTTATATAAAACACAATACAGGGCTATTACAAATGATTGAAGCGATTTCATAAATTCACTGTAGCTCCATTCATTGACATATGGTCACGACACACTACAGATACGTAGAAAAACTCATAAAGTTTTGTTCGTCTGAGGCCGCAGTTCAGGTTTCTGCCGCCAGAGCGCTCGAGAGCGCAGTGAGACAAAATGGCGATAGGAGCCGAGAAAGCGTATGTCGTGCTTGAAATGCACTCACATCAGTCAGTCATAACAGTGCAACGACACTTCAGGACGAAGTTTAACAAAGATCCACCAACTGCTAACTCCATTCGGCGATGGTATGCGCAGTTTAAAGCTTCTGGATGCCTCTGTAAGGGGAAATCAACGGGTCGGCCTGCAGTGAGCGAAGAAACGGTTGAACGCGTGCGGGCAAGTTTCACGCGTAGCCCGCGGAAGTCGACGAATAAAGCAAGCTGGGAGCTAAACGTACCACAGCCGACGGTTTGGAAAATCTTACGGAAAAGGCTAAAGCAGAAGCCTTACCGTTTACAATTGCTACAAGCCCTGACACCCGATGACAAGTCAAACGCTTTGAATTTTCGGCGCGGTTGCAACAGCTCATGGAAGAGGATGCGTTCAGTGCGAAACTTGTTTTCAGTGATGAAGCAACATTTTTTCTTAATGGTGAAGTGAACAGACACAATGTGCGAATCTGGGCGGTAGAGAATCCTCACGCATTCATGCAGCAAATTCGCAATTCACCAAAAGTTAACGTGTTTTGTGCAATCTCACGGTTTAAAGTTTACAGCCCCTTTTTCTTCTGCGACAAAAACGTTACAGGACACGTGTATCTGGACATGCTGGAAAATTGGCTCATGCCACAACTGGAGACCGACAGCGCCGACTTCATCTTTCAACAGGATGGTGCTCCACCGCACTTCCATCATGATGTTCGGCATTTCTTAAACAGGAGATTGGAAAACCGATGGATCGGTCGTGGTGGAGATCATGATCAGCAATTCATGTCATGGCCTCCATGCTCTCCCGACTTAACCCCATGCGATTTCTTTCTGTGGGGTTATGTGAAAGATTCAGTGTTTAAACCTCCTCTACCAAGAAACGTGCCAGAACTGCGAGCTCGCATCAACGATGCTTTCGAATTCATGGGGACATGCTGCGCTGAGTGTGGAAGGAACTTGATTATCGGCTTGATGTCTGCCGAATCACTAAAGGGTCACATATCGAACATTTGTGAATGCCTAAAAAAACTTTTTGAGTTTTAGTATGATTGTGAAAATATCTCGAATAATAAAGTTATTGTAGAGCTGTGAAATCGCTTCAATCATATGTGATAACCCTGTATATATGTAATATACAATAAATTTAATAGTATGGAAATAAATGTAATAATAGGGAAACATTGTTACAAAATTATTACATTTATTTACTTATTATTAAATTTATAAAAAATTGTACATTACATATAATAAAAAATATGTATATAAAACACATGGGTATTCCAATGTAACCATTGTATCAAAATTTCAAAGCATTTGCTCATAAACTTATGGAGATTTGCGATTAGAAACTTTTACAAACGTTGATGTTCGTTTCTTCAAAATCTCAAAGCTCCAAAAGCTCTTCACGGATTGCTTTCAAATTTTGACACAACATAGCATTCGAACACTCATGTGTTTATATTTACCTATGGGAACGCCATCTGGTATATATGTAATCAGTATGTAGTAAAAAGGGTAATGTTATAAAAATGTAAATACGGGTTTGTACAAAATCGTTGGTCTCCGAAAGTTCTTGACCGATTGATTTGAAATTTTGACACAACGTTGAATTCTAATACAGGCGTATTTTATGTACCTAATTATTTAATATACGCATATTTTCAATATATATATAAAGGGAAAACATTGTTACCAAAAATCTCAAAATATATCTTTCCTAATCACTTCAAATTTCTGCATGTTACTGTAATAAACGTTTAGGTTATATACATAACAGTGAAACGTTATTAGCAAACAGGAAAGTTTTATTTATGGCTCATTGATTTACGATTATAATATTATTATAGAATATGAATCTGCAATAGTAATAAACAAGGCTGAAGGTCAGTGACAGTGGGAGGAGGGGGGAGAGGAGATGGACAGAGGGATGGGACGAAATGAACAGAGAGGGGGACAGAAGGAGAGAGGGGGGGCAGGAGAAGATGGACAGAGAAATGGGGGGAGGAGATTAGGACGTGTATCCATTTCCCATACATATAAGAAAGGTGTACTTTCTCTTTTCTTTCTTTTCCGTTTAAGCAGACCCTGCCGCAGCAAACTGTGGTCGGGTACAACTAGTCGCAAATATTTTCTTGGCCAATTATATATTGCCCACGTCGTACATGTTCCGGCGAGGCCAACTGTAGATGGGCGGGAATTAACTCCCTATTGAAAACTTTTTATAACTGTATTGATACTTAACCAAGTTTCATGAACAAAAACATTTTATTGTTTACAAAGGTAAAACTGTTATCCATAGCTAATATTCGACATAATTTACATTATTATCCACGAGTTGCCACTAACTGATGGGGATGTTCTGCAAATAATCCAACAATACTTTTCCAAAACATAGCGAATGCGTTCCAACTCATCAGGAATTTTGATTTTGTACAATGAGCATTCTATTTCGCGCACCTACAATAGAAGTCGAAGGACGTTTGGGGGATGGGGGGAGGAGAAGTTCCTTGCTGGCCATTCCAGGGGACCACGCTGCCCCAACTAGCGCCCTGCAAAGTGGATGTCGAGCCATGCAAGGACAGGTCTTGCGAGGTGAAGTGCGGCCCCATCTTGCATGCAGATTAGGTCCTTGTAATTGCAGTATGTGGATACAATTCCGTGAGGGCCATCTTCAAGCAAATACGCATTGAGTCCACAGTAAGATACTGACTGACAACTTTCGTTGATGTCATAGCGCTCCACACTGCGACATTTCGGCGATGTTGGTTTTTTCAGCGACCAACATCGCATCCTCCTTTTCTCAGCAATAACAACTGTGTCGGTTAAAAAATCCTCCAACGTGAAACACAGTCACATCGGATCACAGGGTATTATCGAAAAATTGAGCCCGTCTTCATACCGAGTAAGCATCATTTCCTCACATTCCAACTTATGACCACAGTCTGCTGGCGATAATTCCTGGCAGTAATGTTCTTTCCAAGTCCGAAAATTTAACTCAGTCTTCAGAACAGTTTGAATTGCATGCCAGGTCAAACTACTTCCGCGAGGTTCCTGTCTTTGTGTCTTTTGGTTTTACGAGGGCTTGGAGCGAAGTTTTCGTAACGCACTTGTAATTTTTCCTCCGTCCTGGTTCGACTGCTTCTACCCAAATCTCACACAGAGCCTGCGTCCATCAACTTGTAGTGGCAATTCCTTGCGGTCTTTACATCTGCCAGGCCACCATCGCTGTACTTGTACCGGGATGCCAGTTGGAGTTGCTCATGCAAAGTTAGACGTTGCGCCATGATCGGCTGGTGATATGAGCAATGGCATAAATGAATTATTGTGTAACAAATTTTACCATTGTAAGTTTTTCTTCCATGAAAATTGTAGTCATAAACAGTTTTCAATTGGGAGTTAATTCCCGCCCACATTATGGATACACCTTTAAATAAAGTGCTTGGCATAAAGAATTTCTTCCAAGGTCTGTTACCGAAAACATTTATTAAATAGGCCAACATTTAACAGAACGTTTAAAAATAAACATGCATTTCAATCAAAGTTGCACAGTGATAGGTATAAAATTGCCAGTACTAAATTTACATTGGTGAGAAACATCGGTTTTGCGATCTGTCAGCGGTTGTAGCTTGTGAGTTTTCCAGTGTAAAGTAACGATTCATGTTAAGTCCACAATCATCGACGCTAGTATTGCATCTCCTTCTCACTGTCACACGCTCTCTTCTGAGAAGTAAACATGAAATATAGATCAAAATTGCTCTCCAAAAATATACTTTGTTTTTAAAAATATTTAGCGGGAGGTACAGCTGTATCTCCAAAACCTGATGCTAAGTTATTCAATGCATTGCGTAATTTTTAAATGAGGAGCCGTACCACTGTTGTTTTACGCAACACGTCGAAGACAGTCGACGCCAATTGAAAAAAAATGCCGCCATCTTGTGTGAAGCATTACGGATGTTATAAATTTTATTTCTTTTTATTCTCAGTGCAAATTTAAGTTATGCTGAAACACATTTACTTACAGATAATGACTGATAGAAAATTCGGAGAGAACGTAAGTAAAATCTCTTTTGGATGAAGCGAAAGTCGGATCTACGAATTAGGTTTTTGCAGGGTTTCCATTTTAGAGGCCAAAGCTCTCCAGTGTTTTTTGTTGTGGTTTTCAGTCCGAATACTGGTCTGACGCAGCTCTCCATGCTTGTCTATCCTCTACTTAACTGTTGTAACCTACTCGAATATCCATTTGAACTTTCGTACTGTAGCCATGCCTTGATCTCTGTCTTGAATTTTTATCCCCTACCCCTCCCCGTCGTCCCTCGCACTTAGCACCATGATCAAGCTGACCATTTTTTGGTGCCTCATTATGTATCCTTCCATTCACTGTCTTTTTTTAGTCAAGGTGTGTCATAACACTCGTTTCCCCCCAATTCGATTCAGTACTTCCGCATTACTTATTCGATCTACCAATCTTATTTTCAGTATTCTTCTGCAGTACGACACTACATAAGCTTTTACTTGCTTCTTGCCTACACTGCTAATCATCCACCATTTACTTGCCTACAGATATCCGTAGAAAAACAACTAAACACTAAAATTTATTCTAGAGCTCAATAAACTTATCTTTTTCTGAGTCTTTTCTTACTATTGATAATTTGTACGTTAGATCCTCTCTGCTTCGGACATCGTCAGTTATCTTGCTTCCCAAACAGCAAAAGTCACGTCCTACTTTTAAAGTCTTATTTTCTAATCTAATTCCCTCAGCGTCACCCAGCTTAATTCGTATACCCTCCATTTCACTTGTTTTCCTTTTTTGATGTTCATCATGTAACCTCTTTTCGAGATACAATTCAGTCCGTCCAACTAATGTTCCAGATCCTTTCCCGTCTCTGACAGAATTACGAAGTCATTGGCAAACCTCAAACCTTTTATTTCTTCTCCATCATGAACTTAAAATCCCTTTCCACAGAACTGATTGAATAACATGGGGGAGGGCGGGGGGGGGGGGGGGGGGGGGGGGAGAGAGCACACCTACAACCTGTGCTTCGAAAATTTTTGCGACAAGCTACCGCTGCCGTCATCTTTTCAAGAGACAAGAGTTTAAATATAAAAATGAAGAGGAGATTGCCAACTGGAGAAGTGAATTGGCGGTTTCTAGCGAATAAATTCATGGGAAATTAATAATTAAAATGGCTTATGCTTGTAATACCAATGCTTAATTGGCCAATAGAATATAATAACTGCAAACAGCCAGAGCACCTAGTCACCTCAGAAAATTGTCCCCAACTTCTGTCTTCGTCGCATGAAATGTGACATCGACAGCACATTTAATTGAATAAATCGCAATGTTGCAAATAAGAGCGGAAAACCAGCCTCGAAAGCCTTACGGCGGCAAGGAAGGCACTGATTTTGGCAGTTAGGCGGTAGGATATATGTGGTCCCGACACCCTGTCGCCGAGGGCACTGAACACAATACACCTCCGCAATATAAATTTTTCTATATGATTTACGAAAATGTTGGCTAATGTTCATGAAGTAGGTGAACCCATGGGTAAACATTCTTCTTGTATGTAGTATTCTTGATTGAATTCAAAATAATTTTGTTGTAATAACTTTATTGTATCACATGTGTGTTCATGAGCTAGCTGTAGTGTGTTTTCGGGTCTTCTTCAACTATTTTTATGGTTTCGTTAACATCGATGCGACTATACATACTTTATACATCAAAGGATAGTAGTTGTGCTGTGCCATGGATTTCTTATTGGTGTATCATTATCTAGTTTATAGTATTGGGTGAGCTGTGACTGCATTTGTTTTGCTAGTAGATACGTACGAGCTGCTCTGCAATTCAGTATTGGACGGACTGGATAATTTTCTTTATGGATCTTTGATTGACATCTCAAGTTGGCGGGTTGAGGATTTTTTTGTACAAGTCTCTGTTTCTGTGTGTAAATGTGTATGTTTTTGATTGTGTTTTTAACATGTGTTTGAAATATGTTAGATGTGTTTGATTTTAACTTTTTTATGTTGTTTTTGCTGATGAATTCTTCTGCTTTTTTCTACGTATTTTCTGTGTATTTACAACTTTGTACAGAAACCAGACGGCAGTTGTAAGAGTTGGTCATAAAAAGGAAGCAGTGGTTGAGAAGTGAGCTAGACAGGGCTGTAGCCTATACCGTATGTTATTTAGTCTGTACACAGAGCAAGCAATAGAGGAATCCAAAGAAAAATTTGGTGTAGGACTTAACGTCCAGGGAGCAGAAATAAAAACCTTGAGATTAGTCGATGATATTGCAATTCTGTCAGAAACAGCAAAGGACCTGGAAGAGCAGTTAAACGGAATGGACAGTGTCTTGATAAGAAGATATATGGTAAGATGAAGGTCGAAAAAATCAAAACGAGGATAACTGACTGCAGTAGAATTAAATCGGGTGATGCTGAGGGATTTAGATTAGGAATCGAGACACTTAAGGTAGTAGATGAGTTTTCCTATTTGGGCAGCAAAACAACTGATGATGGCAGAAGTAGAGAGGATATAAAATGTAGACTGGCAATGGCAAAAAAAATCGTATCTGAACAAGAGAAATTTGCTGACGTCGAGTATAGATTTGTCAGGAAGCGTTTTCTTAAAGTTTAAAGTTTCTGTATGGAGTGTATGGAAGTAAAACATGGATGCTAAACACTTTAGACAAGAAAAGAAGCCTCTGAAATGTGGTGTTACAGAGGAATGCTGAAGATTAGATGGGTAGATCACATAACTAATGAGGAGGTACTGAACAGAATTAGGGTACAAAGAAATTTGTGGTAGGGCACATTCTGAGATAATTTAGTACTGGAGAGAAGTGTGGGAGGAGAGGGGATGGTAATAATCGTAGAGGGAGACCAAGATGAATGCAGTAAGCAGATTCAGAAGAATGTAAGTTGCAGTAGTTACTCAGAGATAAAGAGGCTTGTACAGGATAGAATAGCATGGAGAGCAGCATCAAACCAATCTTCGGACTGAAGACCACAACAAACATTTGCGAATGAAGGCACTTAAGCCTCTGAGTTCCAATAAGATAAAAGATTCATTTTAACATTTTTCACGAAATTAACCTTTATAGTCATAGTAATTTACAAATACAAGAAAAATTTGCTAAAAGTAAATATTCAAACATTTTCACTTTGGAATATAATTAACGCTTATTTTTATCGTAGTAAGCAGCAATAAAAGAAGAAATTAGCAAACCTAAACAATCAGTTGTGTTGAAGTTGTAGAACCACTGAGACATTCAGTTTTCTATCATCCATCATTTCATGAGATATATTTGTAAGCAATTTCGCATTTTCCCTAGAGATAATCCCACATCTCGAAACTTCCGTGAATTCGTAATACCTAAAACAAATTAGGGTCTTACGTAAAAAGCAGAAATGTGCCTAAAATTTAATAAATTAATATCAGAAGTACATGCTGGTTGGTTGATTTAGGGGAGGGGACCAGACAGCGATGTCACCGGTCCCGTCGGATTAGGGAAGGAAGTCGGCCGTGCCCTTTCAAAGGAACCGTTTGCCTGAAACAATTTAGGGAAATGACGGAAAACCTAAATAAGGATGACCGGCCGCGGGTGTGAACAGTCGTCCAGTGTGCTGACCGTAGCGCCACCTCGCTCGCTGATAGATGCTGCTACAATTCGAAATCGCTTATGACAACAGCAGCACAAACTCAGATTTACGTTACAGTAAACTGTAGATGTACTTACTTCACCGTCAACGTTCTCCTCGGTACGATCCCTATCAAAATACCACATGCGACAGCCTGTTACAATCACGTAACACGGTCCCTGCGCTAACTGATGGTTTGAACGCTGCCAGTGACTGCCGCTATGTACTAAGTTCGTAGAAGCACCTCATTGTAGCAGTAGATCCCTCTGTCTTGCAGCAGCATCGCTGGTTTCAAGCGAAAGGCGCTGGTAGTTTAAAATAACAGCAAAATGGTGGTTTCAGGCCGAAACCATTGGTACTGAAAGAGTTACCAAATTCCAACAAGGTTTACGAATAATTTCAAACTTTTTCGGAATTTTCTACCGCTGACACCCCACACAAAGTGATGAAAGAAAAAACAGTTTATCGCCTAATCCGTAACGTCCCAGGTACTGTCTCACAGACCGGAAGCGTTTGTTGTTTCTCTGTTGCTAATGCATAGAGGTGGGGTAGGGGACCAGTGCGTTGTCTGGTTGTTCTTCCCGCAGCTGCCGTTGTTTGCCGGATCGACGCGTGCCGATCCTGTTACTGCTTCTTTCGTTGTAGCGGTCTCTGAGACCGCACTGGGATTTTGCGTTATGGATTCCGTAGCTAGGTCTTCATCTATCATTCGTGGTACAGCTGACTTTGAGGATACTGTTTTCAAATCGTTTGAAGATAGTTTAGGAAGTGATGTTTGATCAGATAGTGAAAATTAAATTGAAAGGGAAGATAGTTCATAATCCGAACAGAGTGGATAGAAAACGAATTTGTTGTGCCGTGAATTCACTGAATGAAACAAGTGGTCAAAGAGATGGAAACAGAAGTGTAGAGACTAAATGTTTTGTTAAAGGTTCTGTTAGAAATATATTTGGGCGAAACAAATATCGGTGATCTGTGAAGTCTCATCAATTTCATGTTTGGCAGCATAACATCATTCGTATGCTAACAGTAAAACTAACTGCTGAAGGAGGAAAAATCCAGATCCTCTTACTATTCGAAATTTACTTATGAGTGACGACATTGCCAGCCGCTGTGGACGAGCGGCTCTAGGCGCTTCAGCCCGGAACCGCACTGCTGCTACGGTCGCAGGTTCGAATCCTGCCTCGGTCATGGATGTGTGTGATGTCGTTAGGTTAGTTAGGTTTAAGTAGTTCTGAGTCTAGGGGACTGATGACCTCAGATGTTAAGTCCCGTAGTGCTTGGAGCCATTTGAACCATTTTGAAGTGACGACATTTTGAGTATTATACTGAAACTGGTAACGTAAAAATAAACAAATAAAAGCCTGAAAATGATGCAAGTATTTGACATGAACCTGATTTGTGTGGCCTAAAAGCATTTCTTCGTGCTTCCATTCACCGTGCTTTGGCTGTAGCAGAACCAAGCACAGAAGTCTTTGTAGAACGACTGAAAAAACGCAGAACATTCTCCACCTCACCCCAAATAAAAAACAGAGGATGTCCCCTTATGTCTGCTACTGTTGCAAGAAGCCAGTTTGCTGTGAATGCTCTACAAAAATTTGCAGCTAGAAGGAGACTAAAAAGCTAAAAAGTACTAGTCTAATTTGAATTTCTATTACTGTTTTATGAGAGTTTCTTATGCATTGATTACTACATGTACACTGAACCGCGAAAGAAAGTGATATGGGCATTCGTTTTCAAATACAGAGATATATAAAGAGGCAGAAGACGCCGTTGCCGTCGGTAGCACCTATGGTACAGTATATAATACAAGTGTCTGGCGCTGTTGTTAGATCGGTTACTGCTGCTACAATGGCGGGTTACCAAGATTTAATTGAGTTGGAACGTGGTGTTATAGTCGGGGCACGAGCGATGGGACACAGCATCTCTGAGGTAGCGATGAAGTAGGGATTTTCCTGTACGACCATTTCACGAGTGTACCGCGAATCCGGTAAAACATCAGATCTCCGACATCGCTACGGCCGGAAAGAGATCCTGCACGAATGGGACCAACGACGACTGAAGACAATCGTTCAGCGTGACGGAAGTGCAACACTTCCGCAAATTGCTGCCGATTTCAGTACTGGGCCATCAAAAAGTGTCAGCGTGCGAACCATTCAACGAGAGCCCACTGGTGTACCCTTGATGATTACACGATGCAAAGCTTTACGCCTCGCCTGCCCTCGTCAACACCGACATTGGACTGTTGATGACTGCAAACATGTTGCCTGGTCGGACGAGTCTCGTTTCAAATTGTATCGAGCGGATGGAGACAATCGCATGAATCCATAGACCCTGCGTGTCAGCAGGGGACTATTCAAGTTGGTGGAGGCTCTGTACTGGTGTGTTGGGTCTGATCACCTGCATCCATTGGTAAATTCCAGCAGGACAACTCAGCATCCTAAACCTTCAGAATTGCTACAGAGTGACTCCATGAACACTTCTCTGAGTTTAAACACTTCCACTGGCCAGCAAGCTCCCCAGAGCATACTGAGCATATCTGGGATTCCTTGCAACGTGCTGCCCAGAAGAGACGTCCATCCCGCCGTACTCTTACGGGTTTATGGACAGCCCTGCAATGTTCATGGTGTCAATTCCCTCCAGGACTACTTCAGACATTAGTCGAGTCCATGCCACGTCGTGTTGCGGCACTTCTGCGTGCTCGCGGAGGCTCTACACAACATTAGGCACGTGTACCAGTTTCTTTGGCTCTTCAGTGTATAATAGACAGCAAAAATACAGCAAGAAGTGAAATTTAGAGTACACGGTTTTTGGGTTTTTATTGCATTAGCGCTATCGTTGAATCTTCTTCTTCTTCTTGCGTTACGGTCTCTATAGGACCATGGGTAGCCCCTTCGCAATTTTCCTCTTCTTCTCCCAGAACCTCTTCATTCTTTCTCTTCTTCTCTTCCGTTCTTTTTCCGAGATCTTCAGTGTCCTTTTCTCCTGTCGGCTCCACTGGAGACACTCTAAATCTTTTCCTGTATTCTTCCCTGTCGTTGATCTCCGGCATATTCGTCGGTGTTTATTTGTCCCTCCAATTTTCCTTTCCTTCGACCCTGATCCCCAATTCCAACCAGTCCTTCTGAAGTTCAACAACCCACTTGTCCTCCCTGTTGTTTCCCACACTCTCTTCGTCATTCTGTCCATACTCATCCTAACTACATGTCCAGCAAATCTCGCCCTTTTGAGTCCGATTTCCCCAGATATTGTTCTCGTATTCCGGTACAACTCTGCCCTAGGTCTTCGCATCCACCTCTCTCTACCTCTTTTGGGACCTAGTATTTTTCTGTCTTCTTTCTCTAGTTGTTCTGCCCGATTTCTTCCTAGTGTCATCGTCTCAGCAGCATATAATACTGCATTCCTCACTGTTACCTTGTAGTGGCTTATCTTTGCCTCTGTGGATGTATTCTTTTTATTGTATATCTCTCTCGTCATACAGAAGGCTGACCTCATCTTATTTATCCTCTCTGTTATTCCCTCCTTGCTCCTGTTCCTCCCCGTTATAAATTCTCCCAGGTATTTAAATATGTCCACCATTTGCACAGTGCCTTCCAGTGTTTCCCAGTCTGCAGTGGTGTTTGATGTCATTGTCTTGTTACAGGCCATCCTCAGTCCCACCTTTCTGGCTACCTTACTTAAGTTGTTCATTTTGTGCAGCTTTCTGATTAAATGTGTTTCTTTCGTAATAATAAACTTTAAAATCGCCTGAATATTTGTGTGTGTGTGTGTTATTAACGTAACATTTTCCATAAAAATCTGAATTGTTTCAGTGAAATTTCTGGATTCAATTTTTATGGCTATTTAAATACAGCAGTCTGTCAGACCACACCAGGGCAGGAAGTGAAAAAAAAAAAAAAGGGACTGGGAAGTTAAGTGTTAATACATTGTCGTTGTTCATGCAGTTGAACTTCAGCATCCGGTAGGACGTTATAAATTATTACTTCTTTATTACTAATTGTATTCGTAACATATTTTTCATATATCATCGACATATACCACTAAATGTCATATTATTCACTGTGCGGCACGTATTTCAGAAGATATGACGTCATAATCACTGAGATACGTGAAAATAAATATTTTCTTAAAACGGAATGCAAATTAGCCAGACTGCGCTCATTCAGTGTTTGGTAATGAGAGTGCTCAGCAGTTTCCGAAGTGATGTAATCAGACTTTTGAAGCAGTTTTGTACATGTCAGTGCGACTCTTTAAGGAGTCGGGGAGTGAAGAGGGATTTCTGTTACACAAGAGACCAGAAGATAAGAATGCTGTGTCAGCTGTGGTTTTCAGTACTGAAACTGGTTAGTCCCAGGTCTGCAGCAGCGTCCCACGTCTTTTCTCAAATAAAGAAATTCCTTTTCAGAGTGAGTACGGCTCGAAAACATCCTGGAGCAGCAACGCCTGCGGACCAGTGAGACAGCACAAAGAGCGACAGGCGGCTCTGAGTTGCCGCCGTGCTCGCTTTGTTCTCCGTGCCGTTGCGCCGGCGAGACGGCGGGATCAATGGCGAGTTCCGGGCGGCGCTACGCAGCGCAGCACCAGATAGCCGCGGTCGCCCGCCCGTTGTTCTGAGAGTTCTTTTGCGAGAAAGGCCTGCTGCGCTGCTGCCGATGTTGCTGCTGTTGCCCGTCTGAATGGGGCCACAAGCGAGTTACGGATTCGGCGCATCAGCGTGAATGGGGGACCTCTGACCGCCAACTTCTACCTGCCACGTGGAAAATAATTTATTGATCCTTTTTGTTCATTAAACCAGTTAGGTGAATCAATTGAACGGGTATTCACGTTTTTCCCTGCAGAATGTAATGACACATTCCAACGCAGATATATGCAATACCTTAAAGGTGTGCCAAAGATTAAATTGAGAGGGATGTAGAGTATAATCTCAGTAACGTTCATATTGGATTCTCTTTTGCTTCATGCTCCAAGAAGGAGTTAAGACACACTTTCGATTGTTACCTTGTAGGGGATGGGCATAATTTTTGGTGTGTGCGGAAAGGCAGCCATCTTGTTAGTATTTATGGTTTGTGCGACGAGCAGAGCAAGTCTTATTGTCTTGTGAATAAAAAATAGTGAGAATTATCTAAGTTTTACGAGAATTATTTAAAGCGACGTAGCATTGTATTCCTTGGTTTCCACCGCCTTTGTGAAGTGAACTGATGCCGACTCAGGAAGATACACACGGTCAACAAAGAGAAGAACATCGATGGCGACTAATGAATTAATATTGTGGCAGAAGGACGAATTCTACGTCTAAGGTGAGACCTCTGAATAAATCAACAACGACGTAGAATTCAAAAATTTAATTATTCGGAATGGTAAATTATATTACAGGCAAATTTCACACAGCACTGAATTTGTCCGCATTCAAATCGGTCAATACAGTCAGTAAAATAGCCTTTCAAAAATTCTAAATTTAGTCCCATATCCATAATTTTTTCTCTTTTCAAAAAATCAATAAATTTAAATTTTTTAAAATTTATTTCGCCACAAGAATCATCATCACCACTGCTCCGACAGCTCTTTATGATTCTTTGCCTTCTGTAGGACATTATTCCATTCTGTCCTGTTTAGTGCCGAACTATTCCAATTCCAATTTTCCTTGTGTCCTCTCTGACACATTCCTCCTACATTAGCTTTGGTCTTTCACCCTCCTCTTGGTGCCTTCATGCCCTTAATATCTTCCTAATCGTTCGATCATTATCTCTCATTACTTGTAATGGCCTTTTAATACAACTGACAAAAACTAGTTTTAATGGGACTGACAATGTCTGGTTCATTTTATAGAATGTTTCAGGAGGGGGAGTAACTATTTTACACAGTGGGGTAAATAAAAGTGGCCTGGACGAGTGGGTGCGATTGGACGCGAATGTATGCATGTGATCACACCCGGCGACGCGCACACCACGTGATCCACAGCGGTTCAGAGCGTAGTGCGGACTGCGTCAGTGTGAGTGGAGCAGTGCAAAGTAGAGTTGGGCAACACGATTCGATTTCCCGATTCGATTCCCACGATTCAATTTCACATTGCGAATCGATTCCTACGATTCGTTCACGATTCTTTCACGATTCATTCTAGTCTGCGATGGCACGATTCTTACGGAATGCAAAAAGTTCTACATCTTACTCACAGATGGCAGGACACGTCTGAAATTGTCAATGGGGTTAGAATCGAACTGTGTCATGATAAGATATGACAGAGATAGTTTATTTATGAGTAAACATGCGTATGACGTTACAAGTGTGATTCTCGATTTATATGTGTCATACCTTAATTGATGAAAGGACACGTTGGATTCGATTGCATCTATTGTTTTATTTCAGTATGCCAGAAAAGAGGAGTCGATTTGTGCGAAAGGTGCTGCAAAATTACGTGGTATGCCAGTTTGGTTGTGTGCTGTAAGGAAAGACACCTATATACAGATAAACTTAAAAACCAAAACCTTAACTACATTCAATACGTACTAACAAAGTTTTACGAGATGGAGTTATAAAAACATGTGAAATAGCGTTTTTATAAAATAAAATTGCGTTTTTACGAATGGAACTATGTAGATATATAAATTGTAAAATTGACTTTTTACGAAAGAATGGAACTACGTAGGTGAACTCGAAAAGCAAAAACCAGTCTAAATACAAAATTTCATCCAGATCGTTAGGGCCGTTTTCGAGATACGCGAAATATAATACATAATCCAAGTGCTATTGCTCGTGTGTAAAGAAGGTATGTATGTTTTGCATTGCATCTGCACGTATTTAATCATCATACTTTGATTTCTTGATTATAATCGTGTGTATTGGGAGCTGTGTACTCTGTGTACTCGCTGTATATCGTTTCTGTCATCACTAGTTCGTGTATTACTCGCGCAAACTAAGCTGACGTCGGCGCGGTGGCTGATGGTAGCGACGGTAAATGGGAAATGCCTTTACGCTCGTTCCCGTCAGCCACCGCCAAGTGTCAGCTTGGTTTTCACGAGTAATATTAAGACCCACGAACTTCGTTTGTTCGTTCCGAGCTTCCTTTTTTCACACGCATCCTCCACTTGACTGCCATATGGCGGTCGTAATCATTCGGCACGGAAGTTGCTTTCGAAGCATAGCGTACTAAGAATCGATGAATCGTTGGAACTTGGAATCGTTACGATTCTTTTGGACGACGATTCGTCCGTATCACGATTCGATTCTTACGATTCTTTATTTAGAGTCGTTCAAATGAACGACTCATTCACGAATCGCCACAACTCTAGTGCAAAGGGGACGGTGGTACTGATAGTGGAGCAGCGGGTGTTCGCTGTGCGAAGTTATGTGACAACAAAGACGTGGAATTTGTATGGTCAGTTGTTTGCTGAGAAGTCTAACGGTGTCAAAGTGCCAGCAAAGAGTGCCATGCAACGCTTAATCCGAAAATGGTGTCAGACAGAATCTGTTTTGAACAAGTCAATATACGTTCCGAAACGTGCCCACACGCTAGAAAATGTGGCTGCATTTCACCAAAATATGTTTCAGAGTCCTACCAAATCAATCCGACGTCTTTCGCAAGAGACTGACATATCACATCGATCATCTGGACGAATACTCCACCTGGACATGCACATGCATCCCTAACGAGTGTCTGTTGTTCATGCATTGAAAGCAGCAGATTCTCCTCAGCGCCCCCACTTTTGTGAGTAGCTGATCACTGACATAACAATGAACGACTTGGACACGGAACTGTTCGTTATGTCTGACGAAGCCTGGTTTCACCTGAGTAGTTATGTCAACTCATAGAATCACGGGTTCTGGGCAGCGGAGAATCCACACAACTTCCACGAAACAACACTGCAAGATCAGAAGGATGGCGATTGGTGAGAGGTGTCTGCAGTGTTTTCTTTATATATATATATTGAGTCTAGCAAACTCTGCTTCTTTTTCAGTGAGTTTAACTTAACTTTCACACGTGTAAGCCTTTGAGTTACTAAAACTATGTCGTATTTTTAATACAAATGTGAAGGGTATCCTTCTTCAGGCCAGTGAAAGTTGGAAAGGAGACAAGAAGATAGCGTCTCAGTCACAGAGCTTCATAAATTGGTGTTTTCGACGCCTAATGAATATCTGGTGGCCAGAAAAAATAAGAAATGGGAAGCTCCGGAGGAGAACAAATCATATGCGTATACAGTACCATACTATATACGTGTGACTAAGTGACGATGAATGGGGCACACGCTGCGAAAGTCAGACGGAGAAGTCGAGAAGAAGGCATAGGAAGCAAAACCACAGGAAACAAGGAAGACAGTCTAACATTCTGCGTGGTGTCTGTTTGTTCTATATCGTGTCTCCCTACCACTTTCACGCAACGACGCTCTGAGCGTGTTTTTTAGGGAATTGACTAGTTTGAACCTGTGACCTGTTGCTGATAAGGAGACGCCAGACCACACATGACATGTAGAGTTCAGAAGAGTTCAGTGAGACTAGCGATGATATAACCAAATACTTAATGATTTCAGCGTCAGCTCCACTGCACTCCCTGTAAAAGAATCTTAATACTAACTAAATTTAGTGAAAGGGGTTCAAGGCTTTCCTATTTTTAGTTAGCTGGTAAAATAACGTCGAAAAAGCAGTTAAGTTTACCATTGGAAATTTTATTCTACTCACAAAACATTGTTTATAAATTGCACTATTGACAAAAGGAAATGTTTTAATACAGGATGGTAAAAACCAACTGCGTCCAACAAAAATGTGAACGAATATTCCCTGAATGGGTTTCCAAGTTCCACAATGGATCGAAGGATGACCTATGCCATATCACATCTATAATCTAGGTTTAAATTAAGTTTCACGAATGAGAAAACTATCAAAATGGTCTACAGTGACCCTCAATTATCTTTAATTACTTATCTAACTTGTCGTAAATTACAGTGGCTGATGTGGCTTCTCAATAACTATATAACAGAAAAATCATCGCATTTCAGATTTTTACTTCAAGTGGCAAATGTGAACACCATGAGCTTTAATTGACGATCGACACTAGTATTACGCAAAAAGGGGGTGTAACAGATGAGACTTCTGCAGTTCTGAGTGAAGCTTAATGCGCTGTTATGCAGCATTGCGTGCATTCATTACCTTGTCGGTGTTCGTCAGGGGACGGCGGACAGCACAGCTCCGCTCACCTCGCCGTCTCGGAAGCAACTCTCCCCTAACCTCTCCTTACTACAATTTACCGAAGTTGGTTTAAAAAAACTATCTGACTGTGTTTTCATCCGACCAATCAGGGTCTCAATGTTAACCTTAATCTCCGCCTACAAAAATTCTGTCCATCCAATGAGAAACGTTATACTTTTCGTGGTGGGGCAATGTTTTTAAAGTTTGCAACGTAACAGAGAAGCGAAAAAGTCTCACGCTAAAACTTGCAGCTGGTGTGGACCTTTTAGTATTATCGTAAGATCTATACTGTTCTTCTGGAGGGCTCTAGCTTTTAACATGGTCTGGGGATGGTCCTAGCGGTTAGCTGGCGACGTGGGTGTCTGTCCCTTATCGTAGGGCCTTCTAGCTTAACACGGTTCTGCTCTCGGCTTCTGTTCTCGTTTCTCCCCTCGGAACTGCGCCTGTCTCACGGTGGGAAGGTATGACATTCATTTAGGCATTCTTGTGGTAGTCTGTGGTATTCCATTTGCTCACTCGTTACTCGTATTACTTTGGTTAACCATTTTTTGTGCGTGGGAGGGGCCCCATCAAATCTGTTGCAGCTATTTGTTTTAATCTTTTAGGGATTATTGGAAACATAGGTGGCGTGGTTTGGAAAGTGACGTGTTTAGCCCTCATACATTTTTTGCATTTGACTAATACTGTTCTTATTCATTGTTCCATATTAGGAAAATGGCTTGTTTGTTTTATTTTTAAAAAGCATTTCTTAGGTCCAAAGTGGCCATTACTTAAATGTGTATACCATATGTACTTATTAATTAGTTCATCTGGGATATAAATTAACCATTCATTCGTTGCAACATTTCGTCTAAAAAAGAAAACATTGTTTTTTACGAGATAGTGCTGTCGAATGTCTGGAAAATCTTTACTTCTCCACTTGTGTTTGATTCCTAGTATTTCGGTGTCCTTGTCCTGTTCTTTGCCTGTTTTTCAATGCTGTCGTAATGTAGTTTTCGAAAGGTACTTGTTTCATATAGTACATTGTAAACTGGTCTTCTGCTGCTTCCAAACCTACGTTATTGGATGCACCCTGTGGACATCGTGATAAAGCATCTGCTAATACATTCGCTGGTCCTGGTATGTGTGTAATAGTGAAGTCAAATTCTTGTAGTATTAACATCCATCTGGCTAACCTCCCATGAGTTAGTTTGGCGGATAACAGAAATTCTAATGCTTTGTGGTCAGTGTATACTTTTGTTTTTCTTCCGAATAGGAAGTATCGAAAACGTTGGAAGCCCATACAATGGCCAATGCTTCCAGCTCCGCGACTGAATAGTTTTTCTCGGTTTTTGTGAGTACCCGACTGGCAAATGCAATTGTTCTATTTGATCTTAGCCCTGCCTGTTCGTATTCTTGGAATAAAACAACTCCTAAACCTGTTTTCGCGCTATCAGTGGCCATACAAAAATTTTTTGTTAGATCAGGATGTGGTAAAATAGGTACTGTTGTTAGTGCGTTTTTCACTTTTAAAAATTCTTCATTGGCTTGTTGATTCCATACCCATGGCGTGTTTTTTCCAGTCAATGCACATAGGCGTGGTGTTGCGAGAGAGTCGATCCAAATAAATATTTTATAGAATCCGGAGAGACCTAGAAATCCTCTGAGAGTTTTCTGATTATATGGAGTACAGAATTCTTTGATTGCCGTTAGTTTTTCTGGGTCGGGCATTACCCATTTCTCGGAAATTATGTGTCCTAGAAATATGACCTCTCGCCTTCCAAATTTGGATTTTGTTATATTTACTGTGACCCCATGCTCTTTCATGATCTGTAAAAACTGATTTAATGTGTCGTTGTGATGTTCCCAAGAGGGTTCTGCTATAATCACATCATCAACATAAGAAGTAATTTTTTGTAAAATTTCAGGACTGAGTATAGTATTAAATCCCCTAATAAACGCTGCTGATGATATGTTTAAACCAAATGGCAATCGTTTAAACTGGTAACATCTACCGAATACGATAAATACTGTAAATTTTCTACATTCTGGGGCCAATTCAATTTGCCAGAAACAACTCTGTAAATCAATTGATGAAAATATCTTAGCACCGTGGAAGCTTTGTATCAATTCCTCTAATTTTCCTGGGCGATCTGTCTCAGTGATTATGATTGTGTTGATCTGTCCGGAATCAAGCACTAACCTGATGCTCCCATCTCGTTTTTGTACAATATGGAGCGGGCTGTTATATGTGGAGGAAGCTGGTTCATAATATCGTCATCTAACATTTTAGATATCTCCTGGAATACTTTATTCCTGTAGCTTAATGAGATTGTATAGGGTGGCACTCTAAATGGTTTGTGCTGTTTTACTTCAAACTTGTACTGAAAGTGTTTAATACAGCCAGTCTTAGGTAAAAATACCTCTGCTTTATCTCGTAAAATACCCTCTAATTCTCTTTTATTGTGTTCCGAAATACCTTGAACTTCTTGCAATTTTTCATCGGTTTCTTTATGGACTTCTAACATGAGTTGAGGCGATTCCCCCTTTTGTGCATACCCTTCTAATTCTTCATCCTCTTTATCTCGCGTCTTTCTTAATTGTTTGTTTATAACTGGTATTTCTTCTAATTTTAGCTTTTGCTCAAAGAGAAGTGTGACATTCCCGAATGTTACGCTACCTTTCCCCGTATCTATTATCGCTTCGTCTCTCATTTAAAAATCTGCACCTATAATCAAATCTACAGTTAGTTTAGGTATTATCACGAAGTTGGCTTCGATCTTTTGACCTTGACACGAAAGAGTTAACCTTGTTTGTCTCGTAACTTCCGCAGCATTGTTTCTAATAGGACCTCTTACTTTAATCTTACGTGTTTTCAGAACTGGCAATTCCTCATTGGCATTACACTGCATGAATAAATTTTCTGAGATCGCAGTCAGTTCACTTCCGCTATCAATTACAATATTGACTGGGATATGCTTTACCATGGCCTTCACAATTGGTTGAATTTGAAAGGGTTGGTTCTGTTCTTCTTCTTCTTGCATCAACGAATCCTCCACTGAGTCATACATGTGTCTTTTTAGGAATTTCCCTTGTGAATTCGAACTTTCTGTAGGATAAGCTTCGACTGCTACTTCTCTCTCTTTTATTTCCTCTTCTCTATTTCTTCCTTCATTTACGCTTTCTTCAACATCCTCTACTTTTTCCTCATCCTCGTCTATCTTCTTGTAATATCTCTTTATATTCGATGAATTATTTTGATACAATTCTGCCCTTGAATGACGTTTACTAATTTTCTATCTTCATACTCGCAGAATCCATGCGAAAAGTAGTTCATACAATACCTATGCCATGAGCGCGTAAGTATTCTTTTTAGTACTCTCTCTGGTGGTTGTTAGAAAAAAAAAGTGGAAAAAAAAGAAAGCTTCGGAGATTGTCTTCGTGCCGATTAGCCTGAGCTTGGTTTGGAAGAACTGTAATCTGATTATTGAGATTTATCACAGGAGATAACTGATACAAACTGCACGATTAAAAAGGAAATATATATAGATCGCTCCTTCAAAAAAAAGGTGTGTATTTGAAATTTGAGAATTAATGATATTTATCGATATATTGCGTAGTTGTTAATCAGAAGGGAACTTCCGAAAGACTGGATACGAAACTGCATTTAATAATCCAAGAGCTCCATTACTTCTTCGGAAGGTTAAACTTCATCAAAGCCAAATATCCGCTTGATATGAGGTTTCCCGACTGATTATACAACGCTCCCAAAATTACGAGGTATTTTATTTGTACAGATTAGCAGACTGCCGCAAAGCACGAGCCTGCAGAGAAGAAGAATCGTCGCCTAATTTCATTCTAACAAGTAAAATTTCAGAATCATTTTGAGTGACTGAGCTATGACTGTGTTTCCTATCATGAATGATTGATTGCTCGAACGAATTGAGAGCTACAGAATTACGTAGAAAAGAAGGAAAAAAATTGCAGTGGCGCCAGTGTGACAGGACTCTCTTGGATTGTTATATAATATATGTATTTTTTGTTTCATGAAAACCAACGAGAACGAGAGGTAACTAATCTGAAGAGAGATTCGGTGTCCGTAGTAAAAGATTGCTGATACCGATTTCAACTACTGGACAACACCGAGACTGCAGAACAAGGCCAGAGAAATCTAATTTTTTTTATCCTGTAGTTAAAATAGTTTGAAATCAATTTAGAAAGAACTTTTTTCCAGCTAGTAGTTAGATTGTAGAACTGTATATTGTATGATTTTCGTAACTGGACATTGAACTTTATACCATCTGTAAAGTAATCTGAAAGTTAAGTGTGTCCACGACAGTAAATTTGAAACTGTATTTAGTGATTAGAATCTGATATTGACAGTTATTTAATGGTATTGACTAGAGCGGCATTTAAAATGTCATTGAATCATCAACGAGACGTGCAATAGCCTTCAGCTGTTTGAGCAGAAGCAGAGGCCATGGATAGCAATTCTGAGACTGTTGTGGCTAGCGGTAGCAATATAAATAATCCCGCTGGTTCAGAAAACATTCATACAACAGCTGATCAGACTGTTGTTGACACCTTAGTTGTTATTATGCAACAGTTGTCTCTATTAGCCGAAGGCCAAGCGGAGGTAAAACGAGACTTACCTGTTATACAAAATGGACTCCAAAATCAATTAGCCGAAAATCAAACAGAATTACAAAATCAGTTAAGAGCAACCTTTACCGAATTAGATCGGAGATTAAATACCCAGATACAGGAAATAAAAGAACGGGCAGAAAGGACCGAACAGAATCTTATTGCTCAAATTGAGCAGGTCTGCCAACAATGCCAAGAAAACAATAGTAAATTAAAAGCGGAACTAACCGAATATGTATCCGTCAAAATTGACACGATACAAAAACAAGTAGAGCTGTTTCCTCAAGTAATACAAGCTCAAGAGGACATACAGTATTCCGTAGCTATGATACCAGAAATTATAGAATCCCAAGATAATCTAAAGAAGCAATTTGACGAAGTGAAGGAAAAACGGGAGACAGTGGAACATAGAATGAATGTACTTGCGGGAAAGTTTTCAGAAACGACATTACAGCGGCAAAATTTTCCTTCGGAAACCAAAGAAGAAACTGTGAAAGTAGCTTTACAGTCAATTTCACAGAGTTCCGAGGAGAATTTTTTCAACAAAGGGTTAAAGGAAGTTCGAGAACAACTTGGCGAAGAATTCTCGCGTTGGAAAGAAAATATCGAAAGATCACTAAATCTCTCGCAGGAGGATTTAGAAACAGCGAGAAGTAGGAAACAACATTCTCAATTTGCGCGTGAAATTCCGTCCACGTCAAGATCCGATGTAGACAGAACTGGAACGTCACAAGTTAGATTCGACATAACGGATAGCCACAAGGAAGAGTACGAACAGGATGATTTTTGGAATCGTAGTACCGTTGAGGAAAAGATGATTAAACAGAGACAATTTCAAATCTTTAACCCTGACAAAAGGAATGTTCATCCTGTAGTCTTTATTCGAAGTTTCAGAGGTCTATTTCCACGATCTTGGACAGAATGGCAAAAGATTAGTTTTGTATCTGGATATATACAAGGATCAGGAGCATTGTGGGCATCCGAACAAACATCTTCTTGTAAATGTTACAAAGAATTTGAGCAGGCTTTTCTAGCAAAATATTGGTCTGCTGGAGTACAAGAAAGACTTAGGCAGGAAGTATTATATCCTGAGCCTTTCTCATTTTTTAGAGGATCTCTAAAGAGATATTTTGAGAACTACATTAATAAATCTTTGTATTGGGATGTACCGATTCGTTTGCCGGATATACAGATCGAGTGTTCCGGTATCGGAAGTATTTGTTGAAATAGAGGAAGTTCCAACGAATGTGATATTAGACACCGCCGCTTCCGCCAATGTCATCTCAGGCGCTCTTTTTCGGAGAATTATTAGGAAGAAGAAGGTACCAATTTTGCCAGTACAGAACTGCAAAATCATCGGAGCTGTTGGAGCACGCTCTCCCAATGTCAAAATACAAACACAATTAGAGATGAAAATGGGAAATGTAGCCATAAAATGCACGTTCCTTGTAGTGGAGAAGTTATTAGTGGACCGTATTCTTGGTATTGGGAGTATGCAGGAGTACGATCGTCAGATTGATTTTTTGGAAGGAATAGTTAAATTTAGATTAAATGGAGAAGTGATAGCACTGGATTTAAACAGAAAGGAAACGGTGCATGAGAAATACTGTCGCGGTGCCATAATTCAATTAATTGACACTACAAACGGTCGTTGGAAGGAGCTTTCAAAGGATTTGGTACAACAGGAGGACTTTAACCAAACAACAATGATAAAAGCTAGTGAATCAAATCAGCTTACCGGAGAACAAAGGCAGCAGCTTCATTATTTGTTAGAGGCATATGAAGAGATTTTTGATGAGAAACCAGGAATTATTAAAGGGTATATTTGTCACCTACAAGTGAAGCCACATCAGACTTACTGTTACACGCACTATCCGATGCCCTGGCGTTTAAAACAATCCGTTCAAAGGGAGATAAATAGAATGTTAGAATGGAACTTGATTGAGCCATCAACTAGTCCATATTGTTCTCCGCTCTTAGTCGTCCCAAAACCTGGAGGTAACGTTAGATTAGTTCTGGATGCGAGAGAGATTAATAAAATAATAGTACCTGTAAGAACTCATCCGGAAAATATAAATGAATTAATTCAAAATTTCCAGGATGTTTCGTACTTAACTAGTGTTGATTTGAGAAGTTCGTACTGGCAGGTCCAAATGGATGAAGAATCTAGGAAATATACTGCATTTATCTATGCTGGGAGAAGTTACCAATTTAGAGTTGTCCCGTTCGGTCTTAATATTAGTACCGGAATATTTATTTCAGCGTTGGATTATGTTCTTGGACCAGAATTGCGTAGTCGTATAACTGTGTTTGTTGACGACTTATTAATAGCCACGAAAACATGGGAAGAGCATTTGCATATTTTGGAAAGGATTTTTGCTGTTTTCAAGAAAACCGGAATTACAGTAAACTTACAAAAGTCTCATTTTGCTTTACCGCAAATTAAGTTCTTAGGACATATGATAGATGCGAAAGGTATCCTGGCTACCGAGAAGAAGATAAGTGCAATTCGAAATTTTCCATCACCACGGAATAAAAGACAGCTGAAGGGATTTATAGGTATGGCATCGTTCTTCCGTCGTTTCATAAAGACTCAAGCCATGAATTCTGAGGCATTAAACCGGCTTCTACGGAAGGATGTGCCATGGCAATGGACTGAAGAATGTGAACTAGCTTTTCGAGACATTAAAGACCAACTAGTTAACGCATCCTTATTATATCACCCTGATATGAATTGTGAGTTCTGTCTGTCCACGGATTCATCGGATGTTGGATTAGGTGCTTGTCTCTTCCAAATAAGGAAAATGAAAGGGGTGCCAACATTCTGTCCGATAGCATTTGCCAGTCGAGTGTTGTCGCCCTGTGAAAGAGCCTATACGACCACAGAACTTGAAGGACTTGCAGTTATCTGGGCATTCAAGAAGTTTAACTATTATTTATATGGTTCGAAAACGATTGTGTATTGTGACCATCAATCACTAACCTTTTTGCAAACATGTAAATTATTACATCCTAGACTGTGACGTTGGACAATGACACTACAACAGTACCAATTTAAAATTATTCATGTGTCTGGCAAAGAAAATATTATTGCGGATGCACTGTCAAGATCCCCAGAAGGTTTAACGCCGGAAATAGAATCAGTAAATACTTCGGATTTTCCAGTATTACTGTTGCAGGACAATATCTACAAGACTTATTATGTACATCTTTGTAAAGATATGGAAAATTTACAACGAAAAGACCCTCGATGGAAGAAGATAATTCAGCTAAAGGAACAACAAAATTAAAGGGCTAGTTTAGATCATTATAAATTAGTAAATGGAGTATTATTCTTCAGACGTGGGAAGGACAACAATCCACGGTGGTGTGTATGTATCCCGAAGGAATATGAGGAAAAATTAATTTGGTTTACCCACTTATCATGGGGACATTTTGGTGCAATTAAATGTGCCAATAAAATAGGAGCGTACTGTTATTTTCCGAATATTCGGAGAAAAGTGCACCAAACAATACAAAACTGTTTACTCTGTCAAAAGGCAAAACCGGATAATAGAGGTAGTAAGCATGTTCTGCATTCAATTATTCCACGAGAGCCAAGGGCGTTAATTTCGTGTGATATCTGCGGCCCTCTCCCACGATTAAGAGGAGGAGTCAAATTCATTGTTGGATTCTTTGACGTGTTTACAAAATATGTGAAACTATATCCATTAAAGTGTGCTACTGCCAGAGCTGTTGTAGTGAGATTGGTGCGTGACTATCTTCCGCATGTAGGTTTACCGAAATCCATAATTACAGACAATGACAGAATTTTTACTGGATTTAAATGGAAGCAAACATTAACACAACTTGGTATTCGACAAATTTTGACATCATGTTACCATCCACAAGGTAGTCCAATAGAACGAGTTTTCCGAGAATTAAACCGATTTATGCGTAGATACTGTCACAGTAAACAAACATCATGGGCTGATTATTTGTCAGAATTTGAACAAATATTTAATAATCTGACACATACCTCAACTAACTTCACTCCAACAGATCTTATGTTTAGTCAGATTGAAAAGAACTTCTGGATAAACCATCTGCCAAAATATGAAGACCAGAATTTAAAATGGGAGGAAAAGATTCGACTCGCACTTGTCAATTTAACTAAAAAGGCAATACAGCGGAAATTGACATATGATAAACGGATTCACCGGATTCAGACGTTTCATCTTGAAGAAAAGGTTTTATTGAGGCGACACATCCATTCCTCGAAACTGATGAAGAACATAAAGAAATGGAATCTTATTTATACCGGACCATATGTTATTGTAAATATACCAAATCCTGGATCATACTTGTTGGCATATCCCGAATCGAAAAGAATAAAGGGATTATTCCCGCATAATGATATTAAGAAATTTTTTGAAGGACCGTAGATCTGTGATACCAAATATGGAGAAGAAGTTAGAGTGGAATTTGACTATGAGTCGAATGTGTATATAAATATCAAGAAGTTTATGTTGTCTAGGGGTTAAGAGACAGTGAGATTACTCCTGTGATAGGTTAAGAGGCAGTGAGATTGCTCTTGTGATAGGTTAAGAGACAGTGAGATTACTCCTGTGATAGGTTAAAAGACAGTGAGACTACTCCGGTGATAGTTTAGCACAAAAATTTTAAGATAGGTAGAAGAATTGTTAAATACTAGAGTTTTTAAGTGTGGACTATGAGCAGAAGCCATAGTGATATACAATGAAAGTGCATCTACATTTCCTCAAGACACGGCACTTATGTGAGAACTGCGTGTGAAACTTGAACAGTGTGAGATATGTAGGTAAATACGCTGTGTGTATGATGTGCGCTGTTCGCGCAAGAAAACAAATGAACTGTGAAATGAAGCAACAGTCGATAACGTCACTGTTGCAAAGAATTGAAGAAATTCTCTGGTTGCGCAAGAGAAAATTATTATAATTTTTAGATTTTTCATTATGCCTTCTTTACCTGGAGAATTAATTTAAGAATTTTAATTAACATTTTATGAATAGCAGTTTGTGTGTTTCATATTATGGACATAATTGTTGAAATATATTTCCATAAATGTTCATGAGAGGATGAAGAAGATTCTGCGAGTGGATGATTTGTTAAATGAACATACGTCATCATTAATGATATTTATTTGCAAGTGGATCTATAAATCAATTAATTATAAGAATAATGAAAATTTTTCAAATTATTCATTTTGTGGAGTCAGTGTTATATGCCTATGTTTAAAATTTTTCATCAGGTGTAAACTTAAATTTTATCCATAATTCCGTAATTGAAAGCAAACCTTGGACAGATTCAATGCTCTACTTCCACCTGCACTATAACAAAACGAAGATTAGATTAAAAATTTTTTTGAGAGGAATACATTCGATACGAGCTACAACAAAATTTAAATGCCCACAGTCTATTTGGCAATGTTTTGGACAATCAGCAGTTGTAATGCAAAACAACTTTGGTATTGAGGACTACAAAAAAATTCGCGATTGTCAGAACTGATGGATGTTCCAGTCTAGTACAGATGGAAGAATATAAGAATCCTCTCCGATTTTGAGTTCAACGATGAAATATGTACTTTGTTGCCTTAATCCACTCTCTTCCAGGAATTTATTCAGTCAGAACCTTTTCTTATTCCACTTTAAACCTGTTTCATGTTCACGTCCCTGACCATCTGTTCCTGAGATCATCTTCCTGTTTCTACGGCACATTACCAGCTTCTATCCTGTACCATAAGCCATCACCTGTCCTCCGTGCCGCCTCCACCAAACGCTGAACGTCGCCTACCCGGTGCCCGTACCCAGTGTTCCTGTTCCATCGACTTCACAACGAGATCGCCGGCTACATCGTCGAAAGAAGAATTTTGAAAATTTTTTTTGAGGAGTATTGTAAAATTTTTTTTGGCTATGAGGCACTTTTCCTTCGATTTAATCTATGGAGCTTCTATATATTTCAAAATTACTGTATTTAGGCTTTCCTATCTTCTTTAATACCTGAGCTGGGGTCTATTCTTCCGGGTTTTCCAGGGTTTCCCTGTGAAGACCAGTTCCCAAATGGGTAGACCTTTTTCGTAATTACACCAATCTACATCTTCCCTGATTATGTACTCGGGATGCGGGTATACCCCAGTACATGTAAAAGCTACAGCTTAGGTATTCTCGTAACTTATTGTCTTAACATGTTACCCATACTCTCTATAGTAAAATTCTACTAATTCAAAATATTCCTCTTTTGAATAAACAACCCAACAAATTTTTTCTGTTAGCTCGCAAAGTGTATTATCATTAACTTTGCTCGCTGCGAGGGGCAATTGTAATATCTCTTTATATTCGATGAATTATTCTGATACAATTCTACCCTTGAATGACGTTTACTAATTTTCTATCTTCATACTCGCAGAATCCATGCGAAAAGTAGTTCATACAATACCTATGCCATGAGCGCATAAGTATTCTTTGTAGTACTCTCTCTGGTGGTTGTTAGAAAAAAAAGAAGAAAAAAAAGAAGAAAAAAAAGAAAGCTTCGGAGATTGGTTCGTGCCGATTAGCCTGAGCTTGGTTTGGAAGAGCTGTAATCTGATTATTGAGATTTATTACAGAAGATAACTGATACAAACTGTACGATTAAAAAGGAAATATATATAGATTGCTCCTTCAAAAAAAAGGTGTGTATTTGAAATTTGAGAATTAATGATATTTATCGATATATTGCGTAGTTGTTAATCAGAAGGGAACTTCCGAAAGACTGGATACGAAACTGCATTTAATAATCCAAGAGCTCCATTACTTCTTCGGAAGGTTATACTTCATCAAAGCCAAATATCCGCTTGATATGAGGTTTCCCGACTGATTATACAACGCTCCCAAAATTACGAGGCATTTTATTTGTACAGATTAGCAGACTGTCGCAAAGCACGAGCCTGCAGAGAAGAAGAATCATCGCCTGATTTCATTCTAACAAGTAAAATTTCAGAACCATTTTGAGTGACTGAGCTGTGACTGTGTTTCCTATCATGAATGATTGATTGCTCGAACGAATTGAGAGCTACAGAATTACGTAGAAAAGAAGGAAAAAAATTACATTCTCCTTCTTCGTCGCTACTTCCACATAATCGCATCTAAATGCTCTAATTATCGCTTCATAACTTCCTTCATTATATACGTTGGGTTATGTGCCCACTCGTAACTTATTTTCAACTTCTGTCGACTGCGCATTATCCTCACTCAATTCGCTTTCCCTGGTTTCCATCTCAAATAGCTCTGCAATGCTCATTACTTCGTCCTTTCCTCCTACATTCGTTGTGCATGCCTCTGGTAATTCATCTTCCTCGTCAGTATTCTCCCAATTAATTTCGTCCCAACACGATGTTGTTATTTTCTTGTCTTCGTTTTTATCTGGTCCTTGCGGATTTGTTTCTTCCTTCTTCTCTTCTCGTGATAAGATTTTTACTTCTCTGTTCAAGGTGCTGCAATTTTCCTGGGTAGGTGCGTCATTCTCTTTGGCATGGGCGCTTAGCTGTCAATTCGACGTTTATTGGGGTTTGGTGGTCTTAACTCCACCTCTCCTATCTGTATTCTCTTTTCTTGTTCAGCTTGTTGATAGTGGTTGATAATTTGTCGGTCTATTGGTTCTCCAGTACCCGTTCCGGTTGTCGTTATTCCCTCTGTAATAGTTGTTGCCGTTCCTGGGTGAATTATAGTTATTGCCATATTCTCTTCTAAATCCATAACCGGTTCTTTGTTGAAATCTATTGTCGTTTCTTGGTGCGAAGTTATCACGTGGTTCGTAATTATTGTTTCTTCGTACTGTGTCTTGTGGATTCCACTGCTTTTTGCTTTCGTTTTCACGAGCGCTTCGTCTCTTTCTTGCGTCACCTTCCGAAAATATGAACTCTAGTTCCCTTAGAATATCTTTAAATACTTCGACGTCATTGCCTCCGCGACCTACTAATGATTGCTGGTATTTCAATGGTAACTTCATCGCGCATAATTTAATCAACTCTCCGTCACTGTATGGTACATCTAAGCACTGATTTTTCTTTGCCATTAATTCGAAAAATTTCACGGGACTCTTCTCTCCTGAATTTTCAAAATATGGGTTTTGTAATAATTTGTACTTCACTCTGTTCTGTGCTTCGCTGGACCAATATCGTGAGAGAAACTTCTCTCTGAAATCTTCGTACGATCGGCATGTCGCTGCAACATTCTGCATGGTTTCTGCGACTGTTCCTGACATGTGTGCACATATAAAGTCTAATTTGTGTGCTAGCGTCCAGTGTTCTGGTAATCCTACTCGGAATTGATCAATAAAAGTTCGTGGATGTAATGAGTTTCCTTCTCGAAAGTGTTGAAATTTTCTGACTGTGAGGAAATGATTGTTGTCGTACTTCGTCATAGTTCCATATGAAATTCGCGATTCTTCGCCACTTTTGTTTCTGATCATTTCCCCCGTCGTTCTTTCCGGTTGTGGTAGATCAATTGGATATTGTCCACTGTAACTTTCGCCTACCCTTGCGTAGTATCGTTGGAGTGGTACGCAATAATTTTCTTCCATCGGTTGTGAACGTGTAGCTGAATGCATTGTGCTGTACTCTTCGCGACATGGCTTTCCATTGTCAGGTATTGGTTCGATATCGTGTCTGGCTAACCTTGCTGCTTCATTGCACGATCCAAACTGTCTTGAACCATACATTTGTGGTTCCGCATGTGTTTGTGATGACGTTTGTTCATCAAGAATTTCGAAACGTGTTTGTTGCTGTGCAGGCTGTCTGATTTCACGTATGTTACTTTCCGCCTGTGATTGGAATCGCAAATGAGTAATATCTTCGTTAATTGCTTGTTTTTCCGGTGCTGTTACAAATACGAATGTGGTTGCAGACTCTGTGCTTGTTCGATCCTGTTCACTACGCTCTTCAATGGTTTGCAACAACTCTGTTCGCAATTTCTGAAATTGTCGCTTCGTTTGCGCTTCTATTTTGACCATGCGGTTATCATATCTTTGCAGCGCTGCTTTTGTGATACGTTTGTGTAACACACTGTTTTCAACAATTTCACGCGCTGTACCTGCTGCTTGTCTAGTAATTTCGTTTATCTGTTTCTCTAGTTTCTTGATTTCTCCTTGGGTGTTGTTACGTAATGTTTTGATCTCGTCCTGAATGTCATTACGCAATGTTTGTACGTCCGCTTGTACCTTGTCAATGTCTGTTCTCAATTGATTGTGACCTGTTATTAAGTTTCCTATCACTTCTCGAGATTCTTTTGCCTCGTCTTCAATATGACTTAGGTGTAACTGAATTTTTTTGTTTTGTTCTTTAATCGCACGCATTTGTCTCGTGGTTTCTCCATTCTGAATTTGAATTTGGTTCGCTATGTCTTTATTTTGCCTTGTCATGGTTTCCGTAATTTGTTGTAATAATTCTGCCAGATTGGTGGGTCCTATTGCGTTTTGTTCCGACGTCCTAGGCTCTGTGTTTTCGCCCAAGTGTTGGTTCGCAACCTATTGCAGTGAACTGTGCTGTGACACGTTTCTGCTCGCATTCCTTGTACTCTGTGGTGAGGGAGCTCTGATTACTTGTACTATGGGTTCTACGTATTCAAGACGCAAGTTAGAATCCTCATCGACTGTCTCTCTACTTTCCTGCTCCTCTGTCGTATGCTGTCTTACGTTTTCTATGCCTTGACGTACATTATCCTCGTTGTGGTGCGTTATATGTCCTATTTCTCGCGATACTGCATCGTCTGTTGTACTGTCCTCTATTGTCTGCCCATTTTCATGCTGGGTCTCTACCTCAATTCGGTCAAGGCCTCGATCTGCCATTGCTAATCTTTCCGAATCCCTTATTTTCTGTTTTAAAAGCAATTCACGCGCCCTACTTCGAGTCAACATGCGCTCATACCATCACACGCGCTTCATAAACTTCTTGTTCACACGACTTGACACTTATCATACCCAAGACTGACAATCCATTCACTTACTTGTTGGGTCAGAACCAACTTGTCAACGATGTATCCGCCACCTGTGCGCTTGCATTGAGGAGAAAACTTAATTCTAACAATTTTTAAAATTCATAACTTAATTATGCTATTGTCTCTGCTAGAATGTCTCACTATCTATCGCTGCAGCTACTGTTTTCAACTATTTATGCCTTTCAAAAAAAATTTTTTTTTATTACGATAAATTTTTAACAGGATATTTTTCTGACCTAGTTGGGCATGTGGTCGAACTTCAATCATGGTATATTACCATCCTGGAAGGGTCGCTATTTTCTAACATTCTGCGTGGTGTCTGTTTGTTCTATATCGTGTCTCCCTACCACTTTCGCGCAACGACGCTCTGAGCGTGTTTTTTAGGGAATTGACTAGTTTGAACCTGGGACCTGTTGCTGGGAAGGAGAGCCAGACCACACGTGACATGTAGAGTTCAGAAGAGTTCAGTGAGACTAGCGATGATATAACCAAGTACTTAATGATTTCAGTGTCAGCTCCACTGCACTCCGTGTAAATGAATCTTAATACTAACTAAATTTAGTGGAAGGGGTTCAAGGCTTTCCTATTTTTAGTTAGCTGGTAAAATAACGTCGAAAAAGCAGTTAAGTTTACAATTGGAAATTTTATTCTACTCACAAAACATTGTTTATTAATTGCACTATTGATAAAAGGAAATGTTTTAATACAGGATGGTAAAAACCAACTGCGTCCAACAAAAATGTGAACGAATATTCCCTGAATGGGTTTCCAAGTTCTACAATGGATCGAAGGATGACCTATGCCATATCACATCTATAATCTCGGTTTAAATTAAGTTTCACAAAAGAGAAAACTATCAAAATGGTCTACAGTGACCCTCAATTATCTTTAATTACTTATCTAACTTGTCGTAAATTACAGTGGCTGATGTGGCTTCTCAATAACTATATAACAGAAAAATTATCGCATTTCAGATTTTTACTTCAAGTGGCAAATGTGAACACCATGAGCTTTAATTGATGATCGACACTAGAGTATTACGCAAAAAGGGGGTGTAACAGATGAGACTTCCGCAGTTCTGAGTGAAGCTTTATGCGCTGTTATGCGGCATCACGTGCGTTCATTACCTTGTCGGTGTTTGTCAGGGGGCGGCGGACAGCACAGCTCTGCTCACCTCGCCGTCTCGGAAGCAACTCTCCCCTAATTTCTCCTTACTACAATTTACCGAAGTTGGTTTAAAAAGACTATCTGGCTGTGTTTTCATCTGACCAATCAGGGTCTCAATGTTAACCTTAAGCTCCACCTACAAAAATTCTGTCTATCCAATGAGAATCGTTATACTTTTCGTGGTGGGGCAATGTTTTTAAAGTTTGCAACGTAACAGAGACGCGAAAAAGTCTCACGCTAAAACTTGCAGCTGGTGTGGACCTTTTAGTATATCGTAAGATCTATACTGTTCTTCTGGAGGGCTCTATCTTTTAACATGCGCTGGGGGGTGGTCCTGACGTAACAGAGACGCGAAAAAGTCTCACGCTAAAACTTGCGGCTGGGATGGCCCTTTTTGTGTTATCATAAGATCTATACCGTTCTTCTGGAGGGCTCTAGCTTTTAACATGGGCTGGGGATGGTCCTAGCGGTTAGCTGGCGACGTGGGTGTCCGTCCCTTATCGTAGGGCCTTCTAGCTTAACACGGTTCTGCTCTCGGCTTCTGTTCTCGTTTCTCCCCTCGCAACTGCGCCTGTCTCACGGTGGGAAGGTATGACATGCATTTAGGCATTCTTGTGTTAGTCTGTGGTATTCCATTTGCTCACTCGTTACTCGTATTACTTTGGTTAATTTAATGTCACGATTTATTCGGAGCTGTGTGACATACTACGAGATTTGCTTATCATGCCAGGGTTTTCATGGAAGGTGTTGGATTTCCGTGACACCTTACATATCACCACCCTTCGAACTTAATTTTTGTACTGAAGTTAGGCAATGATTGAATCGTTGTCTAAGCCAGTCAAAAATTATTCCGTTATCTAAATTTTGTTGCCTACTGTTCAGCCACGTTATTCTGTTCTATGCTAGTTTTTATTACTAATTTTTATATTCTTCCACATTATTATCAAAAATATGTTTATATTGACAAGGGAAGAATATTTTTATTCTATTATAATTATTATTTTTTAATTATTTTCATTCTTTATTTAACTGTGAAGTTTGTTTTTTAAGAAGTTTGTTATCGAAAGTGAGGAGTCTTTCACATCGATTTTCTTAGAAATATTGTTTTTATAAATGTAGTATTTAAGTAAAATCTATTCCTAAATATCATGTACAAGTAAAATTTTTTGTTTCTAGACACTCATTTCAACATTGTTACACTAACAAATAAGAATTATTTCCAAGAATTGCTTTGACAAAGAAATATACATACACAAGTATTGAGATATTATCCTAAGAAATGGTACAAATGTTAAAAAAAGGGAAAACATCCAACAAGATAATTTTTTATTCTTTGTTTTTATAAAGAGAAAATAAGTAAAATATAGTTATTCTTTTATTTTTATGAGGAGAAAATAAGTGGCATATAGTTTTAGTGTTTATTATGCCTTACTTTTGTTCTTTATATACTGTCCATTTCGAACTAATGACTTATTTTTATCGATAGTCTATTTTTCACTTAAGTCCATAGTCAATGACTGTTATTTTGTAGTTTATTAGCTGTCTGGTGTGCTTAACTTATTTAGTTTTTCACACGTTTCTTTTGCACAATTCCTACATCACATAATTTGATTTCACACATTCACACAATCCTATGAATGTTTAAGCATGAGGTTGGCGAATGTTTTTTGCACGAAGGTGATGGACTTGAGCGAGATGGATGTGGGCAAGTATTTGATGTACAGCTTCGTTCGTCGTTCGTTGTTGGCTTTGCAAATGTGTGTTGCTGTTGTGGAGGTCCCATAATGGAATGGAGCTGTGAGTGCAGAATCTCGTGGTTTAAGCTCCGCCTACAAAATTCTGTCCATCCAATGAGAAACGTTATACTTCTCGTGGTGGGGCAATGTTTTTAAAGTTTGCAACGTAACAGAGACGCGAAAAAGTCTCACGCTAAAACTTGCGGCTGGGGTGGCCCTTTTAGTGTTATCGTAAGATCTATACTGTTCTTCTGGAGGGCTCTAGCTTTTAACATGGGCTGGGGGGTGGTCCTAGCGGTTAGCTGGCGACGTGGGTGTCCGTCCCTTATCGTAGGGCCTTCTAGCTTAACACGGTTCTGCTCTCGGCTTCTGTTCTCGTTTCTCTCCTCGGAACTGCGTCTGTCTCACGGTGGCAAGGTATGACATGCATTTAGGCATTCTTGTGTGTCTGTGGTATTCCATTTGCTCACTCGTTACTCGTATTACTTTGGTTAACCATTTTTTGTGCGTGGGAGGGGCCCCATCAAATCTGTTGCAGCTATTTGTTTTAATCTTTTAGGGATTATTGGAAACATAGGTGGCGTGGTTTGGAAAGTGACGTGTTTAGCCCTCATACATTTTTTGCATTTGACTAATACTGTTCTTATTCATTGTTCCATATTAGGAAAATGGCTTGTTTGTTTTATTTTTAAAAAGCATTTCTTAGGTCCAAAGTGGCCATTACTTAAATGTGTATACCATATGTACTTATTAATTAGTTCATCTGGGATATAAATTAACCATTCATTCGTTGCAACATTTCGTCTAAAAAAGAAAACATTGTTTTTTACGAGATAGTGCTGTCGAATGTCTGGAAAATCTTTACTTCTCCACTTGTGTTTGATTCCTAGTATTTCGGGGTCCTTGTCCTGTTCTTTGCCTGTTTTTCAGTGCTGTCGTAATGTAGTTTTCGAAAGGTACTTGTTTCATATAGTACATTGTAAACTGGTCTTCTGCTGCTTCCAAACCTACGTTATTGGATGCACCCTGTGGACATCGTGATAAAGCATCTGCTAATACATTCGCTGGTCCTGGTATGTGTGTAATAGTGAAGTCAAATTCTTGTAGTATTAACATCCATCTGGCTAACCTCCCATGAGTTAGTTTGGCGGATAACAGAAATTCTAATGCTTTGTGGTCAGTGTATACTTTTGTTTTTCTTCCGAATAGGAAGTATCGAAAACGTTGGAAGCCCATACAATGGCCAATGCTTCCAGCTCCGCGACTGAATAGTTTTTCTCGGTTTTTGTGAGTACCCGACTGGCAAATGCAATTGTTCTATTTGATCTTAGCCCTGCCTGTTCGTATTCTTGGAATAAAACAACTCCTAAACCTGTTTTCGCGCTATCAGTGGCCATACAAAAATTTTTTGTTAGATCAGGATGTGGTAAAATAGGTACTGTTGTTAGTGCGTTTTTCACTTTTAAAAATTCTTCATTGGCTTGTTGATTCCATACCCATGGCGTGTTTTTTCCAGTCAATGCACATAGGCGTGGTGTTGCGAGAGAGTCGATCCAAATAAATATTTTATAGAATCCGGAGAGACCTAGAAATCCTCTGAGAGTTTTCTGATTATATGGAGTACAGAATTCTTTGATTGCTCTTACTTTAATCTTACGTGTTTTCAGAACTGGCAATTCCTCATTGGCATTACACTGCATGAATAAATTTTCTGAGATCGCAGTCAGTTCACTTCCGCTATCAATTACAATATTGACTGGGATATGCTTTACCATGGCCTTCACAATTGGTTGAATTTGAAAGGGTTGGTTCTGTTCTTCTTCTTCTTGCATCAACGAATCCTCCACTGAATCATACATGAGTCTTTTTAGGAATTTCCCTTGTGAATTCGAACTTTCTGTAGGATAAGCTTCGACTGCTACTTTTCTCTCTTTTATTTCCTCTTCTCTATTTCTTCCTTCATTTACGCTTTCTTCAACATCCTCTACTTTTTCCTCATCCTCGTCTATCTTCTCCTTCTTCGTCGCTACTTCCACATAATCGCATCTAAATGCTCTAATTATCGCTTCATAACTTCCTTCATTATATACGTTGGGTTGTGTGCCCACTCGTAACTTATTTTCAACTTCTGTCGACGGCGCATTATCCTCACTCAATTCGCTTTCCCTGGTTTCCATCGCAAATAGCTCTGCAATACTCATTACTTCGTCCTTTCCTCCTACATTCGTTGTGCATGCCTCTGGTAATTCATCTTCCTCGTCAGTATTCTCCCAATTAATTTCGTCTCAACACGATATTGTTATTTTCTTGTCTTCGTTTTTATCTGGTCCTTGCGGATTTGTTTCTTCCTTCTTCTCTTCTCGTGATAAGATTTTTACTTCCCTGTTCAAGGTGCTGCAATTTTCCTGGGTCGGTGCGTCATTCTCTTTGGCACGGGCGCTTAGCTGCCCATTCGAACGATTATCGGGGTTTGGTGGTCTTACCTCCACCTCTTCTATCTATATTCTCTTTTCTTGTTCAGCTTGTTGATAGTGGTTTCTTTGTTGATAATTTGTCGGTCTATTGGTTCTCCAGTACCCGTCTAACGTTCTGCGTGGTGTCTGTTTGTTCTATATCGTGTCTCCCTACCACTTTCGCGCAACGACGCTCTGAGCGTGTTTTTTAGGGAATTGACTAGTTTGAACACCATGAGCTTTAATTGACGATCAACATTAGTATTACGCAAAAAGGGGGTGTAACAGATGAGACTTCTGAAGTTCTGAGTGAAGCTTTATGCGCTGTTATGCGGCATCGCATGCGTTCATTACCTTGTCGGTGTTCGTCAGGGGGTGGCGGCCAGCACAGCTCCGCCCACCTCGCCGTCTCGGAAGCAACTCTCCCCTAACTTCTCCTTACTACAATTTACCGATGTTGGTTTAAAAAAACTATCTGGCTGTGTTTTCATCTGACCAATCAGGGTCTCAATGTTATCCTTAAGCTCCACCTACAAAAATTCTGTCTATCCAATGAGAATCGTTATACTTTTCGTGGTGGGGCAATGTTTTTGAAGTTTGCAACGTAACAGAGACGCGAAAAACTTTCACGCTAAAACTTGCAGCTGGTGTGGACCTTTTAGTATTTTCGTAAGATCTGTACTGTTCTTCTAGAGGGCTCTATCTTTTAACATGGGCTGGAGATGGTCCTAGCGGTTAGCTGGCGACGTGGATGTCCGTCCCTTATCGTAGGGCCTTCTAGCTTAACACGGTTCTGCTCTCGGCTTCTGTTCTCGTTTCTCCCTTCGGAACTGCGCCTGTCTCACGGTGGGAAGGTATGACATGCATTTAGGCATTCTTGTGTTAGTCTGTAGTATTCCATTTGCTCACTCGTTACTCGTATTACTTTGGTTAATTTAATGTCACGATTTATTCGGAGCTATGTGACGTACTACTGGATTAGATTATCATGCCAGGAGTTTCATGGAAGGTGATGGATTTGCCTGACACCTTACAACATATAGGTCTAGATGTACGTGGAAGAAAAAAGTGGTTCAAATGGCTCTGAGCACTATGGGACTCAACTGCTGGGGTCATAAGTCCCCTAGAACTTAGAACTACTTAAACCTAACTAACCTAAGGACATCACACACATCCATTCCCGAGGCAGGATTCGAACCTGCGACCGTAGCAGTCTCACGGTTCCGGACTGCGCGCCTAGATACGTGGAAGAGGACCGTGGAAGGGTAAGAAGGAGATTTTGCAAGACCTGGGTGGAACTGAGGGAAATGCCCTATTCTCCCACATGGACCAAAAGAATTAAGTGAAATCATTGTTTGTAATCCTAACAGTTAATCTTTTTTATTTACTGTTTCTTTGTAGACTTTGCCTCTCAAGCATCCCCACAGTCAAAAATTTAGAGGGATGAAGTTTGGGGACCACCGTGGCGCATAAAAGTGATTATTTCTATCGATCCATCTTCAGGTTTATTTTAGATTTAGGTAATGTGTCACCTGACGAGTATAATGTGTAGAATGCGATTGAAAGAGGGCTCTATTCAGAGTATTGTTATCTGTGGAGTTCCTCTGCCCGATTGACATTTCATCTAACTTCAACCGCAATAAAAGTAATGATGGTCCAATTTTAATCATGGACTGCCGTTACTGTCCCAACGTGTTTAAAAGTACTCCAGTATTGTGCTACATGTAAATAAAGAAAAAGGTTGTTGCTGTTTCAGTTCTGCTAACTTACTTTCGCCGTAGATGAGTACCATTTCTACCTTCTTTTCGTTGCTGTACGTTCTACTCACACATATCTTCGAGTGTAGCTGGTTGACTGAATGACCAGCGTCCGTTTCCCTTGTGTTTCCATTTGTTTACTGTTAACTCCAGCAAGTGGTTGAGTTACGTTATCCCGGGTACTGCACGTGCTAATACAGTCTATTTTGTGCTACTTTTTAAAGTCGCCTACTGGTATCGGCAGATAAGTATAATATTGTAGTGTCTGTGTTATTAAGAAGACTGTGGGGATGCTACAGTCCGGTACGTTTTTGAACAGGTCTTGAGGAGAGGAAGTGGATTAACGAATGAAAAATATAGGCTGCTATTTAAAAAAAGACATACCGCTGTTCATACCTTCGTAACGAACGAAGTTACCAGAAAGACAATCATGCTGATTAATATCTCCATGGTAGCTTTTACTCGATGGATGAATTGTATTCGGAGTTGCTAATACGAACAGCGATCAGTTGTGTACGGGAATGACGACAACGAGAATCTGTGCCGGTCCGGGATTCGAACTCAGATTTCCCGATTTACGCGAGCAGTCGCCGTAACAGCTTCGGCTACCCGTGCGCGGCTCACGGCCAGATCCAAACTTCCATATGTCGTTGTTCCTGCGTCTCACCCTGTACTCGTATACATATTTTGTAATTCCCGTACAGGGGAGGACATGTTAACGGAAAGTCGCCTACTGGTATCGGCAGATAAGTATAATATTGTAGTGTCTGTGTTATTAAGAAGAACGATACACCGTTCCTTCTGACATACATGCACAAGCACTGCATCGTGCATCGGCTAAAGCCATTATGCTGCAGTTGCGAATGCGAACTACCATTAGTAGTGTAAGGGAATGACGACAATGAAAATTTGTGCCGGAGCGGTACTCGATCGCGAACAGTCGCCTTGACAGTGCACGAATAGCCAAAACAAGTACGTCAGCCTCTTGCATAAAATGGAAATTCGAATTCGAGTCTCTGTTAGGCACAAATTTTCATTGTTGGAAACTGGAAATTTGTCGTAAGTTCCTATGGGACCAGACTCAAATGGTTCAAATGGCTCTGAGCATTATGGGACTTAACATCGGAGGTCATCAGTCCCCCAGAACTTAGAACTGCTTAAACCTAACTAACCTACGGACATCACACACATCCATGTCCGAGGCAGGATTCGAATCTGCGATCGTAGCGGTCGCGCGGTTCCAGACTGAAGCGCCTAGAACCACTCGGCCACCCCGCCCGGTGGGACTAAACTGCTGAGGTCATCGGTCCCTAGGCTTACACACTACTTAATCTAACTTACGCTAAGGACAACGCACACAGCCATGCACGAGGGAGGACTCGAGCCTCCGAGGGGGGAGAGCCGCGCGAACCGTGGCAAGGGGCCTGCGACTGCACGGCTACCCCGCGCGGTTTTCATTGTTGTCATTCCCTTATATAGTTCGTATTTGCAACTGCGAGTACACTTCATTTATTTCATAACGGTCGTAGTCACCGCAGTAATGTCCGAAGAAACACAGCATCGTTATTCTTAACAACAGAGGTACTGCAATATACACTGAAGAGCCAAAGGAACTGCCTAATATCGTGTAGGGTCCCCCACGAGCACGCAGAAGTGCCTCAACACGACGTGGCATGGACTCGACATGTCTGAAGTACTGCTGGAGGGAACTGACACCATGAATACTGCAGGGATGTCCATAAACAGGTAAGAGTACGACGGATGGAGATCTCTTCTGAACAGCACGTTGGAAGGCATCCCAGATATGCTCAATAATGTTTATGTCTGAGGAGTCTGGTGGTCACCGGAGGTGTTTAAACTCACAAGAGGGTTCCTGCATCCACTCTGCAGCGATTCTGGACGTGTGAGTTGCCGCATCGTCCTGCCGGAATTGTCCAAGTCCGTCGGAATTCGCAGTGGACATGAATGGATGCAGGTGCCAAAGTCGTGTGTAGACGTATTAGGGGTCACATACCACTCCAACTGCACACGCCCCACACCATTACAGAGCCTCCACCAGCTTGAACAGTCCCCTGCTGACATGCAGGGACCATGGATTCATCACGTTTTCTCCATAGCCGTACACGTCCATCCTCTCGATACAATTTGAACGAGACTCGTCCTATCAGAGGAAATGTTCCAGTCAACGACAGTCCAATGTCGGTGTTGACGGGCCCAGGAAAGGCGTAAAGCTTTCTGTCGTGCAGTCATCAAGGGCACACGAGTGGGTCTTTGGCTCTGAAAGCCCATATCGATGATGTTTCGTTGAATGGTTCACACGTTGACACTTGTTGATGGCCCAGCATTGAAATCTGCAACAATTTGCGAAATAATTGCGCCTCTGTCACGTTGAACAATTCTCTTCAGTCGTCGATGGTTCCGTTCTTCTAGGATCTTTTTCCGGCCGCAGCTACCAGATTGAAACTCCCTGGCAGATTAAAACTGTGTGCCGGGCCGAGACTCGAACTCGGGACCTTCGACTTTCGCGGGCAAGTTCTCTACCAACTGAGCTACCCAAGCACGACTCACGCCCCGTCCTCACAGCTTTACTTCCTGCCAGTACCTCGTCTCCTACCTCCCAAGGTACTGGCAGAAGTAAAGCTGTGAGGACGGGGCCTGAGCTGTGCTTAGGTAGCTCAGTTGGTAGAGAACTTGCCCGTGAAAGGCAAAGGTCCCGAGTTCGAGTCTCGGTCCGGCACATAGTTTTAATCTGCCAGGGAGTTTCGTTTCAACGCACCGCTGCAGATTGAAAATCTCATTCTTTTACCAGATTCCTGATATTCACGGTACACTTGTGAAATGGTCGTATTCGGAGATGCTGTATCCCATCGCTCGTGCGCCGACTGTAACACTAAGTTCGAACTCACTTAAATCTTGATCACCTGCCATTGTAGGAGCAGTAACCGATCTACCAACTGCGCCAGACACGTGCTGTCTTACGTAGGCGTTGCCGACCGCTGCGCCGTATTCTGCCTGTTTATATGAGGGCTATTCGGAAAGTAAGGAACGATAGTTCGCGAAATGGAAACCACAGTGAAAATCAAAACTTTTTTATTCACAACAGTTAGATACAACTTCCAGCTCCTTATCTTCAGAGCCGCCTATCCGACTTAGATGTTTGTCGTAGTGTTGTAGCAAATTTCCAATACCCTCGTTATAGAAGGCAGCCGCCAGCGCTTTCCGCCAATTCTCTGCGCTGGCCTACAGCTCCTGGTCAGTGCCAAAATGTTGTCTTCATAGCCAGCTGTTCATGTGAGCAGAGATGAAACTCAGAGGGAGACAGTTGCGGGCTGTATTGTGGGAAAAACATTTCCAACTGAAAACGATGCAGAAGCATCTTCATTGCCCCTGCAGAATGCGGTTGAGAACTGTCTTGAAGAAGAAAACGCACGACAGTTATGTAATGTTGGCTGCATAGCTTCAGGCAAAATTTCTCACCAGGCCCTCGTACTTGGCGGCAGACACTAGTGTTCTAGGTATCTTTATATGCTCCCTGGTTTCTCAGAACTAAAAAGAACGACGGGCATACTGGAGACACTGCCCAACACACCTGTGCAAAACTTCATCGGATTTTCACTGTGGTTTCCATTTCGCGACCGATCGTTCCTTACTTTCCGAATAACCCTCGTATATCTCCGTATTTGATTGCACATGCCTATACCAGTTTCTTTGGTATAGTATTTAGTTCACACAGTTTCCATTTGGCTTCTGTCCGCCCCTGGTAGCTGCGTGGTCAGCGCGAAGGAATGTCATATCTAACGGCCTGTGTTCGATTCCCGGCTGGGTCGGAGATTTTCTCCACTCAGGGACTGGGTGTTGTATTGTCCTTATCATCGTTATTTCATCCCCATGGAAGTGGCGTCAACTCGAAAGACTTGCACCAGGTGAACGGTCTACCCGACGGGTCGGCCATAGCCAAGCGGCATTTCCATTTGGTTTCTGGATGGTTCAAATGGTTCAAATGACTCTGAGGACTATGGGACTTAACATCTGAGGTCAACAGTCCCCTAGAACTTAGAACTACTTAAACCTAACTAACCTAAGGACAACACACACATCCATGCCCGAGGCAGGATTTGAGTCTCATGTCCATTATAATTATCCGGGCTGTTATGCCGTGGTCGGTTGATGAATTCTGTGTCAATTCCCAACGTTTCGTCTTCGACTGCGGGAGACATCTTCAGGTGGGTCCGTATCTCGATGGAAGGTCCAACACACCCACTGGCTCGCTACTGACTGCCGCTAAATTCCGTGTCCGCGCGCTCCCACGCCGCGGCGTGACGTCACGTGTTTTGAAAACGTCAGTGCAATTGGCCGCTGTCCGTACCGTCGATCGCCGTTGCCATCACCCAGTAGTGGACGGGTGATCCATATACCGTTTAATTTCATGCCCTCCTCCTTTCGGTTGAAATTATTTGGGTGTTTAGCGATTTCGATTGCCTCCCTGTAGAGCCTTTCGTAATATCCCCTTGGGGCAGCTAGTACTTGCGTCTCCTCGAAACGAATATTGTGGTTCCCTGGCTGGAAAGCATGCTCCGCAACAGCTGATCGTTCCGTTTCTCCTCTTCTACAATTTCCCTTGTGCTCTTCCAAACGTTTAGAAACAGTTCTTTTAGTGGTACCCACATAAACATCACAGCTGCATGGGATCCTATACACTCCAGCTTTTTCCAATGGTTTGCGAACGTCCTTGGCAGGCTTAAGGTATTCCTGTATCTTCCTGGTTGGCTTGTAAATTACGGTAATATTCCGCTTCGTCAAGATCCTCCCTATTGTCTCTGTTAAATTTTTAACAAACGGCAGGAAAACCTTAGATTTTGCAGTAGCCTGTACGTCAGTATGATTTCTGCGTGGCTGCCTCAACGTACGTTTTATTTCGGCGGACGAATATCCGTTCATCATTAGTGCATTGTGGAGATGTTCCATCTCAGCGTCGAGCAACTCAGGTTCACAAATATTTCTAGCTCTGTCCGCTAACGTCTTGATAACACCCCGCTTCTGTTGTGGGTGGTGGTTCGAATCCCGGTGCAAATAACGGTCCGTGTGCGTGGGTTTGCGGTATACTGAGTAGCCCAAACTACCATTTTCGTTTCTAAAAACAAGCACATCGAGGAAATGTAATTTGCCGTCTACCTCCTCCTCCATTGTAAACTGAATTCTCGAGTTTATACTGTTCAGATGTTCGTGGAACCGGCTTAGTTCCTCCCTACCGTGTCTCCACAGCACAAACGTGTCATCCACTTATTGGATAATTATAATGGATATGATATTTCCGGCCGTGAAAGTCTACATTTTAGTATAGGATTTGAATCTGCGACCGTAGCGGTCGCGCGGTTCCAGACTGAAGCGCCTAGAACCGCTCGGCCACACCGGCTGGCTTGGCTTCTGGACAAAACGTTATTTGGAGTGGTAAAGATAAATCGGATACACCGTATATCTTTGATTTACCACGACGTCGTTCCCGCTTCTATGGCTACGGTCAGGAGTCTGTACCTTTGATGATGTTTACCAGACACTGTTTCCGACACTGGCGTGTGACAGGGCGGTGTGGTGTGTGGGTGTTGCAGCGGACGTGCTGGTGGAACGAGATCTGCAAGGAGGAGTTCCAGACGCTGTTCCGCTGCAAGTGCCCCGTGTGGTCGTTCTGCCGCAGCCCGGGCCGCTACTACAACGCCTTCTGCACGATGACGGGCACCGGCTACATCTGGACGCAGCCCGAGCCGTCGTGGGGCCGCCGCCAGAGCGCGCCCGGCGCAGACTTCGACGCCGCCGAAGGCGGCGACCCGCAGCAGCGCGCCAGGTGCCCACCCACACCTCACCACTCGTCCCCCTCAGTCACCTTACCCACAGCCCTGTGTAGTGCTGGGAAACACGGCCAAGTTGCCGGAGGTCGCCGAACTGGGCGTACCACGATGCTGCTCATGCAGGGCGCTCACTAAAGTCCCAGTTTCAAAACACTGTAAAAGGAGATCCACTTCTCACAATGTCGTGAGATTGGAAGAGCATTTTATTCACGTGCGGGGAACCGTCATGAAAGAAAAAAAATAACGAAAATTTGACTAATACAGGGTGGTGATGGTGGTTAGTGTTTAACGTCCCGTCGACAACGAGATCATTAGAGACGGAGCGCAAGCTCGGGTTAGGGAAGGATTGGGAAGGAAATCGGCCGTGCCCTTTCAAAGGAACCATCCCGGCATTTGCCTGAAACGATTTAGGGAAATCACGGAAAACCTAAATCAGGATGGCCGGAGACGGGATTGAACCGTCGTCCTCCCGAATGCGAGTCCATTGTGCTAATACAGGGTGACTTACAGCTCTGTGTAGTACTGAGAAACATTGGTAAGTTGCTGGAGATCGCCGTGCTGGGCGTATCACGATGCTGCTTATACAGCATATTCATATTTAAACTCCCAGTTTCAAAACACTGTGAAAAGAGATCCACTGCTCCGAATGTCGTCAGATTGGAACAGCATTTTGTTCACGTAGGGAGAAAAGTCATGGAAAAAAAAATTAGCAAAAATTTGAAGGGGGAAGGAAAATTCGTGCATTCGTACTTCACAGCGTAGTTCCTCACATATTAGCAGTACAAAAATGTCTCTCAGAAAATTGCGTCTTAGGGATATTTCGGGCAGTAAACGGAAGTTTGGAAATCTGGCAATAATGTAATCACATTTACGGTAACTGCCTCTGTCAGCATATAGCAGCAATGCTGGGCAGTTGATGGAGTCGCTAGCATTTCGGGGAAGCAGGAGATCGAGGGTTCGAGTCTGGGTGAAGGCGTCTTCTTGTCTGCTGCACGTAGTCTGCATGGTAAGATACCTGGCGTCTTAGTCGTCGTACAGCATTTTACAGCGAGTCTTCTACAAAACATTCCAGGAACGTACTACGATCACAGAAATGGAACTACAATCGCTTTCATTGGTCAGCTTTTAAGGAAGCCTTTTGCACGTCGTGGATGCGAATTTTTTCGTGCCACTGCATCTATTAGATTCAAAAACTGTTCTCCGTGTACCCTCCCCCAACGGACCCATCGAAATTAATTGCAAAGCGCGTTGCTAGCCCTATTGGTGACATAAGGAAATGTAGTGGACCTGAACGTCGCAAGAATAGTAGTTGATATTAACCGATCGGGCCATTATGGCAGAGTATACACAAAACAAGTTTGGAACCTAGTAGATGCAGTGATGCGAAACAATTCGTGTCGATGGCGTGTAATTGGCTTCTTTACATGCTGCCGAGTGAAGACGGTTGTACTTCCATTTCTGTGTTCGTAATACGTAACTGCAAATGTTTTATAGAGGGCCCACTGTAATCGCTGTATGACGATTAAGACACTAGATACCGTACCATGCATAATGATAACCTAAGACGCTATCAATTGCTCCAACTGCACTGGTACTATGTGCTAGCAGAGGTAGTTACCGTACATGTGATTACATGTTGTTGTTGTTGTTGTTGTGGTCTTCAGTCTTGATTCGGGTTTGATGCAGCTCTCCATGCTACTCTATCCTGTGCAATCTTCTTCGTCTCCCTGTACCTACTGCAACCTACATCCTGAATCTGTTTAATGTACTCATCTCTTGGTCTCCCTTTACGATTTTTACCCTCCACACTGCCCTCCAGTACTAAATTGGTGATCCCTTGATGCCTCAGAACATGTCCTACCAACTGATCCCTTCTTCTAGTCAAGTTATGCCACAAACTCCTGTTCTCCCCAATTATATTCAATACCTCCTCTTAGTTGTGTGATATACCCATCTAATCTTCAGCATTCTTCTGTAGCACCACATTTCGATAGCTTCTATTCTCTTCTTGTCAAAACTATTTATCGTTCATGTTTCACTTCCATACATGGCTACACTCCACACAAATACTTTCAGAAACGACTTCCTGACACTTAAATCTATACTCGATGTTAACAAAAAAAAAAACATAGTTAAAATGGCTCTGAACACTATGGGACTTAACTTCTGAGGTCATCAGTCCCCTAGAATTTAGAATTACTTAAACCTAACTAACCTAAGGACATCGCACACATCCATCCCGAGGCAGGATTCGAACCTGCGACCGTAGTGGTCGCGCGGTTCCAGACTGTAGCGCCTAGAACCGCTCGGCCACTCCGGCCGGCCGATGTTAACAAATTTCTCTTCTTCAGGAAAGCTTTCCTTGCCATTGCCCGTCTACATTTTATATATTCTCTACTTCGACCTCTCACATATTAGCAGTACAAAAATGTCTCTCGGAAAATTTCGTCTGGCGCATATTTCGGGCAGTAAATGGACGTTGAAGATTGGAAATCTGCCAACACTGTAATTACATGTTGGGTAACCACCACTATCAGCAGATTGCAGCAGTGCTGTGCAGTTGGTGTGCAGTCGCTATCGTTTTACGGTAGCATGCAGCAGATCGAGGGTTCGAGTCTGGCTCGAGGCGTATTTGTTTTTATCTGCAAAATGTAGTCTGTGGGGTAAGGTACCTGGCGTCTTAGTTGTCATACAGCGTTTACAGTAGGTCTTTTACAAAACATTTGCAGTTAGTACGACAAACACAGAAGTGGAAGTGCAATCGTTTTCATTGGTCAGCTTTTAAAGAAGCTTTTTGCACGTCGTGGACGCGAATTGTTTCGCGCCACTATATCTAATAGATTCCAAACCTGCTCTCTGTGTACCCTCCCCCAGTGGGCCAATCGAAATTAATTGCAAAGCGCGTTACTAGCCCTGCTGGTGACGTAAGGCCCTAACGAAATGTAATGGACCTGAACGTCGCAAGAATAGTAGTTGATATTAACCGATTGGGCTATTATGGGAGATTATACACTAAACAAGTTTGGTACCTAGTAGATGCAGTGGTGCGAAACAATTCCTGTCCATGATGTGCAAAAGGCTGCTTTACAAGCTGACGAGTGAAAACGATTGTACTCCCATTTCTCTGTTCGTAATAGGTAACTGCAAATGTTTTATAGAAGGCGCACTGTAACCACTGTATGAAGATTAAGACGCTAGATACCGTACCACGAACAATGCTAACCCAAAACGCTATTAATTGCTCCAACTGCACAGCGTTGGTGCTATGCGCTAAAAGAGATAGTGACCGTACATGTGATTACATTGCTTCCAGATTTCAAATCTTTAACGTACATTTACTGCCCGAAATGTGCTCAGGACGAAATTCTGCGAGAGACATTTTTGAATTGTTGGTATGTGAGGGATCGCGCAGCGAAGTCCGAGTGCTCGAATTTTTCTTCACCCTGTATATGGCGATATTAGAGGCAGAATATGTACACCCTCAGACGCACGGTACACGGCTGTTTCTCAGTTTGAGTCCGAAATTCCCTACATGACTGTCTCTGACAAGGATCACTCGTTGCTGGTAAAGCTCTCTTACAAGAATGGATGACTGATCGCCAGTAGCCCTCGAGAAGATCCGTACACTCAGGGGTATGAAAAAAAGGCATTGGCCCGACGTGTGCTAAGCTTCTCAACAAAATCTTTACAAAATACGAAAAGACAGCTTCTTTTGAATTGGAATGTGGAAGAGGGAGGAAAGCATTTGACCCGATGTCTGTCGAAGACGTGGCCCCGGATTGCAGGAGTAGTCGAGCTGTAGTGTGCAAACATGCTGTGCACCGGGAATTGCCCGAAAATTGCTCATTTTTTATTTATTTATTTTATTGTAAATTTAAAACAGGTCGTACATCTTACTGCTTTCGTTTGTCATCTTTCTTGCAGTTCTTTTTTATTTTACCTACAACATTTGAGAAAGAATAATACTTTTTTCAAATAACACTAATATGAGGCTGCAATATAAATAAAATTTCGTTGTTGTAAGAGGAGTGTAAAACATGATAGGACAGAGGAGAGATTTGTTAGTGCTATAACCGATTTTGACTGGCGGTGAATTCCTCGGAATGATTTCTTCGAGCTGTTGACCGCCAGTCACAACAAAATAGTTTCTAATTAGTACTAGAGAAATGGTATTGCTAATCCTATGCAGTAACATTAGATAATCATTCGTGTACAGTACTGGGAGCTTTCTTGGCTAGTTCGCCAGCACCGTACAATACATTTACTCTAGTGCTCACTATCTTTAATGTTATTTGACCGATATGTACAATTTGCCAGTGGATTTTCTCATGTTATATCTTTCTTATTTACTGTTACAACTCGTCTTCCTCCTGTTCCTCTTCAGTGTCACTATTTTTGTTGTTACTGTGAGTGTCGCTGTCCACCCTCTATAGATAGTTGTTTCGTTGTATATTTTGTAGGGATGTCTGTTACGTTGTGTCCGCAGGTACTCTTCATGTGTTGTTTTGAAATACTGTTTGTTAATGCATTTAGTTGTGCGCAATCTTTTTCGTCCTTATTGGTGTGTTGTCTAAGCGTGCTGTATGCCTTTTGCTCTCGTATTGCCCGCAAAAGGAGACAAGAAGACAGTGTGTTCTGGAGAACCTTATTCCTCGCACGTGTGTGTGTCTCCGACTCACGCGCTTGACATGCCTGCAAGCACGGTGCATAAAATCCTACGAAACATCCTACATTGCTATCCACATTAAAAACACCCACCTTTGGAAGTTGCTTCCTGCTGAACTGCGAGCAAGGCAAAAGTTCTCTCTGGAATTTCGTGCTCGCTTAGAAGTGGACATTGAATGGCCATAGGACATTCTGTAGACAGACGAAGTCTATCTCCAAGGACATGTCAATACGCAGAATTGCAGAATATGGGCAACAGAAAATCCGCATGCACAGCAATCGGTACCACTTCTTTTTGCAAAGGTGACTGTGGTACGAGTTGACGGCATCGCATATCGTTGGGCCGTATTTTTTCGACGAGATGAGTCCTGCGGATCCTGTTACCGTTCGTGATAAACACTATGGGTGTCTTTTGTGCACCAACATCATTCCAACACTTCAACAACATGGATGTGCGGGTGGGATCTTTTTTATGCAAGTTGGCGCACCTCCGCACATTACACAACCAGCGAAGTGAGTGCTGCTGTGATATTTCGGAAATGGGGTAAAATTATCAGCCGTCATTTTTCTACAGCCTGCCCCCCCCCCCAGATCACCCGATCTTAATCCGTCTGACTTCTAGCTGTTGGGTTATCTGAAAGATGTTGTATTTAGTGCTCGAATTATGAACTAGCAGAACTGAAGGCTCGCGTTGCGCAACGCATTCTGAACGTGACCCCCAAGACACTCTTATCTGCTGTCGAACATTATGTTTCTCTATTTCTCCTTGTGGCAGAAAATAGTGGAGAGTATATATTGAAAATGCCTTGCGCCAGCCTTATGACACTTGAAAGCTGACGTCATCTTGCTTTTATGCGCGTTCTTGGCCCGAGGGCAAATATAAACAGAAGCCATTTTGCTTTTGGTGCGGTTTTTGGCCCCAACACGATTGAAAACCGATGTCATTTTGTTGTTTAAGCGGGCTTTGGTATCAGGATAATTAACAACCAATTTTTCCCATCTTACGTGATAAGAACTTGCCGTGGTGGATGGGCTTACTTAACAAGCAGTTCCACAGCTATTGACTGCCAGACTTGTGTAGTCATGCACGCTGAGCAGTACGCATAGTGTAGTGGGCGATTCAAACGATAGCTGTCGTATTTCGACTCACATGTCAGTTGTAACCGACCCCAATTACGTTCATACGCTTCCAGCCCTATCTGCTGATAAAATTTTCCTTAAACAGGTACTCGTTTCACGATATTCCCCCCCCCCCCTTCTACGTCAGTAATATACTGTTCAAATTTGACGTCATTCTGAGCTGTGGTTCTCTTTCTATAGCGTTTTGAAACTGGAACTTCAATTATGGACAACCTCTACATTGATCGCTACATTGTATTCAGCTCTTTTTATTAAGGGAGTGAGCTCAACTGCCTCGCCCATTGATAAGGTAGAGCGCGATGTGCAAACTGAACTTCTCGAATTTTCAGCAAGCAAAAACAGAAGCATAAAAATATGTTTTCTGGCAGGGTCAAACCAGTTTTCGTCATTCTTTTCAACAGTCATTAAAACCTACTATAGAAGCAATCTCAGACGCTTTTTGTGTTGTCGTAAGTATCGGTAGCTTTCAATTGATCTCGAATCCTCAGAAGCAGAAAAAAGATAACTAATATTAGGTCGCAGAACGCAGTTTTTACGAGAAAAAGCCGTAATTGCAGGACAAAAATCGAAATTCTGGAGCAGATTCCGGGACCCTTCAAAAGAAATTAGCGGAAACAAATCATATACTGGTCAGCAGGCATGCTTCTCCGCCATCAAGACTTAAAAACGAGAGTATAGATTTCTTCTCAGTGCACAGCAGTGCACAGCTTTCGTAACCGCTCATTTATTATCAAGGCAGAATCGCGGTATATTATACGCTGTACTATGTAATACTAGTTTTGTATTTTTGAAAGGATTTTTTAGTGGATCAAAACACTGTGAAAACAAAGGCATTATCGACAGTGGGAAAATCAACGAACGGTATCCGCCTTAGAGATATATCACAGAAGTATGAGGAATTCACAGCATTCTTGCCTGACAGCAGAAGAGTATTTAAGATTACAGTGGTGTTGATATGTAAGATTTTCAGTATACTGCTCGTCACAAATCTGTTCAAATTAAAACACTGCACGACTTTGCTGCGTGATATATTCGTCGATGAATCTTGAATCTTGTAATTTACGTTAATGCATAGAAATTGTGTTTACTGCACACAATAGAGTTTCTCTTGTTGGATACCAATCAGATCCACTGATTTTAATCACCCAGATTCGTCTTTTTATTGCATATCTTCCTGCAGAAAATGTCTGTAACGTTTCTCTCCCTTCTGGCCATGAAAACTACGGCTTGGATCACCAACATGAAACTCTTGAAAATGCACAATACTTCCTAAGATACACAAGGAATTTAAAGGCCCAATAAGGCGGAAAATATCAAATTTGAACCAATAACCAACTACAAATGACAGCAAGCGGCGGGGAGAAGGATGGCCATATTGTTCCTATACAGAACTTTTTAGCCTTAACTTCCTTCTGGCTCTCGTTCGAGGTATGGTGGTTTGTCACCTCGGTTTACGGTTAAACTCACTTGTGAGTGCTCACACCAAATGACTCGCGTTGCCAGTTCTTCCATTTTCTCATCCGCAATATAAACAGAAAATATGAAGGATGAACATCCAGAATGATATTTTCACTCTGCAGCAGAGTGTGCGCTGATATGAAACTTCCTGGCTGATTAAAACTGTATGCCGGACCGAGACTCGAACTCGGGACCTTTGCCTTTCGCTGGAAGGATGATCATTTTAGGTTAGTCTTTACCTTGACTGTTATCGGTATAGAGTGAAACAACAAGTTTAGTGTTATCAATCACTGTTTATCTATATCCATAATGCGTTTCTAAGGTTTAAATCTCCATCATCAGGTGGATTTGCATGAGCTAGTACGACTTGTGTGTGTTGTGTTATGGCTGTGGGTAGCCCGTAACACTGTCTAGTAACTCCAAAGTCGTAACACATGTCGTACTAACACACGTAAATCCACATGACGATATAGGTTTAAACTTCGAAACACGTTGTATAATAAATCGTGACTGGTATCAGTAAACTTGCTGTTTTGTTCGAAGTGTGAAGTACACGAACTTTATGGGAATATAAACTGTTCTCTGAAATTTCAAACTAACAGCCAGATGTCGCTAAGTTGCTGCCACAATACTTAGGCGCGATCTTCAGGCGTACACTGACCCAATGCCACCTAGAAAACAAAGCATCGAGCTGTGACGTCATGACAGTGGCTGAAATTGCTAACAGTGGCTGAAATTGCTAACTGTACTGAAGCCACTGCATCAGTGACTGTTCTGCGTGCTCTGTTGCACTAGTTCCTAAAACAGAAAATGTCTCATAATTGATTCGAGTTATACCAATGCTGGAACTTATATGTTTTAAGTGTTGCAAATATAACTTTACTATTAGGTAACCAACTCACAACTTTGACTTCATGTGCAGTGTGTGCTCTATTATAGGTGCAAACGAAAGGGGCATGTACACGACAATGAAACAAACAAATCTTCTTAATAAACATATATTGGGAAACCAATGATTTCCATTATATGAATACCCTGTAATAAAGTCTCCAAGGATCCAAACTGCAGATATGCACTTGAGGACACACACACACATTCCAACAAGTATTCCGCATGGTCACAGACGGCAGGCTACAGCATGTCTCCTCATCGATACCTGTACACACTCAAAAATCTCAGGCATGTACTGAATGCATTGACAACCATTCACAATGCGTTCCTGAAGTTTATCTACAGTATCAACACCAACGCTTTTAAAAATCACCAATAAACAAATAAATCAACGGGTTCCAGTCGTGAGGGCTTGGGACGCCATTGTGTTGGTGAGTTATGACCGATGCCCTCGCTGTCGATGAAGTGTGCTACGTATTCCCGAACAGGCACATGAAAGTGTGTCGGTGCACCACCACGCGAGTGCTGCATACGCATCCTTTCGCCACAATGAATATAAACCCAAAACGTGGTCTTAGGCATTACAGTAGCAATGGACTGACAGCACTTGTGCGTACGTCGTAATGGGAAAAACCACTGGTTTTGAGGACCTACATTAGCATTATTTGCTTGTTTAATTGTCCTCTAGTCTCTCCTGCCAATTGTACCTATAATAGGTTCAAATGGCTCTGAGCACAATGGGACTTAACATCTATGGTCATCAGTCCCCTAGAACTTAGAACTACTTAAACCTAACTAACCTAAGGACATCACACAACACCCAGTCATCACGAGGCAGAGAAAATCCCTGATCCCGCCGGGATCTATAATAGGCAAACGCCATATAATAATAATAATTGTAATAATTTTCTTTGCAGACGGAAACTATGACAATCATGAACACTTATAAAACATTTACTCCAAAATTCGCTTACAGATTATAACCTAAAGGGTTTATTGTCATTTTTTCTTTTAAACTGACAACAAAACAAGACAGAAATGGAGAAAACAAACCACTCATTTTTATCGTAAAAGTATATTGAATTACGAGGTGGGTTCAATAAGCAATGCAACATTTTTTCCTCGGCCAATTTAGGTTGAAATAACGCGGAATTTCTTGAGGGTCGTTGTGCAACACGCCCTCTTCAGAACCTATAGTTTCATGAGGCTCCGACGGTGTCGGCGTTATACGCAGCCTTCAAGATGGTGTCTGTAACGGAAGTGCGTTCCAAACAAAGAACTGTCATTGAGTTTTTTTTGGCGGAAAACCTGTCCATCGAAGATATTCATAGGCGCTCGCAGTAAGTCTACGGATACCATACAGTGAAGAAAAGCACGGTGAGTTGTCGGGAGAGACGTCTGTCATCATTAGGGATCAGATTCTCATCCAAATGTACATTTTTTACACTACTGGCCATTAAAATTGCTACACCAAGAAGAAATGCAGATGATAAACGGGTATTCATTGGACAAATATATTATACCAGAACTGACACTTGCTTACATTTTCACGCAATTTGGGTGCATAGATCGTGAGAAATCAGAACCCAGGAAAACCACCTCTGGCCGTAATAACGGCCTTGATATGACTGGGCATTGAGTCAAACAGAGCTTGGATAGTGTGTACAGGTACAGCTGCATAAATGCACACACATTAAGGGATTATTACTGCACGAACATAGTCACACTCATGATCCCAACAAAGCTGTGCAAACCTCTCACATCTAGCTTGTGGCGGAAGGCCGCACGCAGCTGTGATAGATGAAATGTTGGAACGTGCGGACACTCTCATTCGAGGTGATCGTCTGATCAAAGTCTAACACCCCGCTGAATAACTGAACATCTCCGTTGGCAGTGCTAACGCACTCGTGCACTAATTGGGGTACTCAAAAGTGTGTTGCCAGCTGGGTTTCTCGCCGCCTAACAGAAGACAATAAAGAGCAACGAAGGACCATCTGTGCGGAATGGCTTGCGCGTTACGAGGCTGATCGTGACAATTTTTTGTCGAACATCGACACAAGCGATGAAACATGGTCATCACTTCGAAGTCGAAACAAAATGGAATCCATGGGGTGGCGTCAAACCAACTCACCTTTGAAGAAAAAGTTTAAAGCTGCACCCTCAGCCGGAAAATTCATGGTTTTCTGCTACTCTGAAGAGGTTATTCTGCTTGACGTCCTTTCTCATGGTGTAGTGACGAACTTGGAAATGTACTGTGCTACGCTCCAAAAATTGAAGAAACGTCTTCAGCGTGTTCGTCGCCACAAAAGTGTAAACCAACATCTCTTTCTCCATGATAACACAATGCCTCACTCAGGTTTGGGCACTTATCCACCCTACATCCTGAATTTCGCACCTTCTGACTTCGATCTGTTTGGTCCATTGACGGGTGCACTTCACGAGAAGCGGTACGTGCGTGATGGCAAGTTTACTGATCTAGCAAGAAGTTGGTTCCGACGTCCACCATTAGAGTGGTACAATGCTTGCATACAGGGCCTCCCAGTAAGGTGGCGAAAGGCCGTCGCCCTGAACGACGTTCATGTCGAAAAATAGGGTTTTGGGGCCAAAAGAGTGGTTAATAATATGGTGTTTTGGAATCCTGAATAAAACCAACCAGGTTCTAGAAACAAATGTGTTGCATTACTTATTGAATGCCCCCCACATAATTACTTTTGTGACTCACAAGTCAGTAACTCTTGCCACACACACACACACACACACACACACACACACACACACAGGCACGCACGCACACTTACAACACTCACAGAGAGAGAGAGAGAGAGAGTGAGGGGGCTGGGGGGAGAAAGGAATAAGTAAACGTTTTAAGTAATAATACACAAAAAAATTGATCAATACGTTAAGTAGCCAATTATTATTTTGTGAGAAGATGCAGTACAATCAACATTTCATTCTTTTGGACACGGTTGTATTTTCGTGTGCTCTACGTCATTCATTCTTCTTTGTAAAGTTAATTAACAAATATTTGCACAGCATGTCGTTATACGAATTGTGATTGACTCAAGTGTGTGGTTGTTTATACAATCAAATCCATGGAAGAAATGTTGGGGAATATTATTGGTTGCTACTTTCGGAAGCATACATTTTTGATTTTCTTGCTGTTGGGTAAAAATTTCCCTTCTTTGGGGATTTTTAGAAGAATTAAATGTACATTCAAGACACGCATGACTACATCTTTCGCTGGATATGTCAGTCCTCCCCTACCCTTAATCAATGCTAAATCATCTGCTTGTTTAATTTCTTCAGCGGTGAGAAAGTCTTTACAATAAGTAGAGGTAGGGGTGTAAATGTGGAAACCCAGTTTGTTTTTGTTGTATAGAAGAAATGTTTACTTCTCTTTCAGCTTCAAAAATTAGCCAAAGCTAAGTCATAATGTTTTAGCAATGGATGTAATATTATGAAACACAAAATCTCAACATGTTAAAAATTAAAAAACAATTTCTACTTGCACAACAACTCATTAATTTTTCTAGAAGTGCGGGTGATGTGGAAAAGCCTTAAATTTGTGAGAAACTGACTACTTCAAACGAAAAGTATTAAAAATTTTAGATACTATTGTATTTTATGTTAAATTTAAGCTACACAAAAATATTTTTAAACGCAACTGTAATAGAAAAATGCTTCATAAGTGAAGTTCATTTGCAACAATCGCATATGTAAATATCTCCTTCATTTCTGGCACACAAAGAGTGATTCCATTCCTCACACACTACACACTTAATCCACAATTCTCCCCGAACGACTTTAGAAAATGCGCCTCCACAAAAAATACAAATGGCATCTTATTCAGTAGGTTTTTCTTTCCCAACTGGGAGATTCAAATCTGACTCGCCTGAAGAGACAGTTGGTGCATTGGGCTCTTCATATGAATCCTCAGATAACTTAAGGAGTGTTTACTGTACTCAGCTTCCAAAATATCAAAAAACTTGTCTACAGCTTCTTTGTTGAACCCGTTTGCTCTCGAGAATGAGGTCCCCATAGGGATTGTAAGTTTATTTCTGTGTCGTCTAAGAGAAAGGTCAAACCAAGCTCTACCAGCAGAATTTGAAGTAAAAGGATGATTAATATTATTTCTTTCTGCTAGCTGATATGCCTTTGTCTTGACATCTAATCTGATAAGGCCATAGAAGCCATTATCCATTTCAGTGAGATACTGTACCAACTGTTTCTCAGTAGCTTCAGGTAGTACAGGTTTACGTCCAAGTCTCAAAGAAACACATTCTTCAGCTGACATATTGCTATGCACAAACTTTTGAAGTGTCGTCTGAGGTACACTGAAAGCTTCTACTGCTCTTCTGAACCCCACCTGCTTTTCCCTTAAGGCTATTATAGCCTTAATCATGTTTTCAGCATCCCACTTCTTCACAATAGCTCTTGGTTTCCGATCAGTCAGCTTTCGTGGCATCTAGAAACAGACGAAAAACGTATTAGAAGTAATGTATTTGATGTTGGTATTGTGGAAACGTTCCCACAATGCCATCGTATGTATGCTTCCACATTACCTACACAAGGGCCATTTTAAATTTCGGTAGATTATATTAAGCAACTATCCATTTAAGGTTGACAAACGGCTGCTAAAATCTTCTACACACCTTCCTTTATAAGCTATCAGACGTAAAGAAAAGATAACTACAAAATATGTAGATAAATCTAATACCAAAACTTACCTCGAAAAAGGTTTAGAAAACGCGCGAACGTAAATTGCGTCTTTGTCACGGCCTCTGTTGCTCAACTGACTGCTAACCCTCTACCGTGACAAATGCGAACTATTGTAACAATTTCTGGCTGCCCTGCTAGAATGCAGCACTCTGCAGGCCAGATACTAGACGTTTCCACATTACCCACACGCTTCCACATTTACACCCCTACCTCTACAAGTTTTTTTAAGTATCTGGTGTGAACAATAGTCTGACATACAATGGAGTAATGGTCAAATGTAGTAGTCCTCTACTTTATCAGCATCGTTATCATCTGCTACTGCATATAAGGGCTCTGGTGCAACTGCATCTTTTAAGTTTGGGATTCAACAAGAAGTCCATATAAGTGCACCACCAAGTGCTTTAGACTTTAGTACAACAGCAGTGACCTTAATGTTACCCTATTTCAAACACCTGTCTTTAAGACATAATTTCCTCCATTTAGTTGGCAGTGTTTCCCAAACCTGTCCTCTAAACTCTCTGGTTTGCACTTTTTCAAGATGCAAATATATTTTCGTTATCTCAAAAAGCCACTAATTGCTTGAATCAATCAAGGCAGCAGTAGTGTGTTTCAGAGCGGAGTGACAGGCTCCTGGGAAACACCCCCTAGCCTTTCATCTTTAAGCAGTGTTTGAACATCAACAACAGCTCATCACTGACCTATTACTTTTATAAATGTAGCAATACTCTTCCAGTTTTATGTTCCTTTCTTCAGCCTAAGTGGTGAAAATTAACAACTGTCATATTATTAAAAATACACAATGCTACACATTTTGCCGTTCAGTTTAATCTAAATATGGGAACCTAAATATCGAAGTGCTACCATATTGCAAACAGTTCACATTTTTCTGTTATATGGAGTTCCTTCTATGCTGTACCAGTTGCCCTTAGCTTTTAGTCCGGTTTGCCTTTACACCTTGGCCCTGGGCTCGTGCCGGTATAGCTGTACTACTACTGTCTCCTTAGGAAATGGGAACGGACAGGAGAAAGTGGAACATGTTCTGGAATGCTGCATGTTCGTAAGCTTTTGTGTAGAGAGGAATGTGTCAGCAAAGGAGTCTTTCCGGTAAACTTTCAATTTGTGGTTACTATTTTCTATCTGTTAGCTGATGTCTAGAGTATTAATGATGGAATCCTATAACTCCATACTGGCTTTTATATTATATTTTCCAAGAACCTCTGATGGAATCTTTCCACAATTTACTTTTAAATTCTTCTTAATGAAATCGTCTCAATCGTTTATGCATTCTACGCCACACTCTGCTGTATGACTGTCTCGAATGCACTGTTTTATAAATAGTCTCGAAGAGTCTTTGAATCTTCTAGGCTAGAAATCTGCTTTGCAGACAAATACGTAGGGCATCCAGGCAGCCTTGGTGCAAATATGGAGATATGTAAAAGAGTAACCCGGAAATTCTTTGTACTGTACTCGTCTTAGTGTGTGTATCATAAACTCATACTGGACCTTTTATCAACATCGTAACGAACTCGATGCGTAATTCATTTTTTAAAAATTATTTATAAGTATTTTCTCCTAAGTAGTGAACAGATTTTCATCCACCTTTCTTTAAATATAGACTGCCCAAAGGTGCCATAAAGACTGTACCAGTTCTTTGGTCATACATGGTGTTACTGCACAAAATGTTGTCTGTATTAAAATGCAAATCACATACCTAAAAACAAACACACATTTTAGTGTTAGAGTTTTGATGCAAACTAAACAAAGAAAACTAAGAGTACGGTATAGGAAGTGGTTAATAATGCTTTGTTTTAGTTAATGGTTAGAGTTTTCTATTTTGGTACTTTTTGTTATGAAAAATAATGATTTATTAACAAAGATAAATGACAGACTGTTAAGTGTTAACTCAGCCTTTCCTGTGAATTACCGAGATTCATTTTCATCTTAAACCTTCATCAGACGGGAATGTAAAAGCGTTAACCTTAGGACCGTTATCGTAGTTCCCCCATAAGTGGGCATAAAACAATTTCGAGGTACTTGGGATGGACACTAAATAATACTCTGACCCATGTATCACAGTCTTAACTAATGAGATTTCCACCATAAATGCAATAAACGCAGCGATTACAAACAAGTGATTCAGATAACCTCAGCTACATACCTGTGACGTCACAAATCCCTCATACGCAGATGCTACCACCGTGGCCACGTTACCAATTTGGTTGGCCAGGTAGTCACAGTGATTGTATTTGCTGATGTCAGAAGATACAACTGAGTTAATCTGAGAAGTGGTTGACGCTGCCTCTATTTGCAACCCTTTGTGCACTGAACCTTAGTAGTTGTCTCTGTGATATTCGTTTGGGAACGTTATTTCTAGTTACTTACTTCAAAGCAAAGACCCATATCTACATCATTGTTTTCCCTCGTGTTAGAGAAAGCTGTAATAAGACAACATAATGTCGTATACTGAGTTCTCTACATTCACATCTGGTTGTCTTTTGGCAAGGAAGAAAGGATTTCCGGTTAGGAAATGGATCGTGCCTCTACGTGGGGTCATATACTGCAGTTTTCTTTCACGAATGTCTGGAATTTATTCGTAAATTTCGTGACCAGCTCCTTAGACTCTCAGTCTGTCTGTTGTGTACACGTCTTTGCTCTCCAGGACGTTAATTGAACTTTAACAGTGATTTGGTGCCCAGTGATCTGTGTCACTGTCTCTGTGGGGTCCTGCCCACTCGTCTCGTATAGGGTGCCTAAGGGATGCTGCGTTCTCGGAATGTTTGTTACACCACGAAGATGACGTGCTACAGACGCGAAATTAAACCGACAGGAAGAAATTGCTGTGATATGCAAATGATTAGCTTTTCAGAGCATTCATACAAGGTTGGCGCCGGTGGCGACACCTACAACGTGCTGACATGAGGAAAGTTTCCAACCGATTTCTCATACACAAACAGCGGTTGACCGGCGTTGCCTGGTGAAACGTTGTTGTGATGCCTCGTGTAAGGAGGAGAAATGCGCAACATCACGTTTCCGAATCTGATAAAGGTCGGATTGTAGCCCATCGCGATCGCGGTTTATCGTATCCCGACATTGCTGCTCGCGTTGGTCGAGATCGAATGACTGTTAGCAGATTATGGAATCTGTGGGTTTAGGAAGGTAATACGGAACGCCGTGCTGGATCCTAACGGCCTCATATCACTAGCAGTCGAGATGACAGGCATCTTATTCGCATGGCTGTAACGGATCGTGCAGCCACGTCTCGATCCCTGAGTCAACAGATGGAGACGTTTGCAAGACAACAACCGTCTGCACGAACAGTTCGATGAAGTTTGCAGCAGCATGGACTATCAGCTCGGAGACCGTGGCTGCGGTTACCCTTGACGCTGCATCATAGACAGGAGCTCTTGCGATGGTGTACTCAACGATGAACCTGGGTGCACGAATGACAAAACGTCATTTTTTCGGATGATTCCAGGTTCTGTTTACAGCATCATGATGGTCGCATCCGAGTTTGGCGACATCGCGGTGAACGCACATTGGAAGCGTGTATTCGTCATCGCCATACTGGCGTATCACCAAGCGTGATGGTATGGGGTGCCATTGGTTACACGTCTCGGTCACCTGTTGTTCTCATTGACGGCACTTTGAACAGTGGACGTTACATTTCAGATGTGTTACGACCCGTAGCTCTACCCTTCATTCGATCCCTGCGAAACCCTACATTTCAGCAGGCTAAAGCACGACCGCATGTGGCAGGTCCCGTATGGCCTTTCTGGATACAGAAAATGTTCAACTGCAGCCCTGGCCAGCACATTCTCCAGACCTCTCATCAATTGAAAACGTCTGGTCAATGGTGGCCGGGCAGCTGGCTCGTCACAATACGCCAGTCACTACCCTTGATGAACTGTGGTATCGTGTTGAAGCTGCATGGGCAGCTGTACTTGTACACGCCATCCAAGCTCTGTTTGATTGAATGCCCAGGCGTATCAAGGACGTTATTACGGCCAGAGGTGGTTGTTCTGGGTACTGATTTCTCAGGAAGTATGCACCCAAATTGCGTGAAATTGTAATCACATATCAGTTCTAGTATAATATATTTGTCCAATGAATACCCGTTTATGATCTGCATTTCTACTTGGTGTTGCAATTTTAATGTCCAGTAGTGTACAATGAAGAAGATAGACAAAACTTTGTATTACAAGAACGTGTCGCAAGCGATGGGCGACAGCAAACAGTCAACGTCTTTCTGGTCTTTCTGTATATACTATGTCCATACAAGCAGTGGATACGGATCACTAATAACTGCTGTCGTAGTGTTCTCCTAGTACTGTGCTAGTACTGTGCCGCCGAGGCCGGCAGCAGCGGCTCCTTATATTCTCTTCCTGTAGAGGCCGCTCTTGTCGTCGTGGTTTGTGGTTATGCCGGAACAGCCTCAGTGCCTCTTTTCCGCTACTACAAACATGCATTTTCCTTCTTGACAATTAATCGGCAGGATATGCTCCTAGAATTAGTAATAATGGTTTTACTGGTGTTGGATCAAATTCTTATATTAACTTGTTAATGTTATAGCCTGCATAAAATATTTTTCCAGTTGTATTCTACAGCTTGTATGAAAGACATTTTTATATATAGCCACCACAAAACTGCCAAAATATTTATTTGTTCTGGAATAACTTTCTATAGTATGCCATTGTCTGACAGACCTGGTTATTTAATTTATTTGGTAAATATTAAAATATATTATCTAAAAAGATGCTGTGGTTTCTTGGTCACTGCTAAAATCCTTGGGTAATATTAGGGTTGCCATAACGAGTTCCATGTAGTAAGAATGTCGTCTGTATTCGTTACATTAATTGTAATATGAATTTATGATTCGCCTATAAGGCATGGTAGCTGGAACTGCTTCCAAACTGACTAGTCACACATAGTCTCAAGAACACCGCTGTATGTCATCCACCTGATTTCTGCTCCGATATAATGTACGTTAAAATTATATACAATATTGACTAAAATAGTCAGTGCTGTTTATGTAACTTTAATGCTGCTCGCCTCATACATTGGTAGTTAAACATACCCTATCTCGCATTACGTTGACTGAGTAAGGACCCTATTTCAGCTGTGGTTTGAGCTGGATAATTTTAAGCCGTAATCCAATTATATGGTGTGAATTGCAATTGTTACTGGTGTGCAATTGTTCTTGGTAATAGTTCTGTTGTACGTCGTGAGTGTATTTACAGGCCCACTTACTTTAACGGCATTATATACGGATATTTTAAAATTATAGACATGTAATATACACCATTTCAAAATCTGAAGTGGTTCAGGTGGCTCTGAACACTATAGGACAAAACTTCTAAGATCATCAGTCCCCTAGAAATTAGAACTACTTAAACCTAACTAACCGAAGGACATCGCACACATCCATGACCGTAGCGGTCGCGCGGTTCCACACTATATCGCCTTAGCCGCTCGGCCACCCCGGCCGGCTCAAAATTTGAAAGTAAGGTCTTTAATTATGTGGTATGTTTACTGTATTACATAAATCTCTTTCGTCATGAAGTTGTATCTCTTACTATGTATGAAGGACATTCAATAAGTAATGCAATACTTTTTCTGAAAGCAGGTTCATTTTTTTCAAGATTCAAATACACCATGTTATTCCCCGCTGTTTTGGCTACAAAATCCTATTTCTCACCATAATCCCCATTCAATGCTATACCCCATGGATTGCCGTTTTGATTCCAGTTCTAAATGATGAAGCCATGTTTCATAGCCTGTGACGACGTTCGACAAAAAATTGTCACCATCAGCCTCGTAACGTGCAAGCAGTTCCGTCCAGATGGTCCTTCGTTGTTCTTTATGGCCTTTTGCTAGGCGCCGAGGAACACAACAGCCATGCACTGAGTACCACAACTGATGGACGAGTGTGGTTCAAATGGCTCTGAACACTATGGGACTAAACTTCTAAGATCATCAGTCCCCTAGAACTTAGAAATACTTAAACCTAACTAACCTAAAGACATCACACTCATCCATGCCCGAGGCAGGATTCGAACCTGCGACCGTAGTAGTCGTGCGGTTCCGGACTGAGCGCCTGAACCGCTAGACCACCGCGGCCGGCGGACGAGTGTGTCAACACTACTAACAAGGGAACCTCCCCATCACACCCCCCTCAGATTTAGTTATAAGTTGGCACAGTGGATAGGCCTTGAAAAACTGAACACAGATCAATCCAGAAAATAGGAAGAAGTTGTGTGGAACTATGAAAAAAATTAGTAAAATATACAAACTGAGTAGTCCATGCGCAACATAGGCAACATCAAGGAGAATCTGAGCTCAGAAGCACCGTGGTCCTGTGGTTAACGTGAGTAGCTGGCAAACGAGAGGTCCTTGGTACAAGTCTTCCCTTGACTGAAAATTTTACTTTCTTTATTTTCGCAAAGTTATGATCTGTCCTTTCGTTCATTGACGTCTCTGTTCACTGTAATAAGTTTAGTGTATGTGTTTTGCAACTGCACCACAAAACTGTGCGATTAGTAGATGAAAGGACGTGCCTCTCCAATGGGAACCGAAAAAATTTGATCGCAAGGTCATGGGTCAACCAATCCCTCCACAGGAAAACACATCTGATATATTCTATACGACACTGGTGACGGCATGTGCGTCACATGACAGGAATATGATGTCGACCCACCCAACTTGTACACTTAGCGAATGGGTAAAAAGATTCTTCTACCTTGCCCGATTTAGGTTTTCTTGTGGATGTGATAATCACTCCCAAAAAAGTGATGAAAACATAAGAGTTTGTCACATAAACTGAAAATAAAAAATTAAACTTTTCACTCGAGGGAAGACTTGAACCAAGGACCGATCGTTCCGTAGCTGCTCTCGCTAACCACGGGACCGCGGCGCTCCTTGACTCCCATTGTCCTTGATGTTGCCTATCTTCGCATGGACTACTCAGTTTGTATATTTTACTAATTTGTTTCATAGTTCCACACAACTTCTTCCTGTTTTCTCGATTGATCTGTGTTCAGTTTTTCAAGGCCTATCCACTGTGTCAACTTATAACTAAATCTGAGAGGGGTGCGATGGGGAGGTTCCCTTGTAAGAGAGCCGGCCGTTGTGGCCACAACGGCCGAGCGGTTCTAGGCGCTTCAGTCTGGAACCGCGCGACCGCTACGGTCGCAGGTTCGAATCCTGCCTCGTGCATGAATGTAGGTGATGTCCTTAGGTTAGTTATGTTTAAGTGGTTCTATGTCTAGAGGACTGATGACCTCAGATGTTAAGTCCCATCGTGCTCAGAGCCATTTGAACCATTTTGAACTACTAAGAGAGACGTCCAGTTGTGAAAGGTGGTGTTCCATTGTGTTCCGTTGATCATCTCGAATGAGAGTGTAAGCACGTTCAAACATTGCAGGAGTCACTGCTGTGAGTGGCCGGCCGGTAGGTGGAGGATCAGATATGTTTGCACACCTTTGTTCCGATGATGGCAGACGCCTCGCGCAACGACTCGCTGTGCTTTTGTTCACTGCTGTGCCTCCGTAGACATTCTGCAAGCGTCTATGAACATTTGGAATGTTCTGGTTTTCCGCCAAAATAAACTGAATGACAGCTCACAGCTTGCAACGCACCTCCATAACAGATGTCATTTTGAAGGCTCCTATCGGAACATCACGAAACCGTAAGGGCTGAAGCGGGATATCCCACGATGTTCCACAGTAAATTCTACATTTTTTCAACTGAAACTGGCCGAGAAAAAAACTTATTACTTATTGAATGATCCTAGTATTAAGTCCACTTGTGCCAGACAGGGAGGCATTGTCGAAATTAGTTGTGGAACAGTGAATCATTTTAGCAGCTTTGTGGTTTTTACAAGTGAAAGTGCTTTGTAACACGCGCTTTGCCTTGCACGTGGCTGGCTGCTGCTGCCGCCGCAGGCCGAGCAGGAACAAGTCCGGCAAGGGCAGCCGCTCGTCGAGCAGGGCGACGCAGGGCAGCGCCTAGCGGCCGCCGGCCACCCCGCGGCCCAGGGCCGGCGCGGGGCTCGAACCCACGGCCGGCGGCGGGCGCACCCACCAGCCGGACCTGCCGTACGCCGCCGTCGTCGAGGAGCGGCCCAACCCCCAACCACCTGCCGGCGCGGGCGGCAGCAGGCTACTTGCCTCGGCGCCCTCGGCGCGGGTGTAAAGCGGCCAGCACCTCGCCACAGTGCCGTCTTCTCTTCTCTTCGTGCGTCGCAGAACAACACGTACTTACAGAAACAGAAACCATTGTCGTTGCGCTTAGAGCAAGAAACAGGCAATTGCTTTGCCCTGGATCTGAAATTAATACAAGATGTATTCCATTAAAATGTGCCGCACATACACGCTCGTCAGTCTAAGTTTATTGTCTTGTCGGAAGGAAGGAAGAAGGCGCATAATTCATGATACTATCGATATCGAGGTTATTACAGATGCAGCACTAGCTCAATTCTAGAGTGTTGGGAGTGGAAATCTGTCTTGGTCTTGTTATATTACATTTCACTTGTTGTATTCTGTGTCCCATTGAGAGTGGTTTCCGGGATGTGGTAAGAAGTTGAAGATGTGTATTGTAATCTCTCTACTAGTAAACTGCTATTACAATTAAAATTCGGCAGTTGGAATGTTTAATTAGCAGTAGACCTCACGTCTTTTACTGGTATTCGCTTCTAGCAATGACCGTGTGCCTATCCAAAACAGTCGTGGCTAACCGCATTACTGTAGGTCCTATTACTGAATGAGAAAATACTGAATAACAACAGTTCTAATCTAACGACCCCTTACGGAATTTATTATCAAAGTCAGACATTATGATTCTTAGCTTTTTCAGGCACACTGTAAAATCATAATTCAACCGTTCCTACATACAAAATTTTTTTCTTTCAATTTATTGGCTTTCGGGACGAACCCATACTGATTCTCCATAGTGGAATGTCAGTTGTGACGATACAAAAGTAAGGACAACACAACACCTAGTTCCCGAGAGGAGAAAATCTCCGCCCCAGCCGGGGATCGAACCAGATGCCCTTCAGTTAGCAATACGCCGCGTTGACAACGGAGCTTCTTCTTCTTCTTCTTCTTTTCATTTTTTAAAAAAAGAAGAAAGATTGGCGCCTTAAGAGTACGTACCAAATTGTCACTACCAAACAAAAACAGACTAAGGCCTTGCAATCCTAAGTGCACCTAAACCTCCCCCTGTCCCCACCCCCTACACACACACCTAAGGAACTAAGACAATGAAAAGGGACGATAGTTCGAGCGCCAATCCTTCAGGGCGACAGGAATGAGATGCAGAGGATCCCAATAACCGTGAAACAACGATTGTTTTTCCTGTTGTATCCATTCGTTGGTCTGTACGTGCCGCTGCAACTGAGACAGACACTAGGCGTATGTTCATTACCAGCGATAAGTTCCTCCAGTTTTATGAAATAATCAACGGAAGATACATTCTGCGTAAATCACCCACGATATCATTCCGTCTCTTCCACATTAACTGATTGTGTCTATCTTCAAAGTCCACTGTAACACATTCAACGCGACCACATGCCTCGCAGTCCCGCACAGACCCTAGACTCGACAGACTCCAAAAGTGTGTATTCCTAAGGGACTAAACTGCTAAGGTCATCGGTCCCTAGACTTACACACTATTTAAACTAACTTATGCTAAGAACAACACAAACACTCACGCCAAGAGAGAGGACTTTAACCTCCGGCGGGAGGGGCCGCTCAATCCGTGACATGGCGCCTCAAACCCCGCTGCCACTCCGAGGGGCGACAGACTCCACACTGTTCCATCTAAACAACAGCTACCGTCTGCACTAGCCATATAGCTGAAATATCTCTCGAGAGAGCATTCAGATACACAACAGATTTTGTGTTATCAGCACGCATTGCCATCGTGGTGACAAGGTCTCGAGAAGGCGTGGTCTTGTCTGTAAGTGCCTTGTGCATTTAGATTTCCATTACATCCCGGCACGTATGTTTCCTTTATATGTGCCGGGGATTTGCATTTGATACTCGCAATAAATTAGGTTCATCGCTCTGAAGAGCAAAATGAAGGGGCGTTCCGTTCCTTTGTGGCAAGTGTCACATCCAAGATGTCCCTATTTTTTGATTTCTGTGACAGCCACCGCTATTTTTCCTGTTTTATGTGGCATTTTTTTTTTTTTTTTTGTATTTACGAATCTGTTACAGTAAATTTTCGCTTTGATAGCGTCGCGTAACAACTTCATAGTAGCCCAATGTTCCAAAGAACACTGAATTAACGGAAAATTAGCGACTGTACCTCCGGTTTCTTCTTTATTTTGTGTATTTACTTTTATGTTTTGCAGCCTATCACATAACTGTGTATTTATTTTTATTTTACTTTCATTCTACATTTGCTTAATTTTACTTTGGCATATTTTTTGCACATTTTCAAGCTCCCACAACATTACGGACTAAGTAAAAAGTGAATAAAATAAAATGGCACAATACGTCATAACAACATAACACGAACCTTTCCTCCATTCACGTATTTGTCTTTGGATCCGCTGCAACAACAGAAAAAATGGCTCTGAGCACTTTGGGATTTAACATCTGAGGTCATGAGTCCCCTAGAACTTAGAACTACTTAAACCTAACTAACCTAAGGACATCACACACATGAACGCCCGAGGCAGAATTCGAACCTGCGACCGTAGCAGCAGCGCGGTTCCCGACTGAAGCACCTAGAACCGCTCGGTCACAGTGGCGGGCTGGAACGACAGTCACCCCGTTTACATCGGGTTCCCAAAACCAGATTTCGTAAACCGACTTCCCAATACCGCTTGTGGGTGGTCATGTAAATACTTCAAAATCGATTCTGGAAATCCGCTTCTAGTTGCCGAATTTCCGGTTACGCAATCGATTTTCGCTTCCATGTAAACGCAACCGGTTTTGAAACGTGCTGGGTAGTCAAGTTACGTCTTGTTTTCAGAATATTCTATTAATATGGACTTATTGTGGAGTGAGGGAGAAGCAGAAATATTAGACTGAGCATGAAGGTGTCTACCTGTAAAATTTAAATGAAGAGAAATAACGATTGTGCTGGCTGAATCAGAAACTAGATCGGCTGTTTTCCAGACGCCGTGTTTAACCGGGCTTGTAAATCCGCTTCAGACCTTAATATGTAGGCCTAAACACAACAGCGATAAACGTTTTGCGAAATTGTATTTTCGTCTTTCGGAAGACGTGTCGCATGTTAACTCAGATCACTGCTCTTACCAATAAAGAAATTCTAAAAACGCAACAAACACGTCTATCATTAAAATTTCCAACTTTGCTGGAGGTGTAAGCAAATAGCGGTATCCCGATGTAGCTGTGCGAAGCTGTTGCACCCATCCCACTGCAACCGTCAGGAATCAGCTAGGCGTCGACCCCAATATAGCCGTGTCGTAGTTCAAACAGACCAACAACTGAAGAAAGGGTACACCTCTCCTGGCTGTGGCGAACAGTTCACTTACAACATACTATTTATGAGCAGTACAATGAAATGACTTAACATTACGAAGGACATTACAGTGCTAATTCTAATTACGAAATAACCTAAGGCATTATGTTTAAGACTTTATATGAATAATTCAGAAGGAGTTGGTTAACAGGAAGTAAACGTCCTGGTATTATTTTTGAATACCTTAATCATGATTTTGTAGCATTATTATTATTAGAGTTAAAAAATAAACTCATCGTGTTCAGAGACATTGTAAATACATTGTTTTAATGTTAGTTATGATTATAATATTTTAAATGTTGCGTTATTAATACGTAAATTATTTCCTGACAAAAAAGAGAAAAAGAGAAATGAACCTCCTCCCCTTTCTATCATGTGCTAAGTATTTTGCTTATGTCTTCCTTCTCGGAATATTCTGTAAGGATATAAACTGTCGTTTTGGATAAAGCACTATGACATTCTCCAGGGGACGAACATACACAATATTTTTCACTACAACGTAATCTAATTATCAGGTCTACTTTCCCACAGATTTACCAGGGTACTCATTACTTATATAATTTTGTGTTAACTGAATGAGGCTAAGTTCTACGTTTCCAAATTCTGTTATATGTTTTATGTCGTTACTAGATTACTGTCTTAATGTAGTGGAAACATTGGTCACATAATGTAATATTTGTCCCGTAATATTATAGTTCACTTCTTCACAATAATTATTTCTTTTATATGCACATTGGTTTTTTGTATTTAAAGTAGTCTCTATCAAGAGCAAAAAGGTATTATTTTTCATATGAGTTAACAGTAGATGTAGAAGTATCTGTTGCACACAAAATAACTTAATATGCAACTAAAATTTAGACAATATGTCAGTAGCCATATCAAATGTAATGTTACTGTGTAAGTTATAAAATCGATTTGGTAGATTCAACCTCTGTCTTTAGTTGTCATCAGTACTTTGTAAAGAAATGTTGTTACCAGTTGTAGCATGTAACTGCTCCATCCAACTGTTTCTTACAAATATACAAAAAGACTGCCAACATAACAAAACATGGTGCTCTTACCCAATACATTTCTAAAATCTGTATTAAATAACTTCTTCATTAAAACATTGGTGTTTACGATTGTGACTATTATCAACCCTAATTTTCGTGGAAACATGGGTCTTGTATTTTTTAAACTTCTAACAAGTCATACGTGTAACATTTTATACAAAATATTTATTTTGGAAAAATAAATAGTTACTTTCTCACTCCAACTGTTATTTTCATGTAATATTACGTACAATAATTGTCATTAGCCAGCATCTGGAACACAGTCGTCGAGGACCGTGAGCAAAATGAGCTGAGTATAACTAGATCTGATGCAGGGCATCACCAATATTATCCAGTCTACCAGTGGACATCTACACTGTTTACTATCAAAAACATTCTTGATCACAATTTATTTATTATGGTGACCGGTTTCGGCCACTACTGTGGTCATCTTCAGACCAATGAGTAAGAAGCTCCTTCAGCTGGAGAATCGCTACTGTAGCGATTCTCCAGCTGAAGGAGCTTCTTACTCATTGGTCTGAAGATGACCACAGTAGTGGCCGAAACCGGTCACCATAATAAATAAATTGTGATCAAGACTGTTTTTGATAGTAAATATTTGTAACACATTGATCATTGTTCAGTCCCATAATGTATTCAAAAGTAATCCACACTGTTGGTTACGGAATGTGTTTGTAGCCTCAAAGATAATTCCATACTGTGGTGGCCGAATCTAAAGCACTTCTTATGGCTTCATCTTCCTCTTTAGCTTTCACTTCGTAGTTTTCGGTTTTGGTCCGGCCAGGACTCTGACGACAATTGGAAAGGTGCTGTAGTGATCAGTAACATTCCTCCGAATCATAAGTTCGGCCTTAACGCTTATTACGTCGTTCTCCTGCACAAAGCGGATATGAACTCTGCTGGAATCCCTTTAGAAATGGAAACACGGAGTGTTTTGTGGAAAGCTGCCAATTCTCCTCAGTGGCTCGTTACCTTGCGAGACATAATATAAGGTTTCTGAAATCATGGAAGATTGATATAATGTCCACAAAACATCAATAAAATATTCGTTACGTTCCAATGACGTAATTCTTGTGTAAAGGAGCAGGTAATTCAAACATACGACAAAAATTACACTGGCAACGTTGCAAAAAAATGTGTGTGAAATCTTACGGGACTTAACTGCTAATGTCATCAGTCCCTAAGCTTACACACTACTTAACCTAAATTATCCTGAGGACAAACACACACACCCATGCCCGAGGGAGGGCTCGAACCTCCGCCGGGACCAGCCGCACAGTCCATGACTGCAGCGCCCAAGACCGCACGGCTAATCCCGCGCGGCGTAACGTAGCAACTCCAAAGTAAAAAACACGTTTTCAGTATAGAATTATTCAGCACTGAAAGGCATCTGCTGTTACACACCTTCCTCGCCGCGTGCTCGTGCATGCGTCTGAAAGGCATTTTCTGCATGGAAGACCTATGGTCAGTTGTCCGTCTGGTGGGTTAGTACACCTCAGGGTGGAAACTGTAAGTTATGTTACACACTATCTTGTATGAGGGACAGCCGCAGCCTCAAGCAGATATCTTGAATAATAACCGCCTGGCTGCTCTTGTAAACAATTTATTTAACGACGAGGTTTGTAGCTTAGAAGCCATTTCGTTAAAACAGATCTGTTAAATTAGTCCCCCTAACTAACCTAAGGACATCACACACATCCATGCCCGAGGCAGGATTCCAGGCTGACGCGCCTCGAACCTCTCGGCCACCCCGGCCGGCAATTGTGGTCTATTGTAGTTACAATCAATAGTGACAATCAGTGCAAATTACTTACGTGTTAAATCATGGCATTAAACTTGCGACATGAACGGGACCGAACATTCCTTGACTATGAATAAATAACGCAATTAGCGATTCGTCAGGTAAGCAGAAAGCAATACGTTAGCGTTGTGCACTATAATGTTCCTTATATGCTTCGTTTATTTATCACTTATTTCTCACAATATGCTCAAGTAAGCAAGCCTCAAATAACAAAATTATACGTGATTTTTGCCAGTATTATTCTCATCAGGTGCTTAATTAACATGTGTTAATTGTATTTTTGTTCATGCTTCTCTGTCACCTGTAATTGTTCTACTACGTTTACCTTATGTCATTCAGGGCAGGGTCCTAACTTTTGTCTACGAATATAATCATGCCACGCGAATTTTACTATCGGTCATATTGCGCGGTCTCTGTTTCCACAACCGACGCGACTTCTCGCTCAATCTGGGGATTCTGGCCTTCATCTTGATACATCGCGGTGTGCTGTACTGCTGTTGTGTCATTTTCATCTGCGTAGAAATTTTCCCATCAGTTATCGGTCTTATGCTGTCATTATTAAGAGGGTTCTTGTCGATACTGCCTACATTTTTTTTTTAATTTCTAGGCACTTTTGATGGCTCGTGAAACTCGATCTAATGGTTAACCATGCAGCCTACTGTCCTTTCTTCCGGATTCGTGGTAGGCGTTTTCAATTTTTGATCAGGTGTTCCGGCCCATTATTGGTTTCATGTCACATTAGGTTGGCCGGATATTTCTTGACGAGTCATAAGGACGATTTCTTAGGCACGCTTGAGGAATCGTGGACCCTTCTTACTGCTTTCTGCTTACCTGACGAATCGCTAATTGCGTCATTTGTTCATAGACAAGGAATGTTCGGTCCCGTCCATGATTTAACATGCAAGTATTTCACTCTATTTCTCACTATTGATTGCAACTACAATAGGTCACAATTATAGCGAACGCTTTTTCTAATTTAGCAGATCTAACCTGAAATACTTCTCTTTTTCCTCCTAGGCTAAGGCCTGGTTCCTTCAATACCCCTCAGTCTATCCTGAGATTGTCGCTCTATCTTTTCCTTGGATGGCCAGGACTTCCTTCCTTTCCTATTTTTTTTTTTAAAAAAAAAAGAACCATCGCCCGAACAGACTTTGAAGGCCCAACGGTACTGACCGGGCGCCTTGTCATCCTCAGGACTTAGGCGTCATCGGATGCTGATACGGAGGGGCATGTGGTCAGCACACCACTCCCTCGTTGTGTTTTCGTAACCGGTACAATTTCTTTTACCATCTAGTAATTTATTTCTTATGATTTTCACAATCTTCGTTCATCCATCCTGTGTACCTGTCCGTCCCACTCATGCTTTCTCTTATGTACCCACTTATTAATGGTATCCACTTCACATACTTTTCTAATGTTTTCACTTCTCTATCTCGCAGTGACTTCCCTGTAATCCTTCGCAGAATTTTCATTTCCATGGTTTCCGAAAGTCTTGTTGTTTTTGATGTTTCTGGTTTTGTGTCAGCTGTGCATGTGTGGTATCATTATTTTTTTGTTGTATATTCTTACCTTTGAATCTTTTGCTTTATGCTTGTTTTTCCAAATAGCAGCATTTAAACACCCTGCCACTTTATTTACTTTTGTTTTTCTTCTCTAATTTCCTTTGCGACATCTCCACTGCTGGACAATTCAATATCACAATATTCAAATATCATTCATTACCTGTTGAATAATTTTTCCATATACTTCCAGATTGGATCTAACTGGTTCCACAGATGTATACATAAAAGTTTATGCAGATTATCTTCACTGTTTGGCAGCAGAACTGCATCGTCAGCATAACAAATGATTTTTATGTTGTCGTCCCCTATCCTATAACACCACCAACCAATAACTTCATTGTCTCGTCCTTGACTATATTAAAAAGTAGCGGGCTCAGAGTCATCTTGTGTAATGCTACCATTAACTCTAAGCAGCTAATTAACCAGGAATCAGTTTTAGCCTGTATGTAGTTGTTTGAATAAATGCCTTCAATTTTTTATTAATTTGGAAGGAATCCCACGTTTGTAGAGCAAGTTCATCAGGTTTGTTAACTGAATCGTAACCTGATGTGCTTCTAGGCTACGAAACCGGTCGTTAAATAAATTATTTGCAAGAACTGCCAAGCGGTTATTATTAAATGTGCGAGTTATGTCTTAGCAAGTCGTGCGAACTTCGGTGGGACTTAACCAATAAGGAATCTTGAGGGCAGAAGCGGCTTGTAAGACCCCATGGGCAACAGACACACTCACTCTTGCCTTCCGTCTGCTGCCATCATGTAGACACGCTTTGTCTTAGTGAATTGGCCATATTCGACCTACTTGGTTCTAAATTATGGTGGGATGTGCGGCGGTACCTAAGTGTTACTGCTGCGTAATTGTTCTCCTAAACAGCATCCCATATGAGCGAACGAACTGCATATTTACCTGTGGTTACTCATACTTCAGGTACTTGGGCTACGAACGGCTCTTTTTAAAAAGAATAACTCGATATCGTCACAGGGTCGGGCCGCGCAGGCCTGCTTTCATGTCCCGCAGCTAATTCGCTGCAAACAATACTTGTGGCTGTGATCCTGCAGTCAAACGCTCTATACATTGGATAGGATTGCGAGTTAATAAAATACACAGAAATACAAAGTAAAAGTTAAATGAATAATTTAATAAAATGGGTTCTATCCTAACGTCTATAGTTGATGCAGACGACAGAGAATTATGTTGAATAATGTTTATTCAAGAAAGGACATCTCAAATAAACGGGAAGTGGTCCTACGATATTCACTTAAAATACAGACAGAAAATACTCTTACCAAATGCAGTAAAGTTACACTGAGAGCGTTACGAGACTGGTAGCAAATCCCTAAACTAAATAGTCATCAAAGATACGCGAAAACTAATTCTTTTTTTGTGATCACAATACATGAAATATTCACCAACTCAAAACAGTTCATAGTTCAACACGATGATTCACAAATTGAAACATGCGATACAAAGAACAGTAACTCATACTCTGTCTATCTGCAGTTCCTTGACACAAGTAGATCACGTTAGTTCTGCTTGACACGCCCTGCTAAACCCGCAGGACAGGACAAGTAGTAGGAATTGTGGAAGGGGGCCAGAATGGGTGGCTGTCAGTTACACTCCAAACATAACAAGTTCATTTAGTTGTCCAAACATTACAGCGAAGCTTCTAAGTTTGACTATCGACAGAAAACGTCTTTAATTCTAAAACAGCTGAATGCCCACGAATTAAATACAGCTGCTATAAATATTTTTCTTTTGAGACAGAAGGCTCTAGGCTTTAACCTTAAATAGTATTTAAGGCCAAGCGATGTAAGACTTGACTAGTCAGATAAAGTTTTTTAAAAGCAGCTGAAGGCTGATAAATTTGAAACAACATAACTACAATAACCTTTCAATAGGCAGAAGGCCCAAGCATTATGACCAACAAGGAACCTTACTCCAAAACGGATGAAGGCCTTTGTTTAAAAAAAACTTCATCAAATTTTCCAAGGCAGAAAGCCCAAAACTTTTAACCTTAAAGGTAATACTTGATAAGTAAGATCCTTAAAACTTAAAGCGGCTGAAGGCCGATGCTTTAAAACAATACAATAAATTTTCAAGAGGCAGAAAGCCCACAGCTTTATCTTCAGACAGTGTAAGACTTGCCCAATTTAGAAAAACTTACTTTTAAAACGGCTGAAGGTCTTTGATTTTAAAAACACAATTACAAGCATACAAATTCCAACCATCGGCTATGAGCCATTAAAAATACACAATTGAACGCCAACAAGAAAGTCAGTATAGGCAATGGCGCTCCGAAGTTTCCGGGGGGCTCGGTCTGCCCTTGAAATCTTAATGTTCGCTTAGGTGAGACAAGAAGTCAGCCCAACTATACTAGATCCGCCGGCAATACAACCAAGACACGGTCAGGGACCCATCGACAAGACGACCTGCTAACCGCCGACCAGTATACGATAATTCCAAAACCAAAACGTTACGTACATAACCGACCACAGCCAAAAATACATTAAGCTGTCAAAACTACCCACCATGTTGGACAGTGACAACAGGTGAGGACACTGCCTGAATTACGTCAGCGAGCAGGGCAGCTAACCGGAACACTAACGGCCACAAGGCAGAAAAATTCCACTGGTGCACTTGAATTTCAAACTGACAAACATAGTTAATTCCACCACACGGCGGCTAAATCTTCACCAACTCGAACAGTCGCTGTTGCTCCCAGGGATACCGCCAACAGCGAACCACCACCCAAGGGGACAACTTGAACAGACGTGTCTTCAGTAATAAAATCACCACTCAACCTTCATGTCCTGGATCGGTGAGCCACAAACCTCGTAGCACTCGGAACAGCCACCACAAGCTCCGACACTATCCAGAGACCGCCAGTGGTTCCGGTCGACTGCGCAGCGCGGAGACTTGCTTGCTGATCCGCTCCAACCGACCATCTGGCTGCACACCACCAAGCCGGAACTATAAACACCAGACCAAAGATGGTATACGGTGCAAATACCGATACACATCGCTGCTGCCACACGTAGAAACAGGAAGAACCGTGGCATAGCCGCAATAACCGCGGGAAACCATATGCAGAGTAACAGCTAAGTTTTAAAGCAAAGCATAAGTCGGGGTCAGCAGGGCTCACTGCTCTGGAGCACATTCGGAACTGTCGAAATATAAAGTCCCCTCAATAGGTAGAGTATTGTAGCGGCCGTTCACCGCCCAGAGTCAATAATCTACACTCCTGGAAATGGAAAAAAGAACACATTGACACCGGTGTGTCAGACCCACCATACTTGCTCCGGACGCTGCGAGAGGGCTGTACAAGCAATGATCACATGCACGGCACAGCGGACACACCAGGAACCGCGGTGTTGGCCGTCGAATGGCGCTAGCTGCGCAGCATTTGTGCACCGCCGCCGTCAGTGTCAGCCAGTTTGCCGTGGCATACGGAGCTCCATCGCAGTCTTTAACACTGGTAGCATGCCGCGACAGCGTGGACGTGAACCGTATGTGCAGTTGACGGACTTTGAGCGAGGGCGTATAGTGGGCATGCGGGAGGCCGGGTGGACGTACCGCCGAATTGCTCAACACGTGGGGCGTGAGGTCTCCACAGTACATCGATGTTGTCGCCAGTGGTCGGCGGAAGGTGCACGCGCCCGTCGACCTGGGACCGGACCGCAGCGACGCACGGATGCACGCCAAGACCGTAGGATCCTACGCAGTGCCGTAGGGGACCGCACCGCCACTTCCCAGCATATTAGGGACACTGTTGCTCCTGGGGTATCGGCGAGGACCATTCGCAACCGTCTCCATGAAGCTGGGCTACGGTCCCGCACACCGTTAGGCCGTCTTCCGCTCACGCCCCAACATCATGCAGCCCGCCTCCAGTGGTGTCGCGACAGGCGTGAATGGAGGGACGAATGGAGACGTGTCGTCTTCAGCGATGAGAGTCGCTTCTGCCTTGGTGCCAATGATGGTCGTATGCGTGTTTGGCGCCGTGCAGGTGAGCGCCACAATCAGGATTGCATACGACCGAGGCACACAGGGCCAACACCCGGCATCATGGTGTGGGGAGCGATCTCCTACACTGGCCGTACACCACTGGTGATCGTCGAGGGGACACTGAATAGTGCACAGTACATCCAAACCGTCATCGAACCCATCGTTCTACCATTCCTAGACCGGCAAGGGAACGTGCTGTTCCAACAGGACAATGCACGTCCGCATGTATCCCGTGCCACCCAACGTGCTCTGGAATGTGTAAGTCAACTACCCTGGCCAGCAAGATCTCCGGATCTGTCCCCCATTGAGCATGTTTGGGACTGGATGAAGCGTCGTCTCACGCGGTCTGCACGTCCAGCACGAACGCTGGTCCAACTGAGGCGCCAGGTGGAAATGGCATGGCAAGCCGTTCCACAGGACTACATCCAGCATCTCTACGATCGTCTCCATGGGAGAATAGCAGCCTGCATTGTTGCGAAAAGTGGATATACACTGTACTAGTGCCGACATTGTGCATGCTCTGTTGCCTGTGTCTATGTGCCTGTGGTTCTGTCAGTGTGATCATGTGATGTATCTGACCCCAGGAATGTGTCAATAAAGTTTCCCCTTCCTGGGACAATGAATTCACGGTGTTCTTATTTCAATTTCCAGGAGTGTATATGACTGAATCATGCACGTTACCATAGGCAGGTCTGCCTTCCTCCAGCACGAGACACAAAGTACCCAGAACCGCTTCCTTCAGCTCTTCACTCGAAAAGTCCCCTTCTCCAGTTCACTCCTGTAGTTTTCTGCTACTGTATGCTTTTCCATTGGCTGAAGGTCATCGCCACCAAAATGCATCGTCCTTACATTTTACATCATTTGATTCAACATGACCACTCCACCGACTATACCAATATATTACAACAATATGTAAACAAAGAAATGTCATAAACGTTCGGTCACACTCATTATAAATGAAGGGTTGTTCATAAATCAATAAGATAATAATCCTGCCTCGGGCGTGGATGTGTGTGATGTCCTTAGGTTAGTTAGGTTTAAGTAGTTCTAAGTTCTAGGCGACTGATGACCTCAGAAGTTAAGTCGCATAGTGCTCAGAGCCATTGAGCCAATAAGCTAGTGTTCTTGCGCAAGTGCGCTCATGTTAACTGACAATGAATTATCTTTAAATATTATTTAAACGGTTATTTATGCCTTCTTCACAGCAGAGTCTTTTGGTTCTCTTTTCAATTGTGGTGTCTGATAACACATGTGACTAACCACTTCTAAATTAGCACAGTTTTTAATACTACTTGCAATCAAAATTTAAATAAAGTTAGTGGTAAAATAATAAACTGTTCTTAAAATAACTTTGCAAGTGTGAGAATATGTGAAGTATACATGCTGTTTCATTTGCTGTATAATTGTGGTCGATTTGATGTTCTGTTAAACATTTGCATAATCAAAAGATATAAAAAGCTTATTAAATCAAGAAATAAAATAGATACAGATGAGAAGTTTTCAGCAATGGTAGCTATACTACAACGCCATCATCTGAGAAACCACATGTTGAAATCGCATGAAGTGAAAAGTTGTTACTTCAGAGATTCAATATGTAAATGGTTAGCCACTGTGAAATATTAACTTATGTGGTTTTAAAGATATCGAAATGCCATCGTGTCACTGGAAGTGCCTGTTTTATCAGTGATCGCCGACGTATTCAGATTTGCTTGATGTGAATTATTATAGACGCTCAAAGAGCTGTAAGAAGCTATTTTTCAGCTTGTCCGACATTCCAACATGTCTTCAAGCATTGCCTGCTCCACAAAGGCCACGCAAGCGACACGCATCAGGATTCTCCATAATGGGGTTTTCCCATTTCTGGCTACGCTGCTACTCTTTGTACCTGGACTCGTTCGTACTGCTCACCTAGGTGGAAGCTGGATCTGCCGTGCATCAAATTCACTTTACCTCATACCAATTGTAGGTGATCAGGCTTTGGAGGGCCCAACGGTACCGACAGGCTGCCGTGTCATACTCAGCCCACAGGCGTCACTGGATGCGGATATGGAGGGGCATGTGGTCAGCGCACCGCTCTCCCGGCCGTTTACGAGACCGGAGCCGCTACTCCTCAATCAAGTAGCTCCTCAGTTAGCCTACAAGGGCTGAGTGCAGCCCGCTTGCCAACAGTGCTCGGCAGCCCGACAGCGCTTAACTTCGGTGATCTGTCGGGAACCGGTGGACGGTCAGTTGGCTCGTCTACATACTCGCGAAGTTACAGATGGTCTCTGAGTGATAAAGTTGCACTACAATTACGTGACTGAATGGTTTGTGACTTCCCAGATTACTAGTATTGATTTTGTAGTGACGTAACAAGACTGTTACGCCACACGGTAGTAGCCAAAAGAAAGGCACGCTAAACTAACGCTGTAGCCGATAGTGCAAGCACGGCAATAAGCATACGGGCGTGAAGTCTGGAACATAAAAACTTATGAATGAATAAGAAGAAAAGTATTTAGATGCTTTTTACTTATCTTTTATTTATTCCTTGGAATACATCTCTCTTGATTACTCGTAAGCTATAGGCACTGATACCAATGGCTCCTTGCTAGTTCGTAGCCATTAACTTCTGATGGCTATTCTGTCTCTCGGCTAATGAGAGAGAAAGGCTTCGTACAACTGGGCGATAGCTAGGTTCGCGTACAACTGGGCGGTAGCTTGGTTCTCGTACAACTGGGGGATAGCTAGGTTCGCGTACAACTGGGGGCGAGTCCACTCTCGTATCACGAGACCTGCCTTGGTGGTGGCGCTAGGTCTGCGATTACAGTGGCGACACGCGGGTCCGACATGTACTACCTGGACCGCGGCCGATTTAAACTACCACCTAGCAAGTGTGGTGTCTGGCGGTGACACCACAGATTTCTTCCCACAATATATTTTGCAATTGAGTTTAATGTGGAACGTTCAACTTTTCACAGCAGATGGGCTCAATATCCAGTTTCATTTTACTTATCTAAGGTTTCAAGTAGTTTATCTCGTTGCACTTCACCCACAGCAAGTAATATGTCAGACATTATTCCTAATATGTGATAATTTTCTTTTTACTGTTGTATCCAGATAGTGATGTAAAGGAGGCATACCGCCTGTTGAATTGGTTGTTTATGAAATATGATAACATGTAATCAGGTATTGAACAATGTATTAAATCTGAGCATAATTTGGGATTTTTTCAAGCTCCATCCATTCCCCATAGTCTGTGTTCTATACGTCTATTTATTCTAGCACAGAACCTCAGTCCTTTTTTTTTTTCAAATTACATTTACATACCACGAATTGTATCTATAAGACACAATTCCTACACTTGTTGATTTAGTAGCTGTATGAGGTCTAGTATAAGGATTATAGTTTGTTTGTCCTGGTGAACTATTCTTAAATCCTCTTTAATTATTCTGAAGCGCTTCGTGAAAGTTCTTGCTGTTGTGAAAAATAGAACAAAGTTAGTCGCATTGCGTTTATTCATATATGGGTGAGCGTTATATAAAGGGATAACATTTCAGGGCATAAAAACCAGGGATCAACGTCTCTTATGAGCTTTCACGTTAAAATTAGTGTTAGTGACAGTATTCTAACACTTATGTTGTTGTATTGTACTCTTTCTTAAAAGGACCTGGTTAGAATATAGTTCGGCACGATCACTGAATTCTGCAAAGCACGTGAGAGGACGCAAGTATATTAGCTACCTATTGCCTTCTGATCAATTGTTTCAGTGTCCCTGAATACGAGAATCATCAGACCAATATGCATAATGCTACCATTCTGTTGAATAATCTTGAATTAGGAAAAATTCCGATACTTACCTCATCATCAGTCCATCGACATCTGTTGTCAGGTTATGGCTTCCTCCCAAGTTTTCCGTGCATTTATGGTTGATCAGACGTATGTGTCACTTAGATCTGCCACCCAGACCCATACGCACTGGTAAATTGCAGTGAAGCAGTAGAGTTATTTATCGCAGACCAATTACTGGAAGCAGTGGCATCCTTGAAGTATCTAGGGGTGCGCGAATGTAGTAGGGTAAAGGCGGCTCGAGCCCACTTTTGATATCAAATGGACATCAAATTAATACGCAAATTAATTAAATTCGTCAGTTATTTATGCCCACCCCTTTCCCCATCACGATCACCCCCACACCGCGCCAGGATGGTGTCATGTGCTTGCCTCAGCTGGCACGTGGGTAACTGTCCCCCCCCCCCCCTATGCCACCTCCTCCCTCCCCTCCTCCCACCCCCCAACCTGCCCTATTGGCAGGAATTTCGAATCTTGATGGGAAGTTCGAATTTTGGAGGGAATTTTAAAAATGTTGGGAATTTCTTTGTTGCAGGAGTGTGTCGACATCCCAGACCGTCCCCCCCCCCCCCCCCCCCCCACCCCGTCCCACCCGGGAATCGGCGAGAAATTAAAAATGGCTGTGCCCTTTCAGGGAATCGAATCCTGATCCTTCTGGACAGAAAGCTCAAATGGACCCCTCCTCCCCCCCCTCCCCCTCCCACCCATTCACCCGCCAACACATGCAAACTGCCCAGATGCGGGACAGGAAGATTGGTCCAGTGTACTTTATTAATTTTGGTTGGAAAGCTGAAGTAAAGATCGGTCATAACTACGTAAATAATCATAAAGATTGGCCCTAATTACACAACTATACGCACAGCGCTACACAAGAACTGCCTAAAATCGCAATACAGCTCAAAATTGACGATGCTATACAACTGGTGTTATCATGCTAGGGAAAAAAATTCACAATACCAGTACAAACTACCGGCAGACATACTTAAACGCTACCCTTCACCTATAAGCTGGTGGGAAAAGAGACTGAGGTGGAAGGTACTAGCTTTATTTTTGCTGACAAATACAATCCTGGAAATTGAAATAAGAACACCGTGAATTCGTTGTCCCAGGAAGGGGAAACTTTATTGACACATTCCTGGGGTCAGATACATCACATGATCACACTGACAGAACCACAGGCACATAGACACAGGCAACAGAGCATGCACAATGTCGGCACTATTACAGTGTATATCCACCTTTCGCAGCAATGCAGGCTGCTATTCTCCCATGGAGACGATCGTAGAGATGCTGGATGTAGCCCTGTGGAACGGCTTGCCATGCCATTTCCACCTGACGCCTCAGTTGGACCAGCGTTCGTGCTGGACGTGCAGACCGCGTGAGACGACGCTTCATCCAGTCCCAAACATGCTCAATGGGGGACAGATCCGGAGATCTTGCTGGCCAGGGTAGTTGACTTACACCTTCTAGAGCACGTTGGGTGGCACGGGATACATGCGGACGTGCATTGTCCTGTTGGAACAGCAAGTTCCCTTGCCGGTCTAGGAATGGTAGAACGATGGGTTCGATGACGGTTTGGATGTACCGTGCACTATTCAGTGTCCCCTCGACGATCACCAGTGGTGTACGGCCAGTGTAGGAGATCGCTCCCCACACCATGATGCCGGGTGTTGGCCCTGTGTGCCTCGGTCGTATGCAGTCCTGATTGTGGCGCTCACCTGCACGGCGCCAAACACGCATACGACCATCATTGGCACCAAGGCAGAGGCGACTCTCATTGCTGAAGACGACACGTCTCCATTCGTCCCTCCATTCACGCCTGTCGCGACACCACTGGAGGCGGGCTGCACGATGTTGGGGCGTGAGCGGAAGACGGCCTAACGGTGTGCGGGACCGTAACCCAGCTTCATGGAGACGGTTGCGAATGGTCCTCGCCGATACCCCAGGAGCAACAGTGTCCCTAATTTGCTGGGAAGTGGCGGTGCGGTCCCCTACGGTACTGCGTAGGATCCTACGGTCTTGGCGTGCATCCGTGCGTCGCTGCGGTCCGGTCCCAGGTCGACGGGCACGTGCACCTTCCGCCGACCACTGGCGACAATATCGATGTACTGTGGAGACCTCACGCCCCACGTGTTGAGCAATTCGGCGGTACGTCCACCCGGCCTCCCGCATGCCCACTATACGCCCTCGCTCAAAGTCCGTCAACTGCACATACGGTTCACGTCCACGCTGTCGCGGCATGCTACCAGTGTTAAAGACTGCAATGGAGCTCCGTATGCCACGGCAAACTGGCTGACACTGTCGGCGGCGGTGCACAAATGCTGCGCAGCTAGCGCCATTCGACGGCCAACACCGCGGTTCCTGGTGTGTCCGCTGTGCCGTGCGTGTGATCATTGCCTGTACAGCCCTCTCGCAGTGTCCGGAGCAAGTATGGTGGGTCTGACACACCGGTGTCAATGTGTTCTTTTTTCCATTTCCAGGAGTGTATATTCAATTGGCGAGGTACTGGTATTGGACAGAGAGGAGTTCAGTAAGTGTATTACCTGTAAAACGTACAGCTGTAAACTGTATCTATCACTGATTGACGTCAGAGTTCACTTCAGATGCCTGGTCGACAATCACCCAGCAACCCAGGTAATCGAAGCCAATACATGCCACCACAACTGATGGAAAATGCTTCACTGCTCTAGATATACATCGAAACTCGTGAAAAAAAAACAGCACCTCTAATCAATGGGTCATAATGCAACACATGTACTGGGGAAAATCGTCATCCCAAAAGACTGTAGAGGTGGTGGTCGTTGACCATGCATTCTCCTCAATGCTGAAATTAGAGGCCCTTTTACCCCATCTCATCCCTCTCTCTCCCTCCCTCCCTCCACCTATAGTGGGGACACAACCCCTTCAAACGGTCACCTGCTACTGAGAGCCTCACAGATTTTTTGCAGCCTTTCACCTTTCTGTTGGCAGGCGAACGAAGCCAACACGTCTTGAGGCGATGGACCTTTGCCAACACAAAAAGATGTAAACCCAACTAAACAATAGGAGATATATGGAGGACTGCCTCAAGTGCAACTTCTTTGTTCATCTAAAATTTAGCAGCACAGCCCTGCCCCACGCACCATGACCTTATCGGGCACAGCTGCCTAGAGCGACCACACACTGCTCTTGCAAGTGCCCACCATTCTGAATGTGAAAACTATAACAGTTGAATTTAGCATCAATGCATCTCTCATAATCAAGAATCTATTAAAAAGGAAAACAAAATCGCAATGATAATAGACGTTCTCTTTCCATGGAAATAGGTGCAATCCATTTTCTTTTAGTTTTATGAACAAAGCGGGTATAATTTTTACATTCTAGTGTAGTATTCAATTTGCATCTCATTATTTTGCGATATTCAATGAAGTGCACCACCACCGATTACAAATGATCAGATTACGGAGACCTATACATGTCCATACTGCGTAAAATTGGAAAAAAAACTTCTACTGTTTCGCTGGGAAAACCGCCGATCACCATAAAATATCTTCGTTATTTCGAAACCATCATTGAAGGAAAGAAAAAGCGAGAATTTAAACTCTGAAGAAAAAATCCATGTTATTCAATTTCTTTCAGCTTATTGGACAAATTGGACCTGAGAGTGTCTCTCATGTTAAAATCAGTGTCCGTAAATAAACTACCATGCACATATGTACACTCCTGGAAATGGAAAAAAGAACACATTGACACCGGTGTGTCAGACACACCATACTTGCTCCGGACACTGCGAGAGGGCTGTACAAGCAATGATCACACGCACGGCACAGCGGACACACCAGGAACCGCGGTGTTGGCCGTCGAATGGCGCTAGCTGCGCAGCATTTGTGCACCGCCGCCGTCAGTGTCAGCCAGTTTGCCGTGGCATACGGAGCTCCATCGCAGTCTTTAACACTGGTAGCATGCCGCGACAGCGTGGACGTGAACCGTATGTGCAGTTGACGGACTTTGAGCGAGGGCGTATAGTGGGCATGCGGGAGGCCGGGTGGACGTACCGCCGAATTGCTCAACACGTGGGGCGTGAGGTCTCTACAGTATATCGATGTTGTCGCCAGTGGTCGGCGGAAGGTGCACGTGCCCGTCGACCTGGGACCGGACCGCAGCGACGCACGGATGCACGCCAAGACCGTAGGATCCTACGCAGTGCCGTAGGGGACCGCACCGCCACTTCCCAGCGAATTAGGGACACTGTTGCTCCTGGGGTATCGGCGAGGACCATTCGCAACCGTCTCCATGAAGCTGGGCTACGGTCCCGCACACCGTTAGGCCGTCTTCCGCTCACGCCCCAACATCGTGCAGCCCGCCTCCAGTGGTGTCGCGTCAGGCGTGAATGGAGGGACGAATGGAGACGTGTCGTCTTCAGCGATGAGAGTCGCTTCTGCCTTGGTGCCAATGATGGTCGTATGCGTGTTTGGCGCCGTGCAGGTGAGCGCCACAATCAGGACTGCATACGACCGAGGCACACAGGGCCAACACCCGGCATCATGGTGTGGGGAGCGATCTCCTACACTGGCCGTACACCACTGGTGATCGTCGAGGGGACACTGAATAGCGCACGGTACATCCAAACCGTCATCGAACCCATCGTTCTACCATTCCTAGACCGGCAAGGGAACTTGCTGTTCCAACAGGACAATGCACGTCCGCATGTATCCCGTGCCACCCAACGTGCTCTGGAAGGTGTAAGTCAACTACCCTGGCCAGCAAGATCTCCGGATCTGTCCCCCATTGAGCATGTTTGGGACTGGATGAAGCGTCGTCTCACGCGGTCTGCACGTCCAGCACGAACGCTGGTCCAACTGAGGCGCCAGGTGGAAATGGCATGGCAAGCCGTTCCACAGGACTACATCCAGCATCTCTACGATCGTCTCCATGGGAGAATAGCAGCCTGCATTGCTGCGAAAGGTGGATATACACTGTACTAGTGCCGACATTGTGCATGCTCTGTTGCCTGTGTCTATGTGCCTGTGGTTCTGTCAGTGTGATCATGTGATGTATCTGACCCCAGGAATGTGTCAATAAAGTTTCCCCTTCCTGGGACAATGAATTCACGGTGTTCTTATTTCAATTTCCAGGAGTGTATTACAGACATTTCAGACATGTGACATAACATTACAGAATACAATCTTTCACACCATTTAGTCACATGTCGTAGAAAACATTACTATTTTACGTTTGACAACCAGAAGCTATAATTCAAGAGGACATTGCTATTTTCTACACTATGGCAAGTTCCGCTTTACCAAAGGCGTTTACGAAACAAATTGTGAGAGCCTGTCTTGTAATAGAACCTCGTATAAGATTTTACCATGTCTCTCTCTTCCAATAAATGGAAATCAAATAGCGTCTACATGCTTTCTTTTGACATTTTTGATCCATTACTCACCTCTACCGGCATGTCTGTAAAGTTTCTATCGTACAGCAGATCCTTACATTCTAGTTTTGGAAGCAACTTGATCATCACAGCTTGTTTCATGAATTCTACTCACATGTCTGGAAGAACACTATTATTTCTATGTTCTACAGTGAGCTATAATACAAGTGGTGTCTAATTTATAATTAGATATTATTAAATATGAAATAACATAGGACTTGAGGTAACACCTATTTTTAAAAGATACAATCATGACGATAATAATAGAAACAGTCATAGTGCCATGAGAACAGATACAACCCTTCCTATAAGATTTTACAGCATATCTCTCCCTCTTCCGATATATCATGCTGATATAAAGCAAATTACATTTAAACGTATCGCACCACTGGAGAAGATGGCCAGAATCCCAAGTCGCTTGCACAGATCTGCGTCAAGTTTTGTCGACTGTCCTGAAGGAATACGATATCCAACAGACTATCTATCACAAGAGAGATTCCTGTATTGTTCCTTCATGGTTGTAACACATCTAAGCACTGTACGACTATAGCTTTGTACACTTCCATACATTTTGTTTATCTACTATTACTTCGAGGTCTGTGTCAGCTGCTAAACTGACATTAACAAGTTTGGATCCATTGACTCTCCCAGAAAGCTGAACATTGCATGGTGTAAACAATACAACTCCCAGAACACACAGGTTGGTAGAAATAAAACATAGAGGCAATGTTTCGCATTGACAACGATGTGGAAGACAACGCAACATATGGAAACTGGAAGATTTTGCGGCATTGTAGAACGTCTCCATCAGCTATTTGAAGGTGATGACCTATACAGTTAATTTCATCTTCCACAGTGACATGGACAAAGTTCAGGTCGTCTTGGACATAGTTCCCTTCAAGGAACTTGATGACACTTGTGCCTCTACTTAAACCTAACTAACCTAAGAACATCACACACATCCATGCCCGAGGCAGGATTCGAACCTGCGACCGTAGCAGTCGCGCGGTTCCGGACTGAAGCGCCTAGAACCGCTCGGCCACCGCGGCCGGCGAGGAATTGCAATGCATTATGGTCATCTGTACATGATTTGTCTTGTATAGCTAAAAACGTTTGCCCTTTGGGATTTTCTCTGCTCCAGCAATCTTCCAGAGATACTTGGAACAGTTAACTAAATCCATTTCCACGTGTACCAGTTACCTAGCTAACTTCATAGTTATGGGTGCTATGTGCCGAGACCATCTGTGCACCCTCTGCACCCTTTTCACTGCAGTGTATGGTGCAGAATTCAAGTGCCACATTCAAAAATGCTAGTTTTTTTTTTCAGGAGCAAGTGAAATACCCTGGATGCTTGCTTAATAAAGACAGGATTCAGCCCACTGACGTTTTGGCTGTTGACTCCATCCCATGGCCCCAAAACACACAGGAGCTGCTAGGTTCTTTGGGTAAGGTGAATTATTATTCTAAGTTCCTCCGTCTAGCAGCCCACATTACGTACACACTCAACCAGTAGGAGAAGAAGGGCAATTCATTCTGGTGGTCGGCTACCTGTGATCACGCTTTCAGCCAGCTGAAGCACATGTTAAACGCATCGCCCTGTCTTATGCTCTTTTCTTCATCACATCCACTGGCTGCTGACGTTTTACCTATGGCGTTGGTGCAGTGCTGACGCACCATAACGACGATGATGCTGAACAACCCATTGCCTATGTGTAGAAGACACTGACGGCTGTTCAAAGAAACTACCCATAGAACGGGAAAGAAACTTTAGCAGTCGTCTTTGTCACTAAGAAATTCCATTTGTATCTCTTTGGGACTACGTTTATCCTCATTACTGACCACAAACCGCTTATGGACGGCTATAGAGGCACCATGGCTCATTATTCTGCAGGAGACTTCCCTGCCACGTCGAGTTGCTTCACTACGCCGTGCAAAAGCAGGTCCGAAACGAAACTAGGAGGTATCCCATGACTTCTGTCACCTCAGTGTGTATGAATAATTACATTTGTTGGGAACCTTCAGAGCGCTAGTCTTATTCGCACTAGTGTATTTTTTTGTTGTAAATGTAACTTCTTTTGTGTTAAGTAATACGTCACGATGAATAGAGAAACAACTAAGGCAGTGAGAATCATAAGGACCCAAAGCACGTAAATAAAGGTTTGAGAAAAGTGGATGTTTGTGAAAATCAAATTTATAAGCAAACAGTAAGTCTCATACGTCTGAACTGCTTTTTAACCAAGTCTCAACAACTTGTACTTCCTACGAAAAAAGTGATGTACCCACTTTGTGCTATAAAATATTAAGTATTATTAAGATTATAATTATTATTAATGTTATTTCACAAAGTTTCCACATATATGCTTTTGACAATAGTCTCTTTTGACAGCTGTACACATTGTAATTAATGTGAAACGAGAATCAGAACATATAGAACATATACTAAACATTCATACAGAATCATGACATGTTCCTACAGTTTCATGGGCCCCGTTTCCATCAAGCATTAAGGTTCTGTAAAAATTGCCAATACACCTCCGATTATGAAATATTACTACCACGTACATGATGTAGACACTAAATTATCTTGTCAGCCCAGTTACGCTTTGTGATTTGGGCGCATTTTAAAATGCATATCCGACAAATCTTTGAGACAGCTTTTAGTGAATGCTTATAAATACAGGGCGTGTTACGGATATACAGGGTGGTCCATTGATCGTGACCGGTCCAAATATCTCAAGAAATAAGCGTCAAACGAAAAAACTACAAAGACAGAAACTTGTCCAGCTTGAAGGGGAAAAGCAGATGGCGCTATGGTTGGCCCGCTAGATGGCGCTGCCATAGGTCAAACGGATATCAACTGCGTTTTTTTAACTAGGAACCCCTATTTTTTATTACATATTCATGTAGTACGTAAAGAAATATGAATGTTTTAGTTGGACCACTTTTTTCGCTTTGTGATAGATAGCGCTGTAATAGTAACAAACGTATAAGTACGTGGCATCACGTAACATTCCGCCAGTGCGGACGGTATTTGCTTCTTGATACATTACCGGTGTTAAAATGGACCGTTTACCAATTGCGGAAAAGGTCGATATCATGTTGATGTGTGGCTATTGTGATCAAAATGCTCAACGGGCGTGTGCTTTGTATGCTCCTCTGTATCCTGGACGACATCATCCAAGTGTCCGGACCGTTCGCCGGATAGTTACGTTATTTAAGGAAACAGGAACTGTTCAGCCACATGCGAAACGTCAACCACGACAACAAATGATAATGCCCAAGTAGGTGTTTTAGCTGCCGTCGCGGCTAATCCGCACATCAGTAGCAGACAAACTGCGCGAGAATCGGGAATCTCAAAGACGTCGGTGTTGAGAATGCTACATCAACATCGACTGCACCCGTACTATATTTCTATGCACCAGGAATTGCATGGCGACGACTCTGAACGTCGTGTACAGTTCTGCCACTGGGCACAAGAGAAATTACGGGACGGTGACAGATTTTTTGCACGCGTTCTATTTAGCGACGAAGCATCATTCACCAACAGCGGTAACATAAACCGGCATAATATGCACTATTGGGAAACGGAAAATCCACGATGGCTGCGACAAGTGTAACATCAGCGACCTTGGTGGGTTAATGTATGGTGCAGCATTATGGGAGGAAGGATAATTGGCCCCCATTTTATCGATGGCAATCTAAATGGTGCAATGTATGCTGATTTTCTACGTAATGTTGTACCGATGTTACTAAAGAGGTTTCACTGCATGACAGAATGGCGATGTACTCCAACATGATGGATGTCCGGCACATAGCTCGCGTGCGGTTGAAGCGGTATTGAATTGCATATTACATGACATGTGGATTGGTCGTCGAAGCACCATACCATGGCCCGCACGTTCACCGGATCTGACGTCCCCGGATTTCTTTATGAGGGGAAAGCTGAAGGATGTTTGATATCGTGATCCTCCGACAACGCCTGACAACATGCGTCAGCGCATTGTCAATGCATGTGCGAACATTACGGAAGGCGAACTACTCGCTGTTGAGAGGATTGTCGTTACACGTATTGTCAAATGCATTGAGAGTGACGGTCTCATTTTGAGCATTTATTGCATTAATGTGGTATTTACACGTAATCACGCTGTAAAAGCATGTGTTCTCAGAAATGATAAGTTCACAATGGTACATGTATCACATTGGAACAACCGAAATAAAGTGTTCAAACGTACCTAGGTTCTGTATTTTAATTTAAAAAACCTACCTGTTACCAACTGTTTGTCTAAAATTGTGAGCCATATGTTTGCGACTATTACAGTGCCATCTATCACAAAGCGAAAAAAGTGGTCCAACTAAAACATTCATATTTCTTTACGTACTACACGAAGATGTAGTAAAAATGGGGGTTTCTATTTAAAAAACGCAGTTGATATCCGTTTGACCTTTGGCAGCGCCACCTAGCGGGCCAACCATAGCGCCATCTGGTTTCCCCCTTAAAGCTAGACAAGTTTCGTTCTTTGTAGTTTTTTCGTTTGACGCTTATTTCTTGAGATAGTTGGCCCGGTCACGATCAATGGACCACCCTGTAGGTAAAACTGGTTCGGCATAAGATGAAGAGATGTCAGGAGCATGCGTACATGCGATAATATCAGAATTGATGACTGTGTGCTTTAGGTTCTTATCGTTCTCATCTCCTCAATTGTAATAAAAAGTGCAAGACACAAAAGTGTGCTGCTAGTAGGAAAAGAAGTTCAGATTGCTTGTGCAAGGAACAACTTAGAACTTTCTAATGGCGCTAGGTCTACCAATGTTAAATGCATTGTCCGCAGTCTTTCAGTACAAAACTTACAGATACTGAGTTGAAACACAACACCCGGACAAGGCCTCACCGAATGAACCATCTACATCTACATCTACATCTACATCCATACTCCGCAAACCACCTGACGGTGTGTGGCGGAGGGTACCTTGAGTACCTCTATGGGTTCTCCCCTCTATTCCAGTCTCGTATTGTTCGTGGAAAGAAGGATTGTCGGAATGCCTCTGTGTGGGCTCTAATCTCTCTGATTTTATCCCCATGGTCTCTTCGCGAGATATACGTAGGAGGGAGCAATATCTGTATACTGCTTGACTCCTCGGTGAAGGTATGTTCTCGAAACTTCAACAAAAGCCCGTACCGAGCTACTGAGCGTCTCTCCTGCAGAGTCTTCCACTGGAGTTTATCTATCATCTGCGTAACGCTTTCGCGATTACTAAATGATCCTGTAACGAAGCGCGCTGCTCTCCGTTGGATCCTCTCTATCTCTTCTATCAACCCTATCTGCTACGGATTCTACACTGCTGAGCAGTATTCAAGCAGTGGGCGAACAAGCGTACTGTAACCTACTTCCTTTGTTTTCGGATTGCATTTCCTTAGGATTCTTCCAATGAATCTCAGTCTGGCATCTGGTTTAACGACGATCAACTTTATATGATCATTCCATTTTAAATCACTCCTAATGCGTACTCCCAGATAATTTATGGAATTAACTGCTTCCAGTTGCTGACCTGCTATATTGTAGCTAAATGATAAGGGATCTTTCTTTCTATATATTCGCAGCACATTACTCTTGTATACATTGAGATTGAATTGCCATTCTCTGCACCATGCGTCAATTCGCTGCAGATCCTCCTGCATTTCAGTACAATTTTCCATTGTTACAACCTCTCGATATACCACAGCATCATCCGCAAAAAAGCCTCAGTAAACTTCCGATGTCATCCACAAGGTCATTTATGTATATTGTGAATAGCAACGGACCTACGCACACGCACACCTAAAATGACTCATACTTCGGAAGACTTCTGTCCATTGAGAATGACATGCTGCGTTCTGTTATCTAGGAACTCTTCAATCCAATCATACAATTGGTCTGATAGTCCATATGCTCTTACTTTGTTCATTAAACGACTGTGGGGAACTGTGTCAAAACGCCTTGCGGAAGTCAAGAAACACGGCATCTACCTGGGAACCCGTGTCTATAGCCCTCTGAGTCTCGTGGAAGAATAGCGCGAGCTGGGTTTCACACGATCGTCTTTTTCGAAACCCATGCTGATTCCTACAGAGTAGATTTCCAGTCTCCAGAAAAGTCATTATACTCGAACATATTACGTGTTCCAAAATTCTACAACTGATCGACGTTAGAGATATAGGTCTATAGTTCTGCACATCTGTTCGACGTCCCTTCTTGAGAACGGTGATGACCTGTGCCCTTTTCCAATCCTTTGGAACGCTACGCTCTTCTACGGTACACCGCTGCAAGAAGGGGGGCAAGTTCCTTCGCGCACTCAGCGTAAAATCGAACTGGTATCCCATCAGGTCCAGCGGCCTTTCCTCTTTTGAGCGATTTTAATTGTTTCTCTATCCCTCTGTCGTCTATTTCGATATCTACCATTTTGTCATCTGTACGACAATCTAGAGAAGGAACTACAGTGCAGTCTTCCTCTGTGAAACAGCTTTGGAGAAAGAGATTTAGTATTTCGGCCTTTAGTCTGTCATCCTGTGTTTCAGTGCCATTTTGGTCACAGAGTGTCTGAACATTTTGTTTTGATCCAACTACTACTTTGACATAAGACTAAAATTTCTTAGGATTTTATGCCAAGTCAGTATACAGAACTTTACTTTCGAATTCGTTGAACGCCTCTCGCGTAGACCTCCTCACACTACACTTTGCTTCATGTAATTTTTGTTTGTCTGCAATGCTATGGCTATGGTTACGTTTGGTGTGAAGTTCCCTTTGCTTCCATAGCAGTTTTCTAACTCGGTTGTTGTACCACGGTGGCTCTTTCCCATCTCTTACGATCTTGCTTGGCACATACTCATCTAATGCATATTGTATGATGGTTTTGAACTTTGTCCACTGATCCTCAACACTATCTGTACTTTGGATAAAACTTTTGCGTTGAGCCGTCAAGTACTCTGAAATCTGCTTTTTGTCACTTCTGCTAAACAGAAAAATGTTCCTACCTTTTTTAATATTTGTATTTGCGGCTGAAATCATCGATGCAGTAACTGCTTTATGATCGCTCATTCCCTGTTCTGCGTTAACTGTTTCAAATAGTTCGGGTGTGTTTGTCACCAGAAGGTCTAATATGTTACCGCCACGAATGGGTTCTCTGTTTAACTGCTCAAGGTAGTTTCCAGATAATGCACTTAAAAAAATTTCACTGGGTTCTTTGTCCCTGCCACCTGTTATAAACGTTTGAGTCTCCCAGTCTATATCTGGTAAATTAAAATCTCTACCCAAAACTATTACATGGTTGGGAAATCTACACGAAATATTTTCCATATTTTCCTTCAGGTGTTCTGGCACAACAGCTGCTGAGCCATGGGGCCTATAGAGACATCCAATTACCATGTTTGAGCCTGCTTTAACCGCATTGTTGCACTTTTTATCGCTATAAACACGCCTCCCCCTTCACTTTCCAGCCTGTCTCTGCGGTACGCATTCCGATGTGAGTTTAGAATTTCATTACTGTTTACCTCTGGTTTCAGCCAAATTTCCGTCCCTAGTACTATGAGGGCGTTGTGACCGTTTATTAATGAGAGCAGTTCTGGGACCTTTCTATAGGCGCTCCTGCAGTTTACTATTACCACATTAATATTGTCATTTCCTGTTGCGTTTAGCCTACTGCTGCCTTGTTGCGTCTCAGAAGGCATCTTGTCGGGCCTAGGGAGGGAATTCTCTAACCTAAAAACCCCACATGTCCACTCCATACGTACTCCGCTACCCTTTGCTCTTTTGAGCGATTTTAATTGTTTTTCTATCCCTCTGTCGTCTATTTCGATATCTGCCATTTTGTCATCTGTGCGACAATCTAGAGAAGGAACTACAGTGCAGTCTTCCTCTGTGAAACAGCTTTGGAAAAAGACATTTAGTATTTCGGCCTTTAGTCTGTCATCCTCTGTTTCAGTACCATTTTGGTCACAGAGTGTCTGGACCATGACGTATGAAACTTGCGTAGGTTCGGATACAAGGGCGGAAATGTGGCGGCACAATCACAGCTGCTGTAAGTTGGCAGCCGTGGCAGATCGATAGCGTGTGGTGCACGGCGGCCGGCGCCGGGCGGCGGCAACGCCCCAGTCGCCCTTTCGCCGCAGCAGGGTGTGGAGCAGTCGAGAGCAGCGTCTATATCGAGCGACAAGATGGCGCGCCCTGGGCTGTGGCTGGCGGTGGCGCTGTGCATCTCTGCGCCGTGGCTGGGCGCCTGCGAGGATCGCAACCCGCGGGACCAGTTCTACGACGAGCTGGACCGCCTGCTGGGCTTGCGGCCGGCCAAGGTGAGGCCAGCACCGTAATGCCAGCCGTGCCCCAACCCACACGCACGTCACACCGGCACTTCAGCCGTGTGCGACGCAGAACTGACACACTAGCAGCTACAACTCAGCAACTACCTTTCCTCCACTCTCTTCACCAATACAGGGAGGGGCCACTTAAATTTCGAGATCTCAGCCTTGGTTTGGAACCCGAGCGGTAACACCACGAACACTTTAATTCCCTCTGTCTATACTTTTACAAATAAATTCATAAAACTTTGTCAGCACGACCAAGAAAGATTCGGGATTCACACTCATAGCAGCAAAAGTTCAAAAACATAACAAAATAATTATTTTTTTTACAAGTGAAATTTCATCATTTTTTCACTTACTATTAGCTACATTTGTCGCTATAGGTAAACTTTTCTTCGTAAGTAACAGACATTCTTCGATGAATTTTTCACGGCATGCAAATCATACTTAGAAGTGTGTTAAACTATAGAATTTATTTAATTTATGAAAAAATGAATGAGCTGTTACATTTTGAACTTCGTGTTTAGAAAATACTCAAATTTTATAGTTACTTATCTGAATTTTTACCACAGTTTTTAAGAGATTTTGAAGACTCTAGAGTCTGCATTAAGGAGTTTGTTTTTAATAAGTAGTGCAAAATTCATCGAAGAATCTGTCTTACTTATGAAGAAAAGTGTACGTAAAGAACATAAAATGCAGCCAATAGTAAGTGAAAAAAATGATGAAATTTCACAAGTAAAAAAAAATTAGTCTGTTATGTTTTTGAACTTCCGATGCTATGAGTGTGAATCCTGAATCCTTCCTGATATGAATTTATCTGTAAAAGTATAGGCAGTGGAAATTAAAATGTTCTGTGGTGCCTCTCCTCCTCAAAGTCGTCTTGTTTGACGTCCTACCCCTCTTAACTCTTGGTAGCCGCCCAGGGATATTAATGCTGTTACTTATCACTGGCTGAAAAGGTGGAAGCGATTTCCCAGCAACCAAAACGGAAGATTAGTTTCGTCAGTACCTTAGCATCCACTGTGCAGATTAAACATTCGAGGGTAGCTGGTGTGGGTTTGCCGACGTAGAGTGTAACACGAAATGCATTTTTTCTTCCATGCTTGATTCAACACATGGCACAGCAGGTCCACGTACAGTGTGAATCACCTAGAACTTGCACACGTTTTATTTCACGAACGGTTTAAGACATCGAAACGAGGTATGCAGCAAATAATGGACGCAGTGTTACGTAATTTTGTTGAGTAGGTAATACTCGTATGTCAACCTAAATACTTAAGTAACCTTTTTTTTTCAAAATGGAACAATATACTCATTCGAAAGCTCTTGAACATGCGACTACAAAGGTGTAACGTTTTTAATGTTGGAGCTGCAACTTTTCACAGAAGTATCCGACAGATGTCTTAAAGTTGAGAGCCAACAAGGCCGCAATCGATTATTGTGGTGGAGCGTTCACCAAGCGTCCTTCTCATGAAAAGGCTCCATTGTTATATGCAGCAGGAGGATAGACCCATCCTGCTAAGATTTCCTTTTCGTCCCACCTTATATGACCAAGGTAAAGGGCCAGCTACGATAGCTATAAACGGCACTGTATGCTAAGTTCTAACGTATCAGAAGGGACTTGGGAAAACTATTTCAGGTATGTGTACCTACTCACGTTGAAGTGAGCAGCTTTAGTAGGAACTAGTTGATACCGCGGCGTTCACGCCAGAGCAGTCTTTCCCAGGTTAGCACTATTTTTGCGGAAAGTTTCAATGCGAGTAATAGCAAGCGTTAGTCTATATGTTTTCTAAGACTATCAAATGCGGTAGAAAAAAAATACATGGTTCCATTTAAAAGAAATGTACTTGCTTCAATGTCTCGGTTGATACAAGCGTTAAGAGTACTACCCAAGTAACAACAAATACGCGTCTCTTTGCTTACAGCCACTTGCCGAAAACCTCCTTTCCATATCTTGAACCATTCACGATGTATGTGCCGAGCATGGCTTATTTTTACACGTGTGTCTAACCATTATCAGCCAGAAAAATTTCATTTCAAATTACGCTCTACACCCACTGAATTACACTAGCTATCGCCGGCCGAAGTGGCCGTGAGGTTAAAGGCGCTGCAGTCTGGAACCGCAAGACCGCTACGGTCGCAGGTTCGAATCCTGCCTCGGGCATGGATGTTTGTGATGTCCTTAGGTTAGTTAGGTTTAACTAGTTCTAAGTTCTAGGGGACTAAGACCTCAGAAGTTGAGTCCCATAGTGCTCAGAGCCATTTGAACCAACACTAGCTATCCTTGAATGTTTAAATTACACAATAGTCGCTAAGGTACTGGTAAGTTTGGTCGCTGTGAAATCACTTCCAAATTCCAAAATGAGATTTTCACTCTGCAGCGGGTTATGTGCTCATTTGAAACTTCCTGGCAGATTAAAATTGTGTGCCGGACCGCGACTCGAACTCGGGACCTTTGCCTTTCGCGGGCAAGTGCTCTACCATCTGAGCTACCCAAGCACGACTCACGCCCCGTCCTCACAGATTTACTACTGCCAGTATCTCGTCTCATACCTTCCAAACTTTACAGAAGCTCTCCTGCGAACCTAGCACTTGCCCGCGAAAAGCAAAGGTCCCGAGTTCGAGTCTCGGTCCGGTACACAGTTTTAATCGGCCAGGAAGTTTCGCTTGCAGATTCTTGGGCAGAAATCAGTAACAGATTTGCTTGGTCCAGACGGTTACCGTGACTTGTCCTGCGAGCAAATAAGACGCGAGGTCTCGAAATGACTGCAGTATGGTAAGCGAATTGTCGTTCCAACACCGCCCCTCCTCCTTTTACCCACTAGATACCAGCAGATCCTCATCTTTAGCACAATAAGAAGAACGACGTCGATCTTTCCGAGACAAAACTACTCACAGTGGGGTTTAATCTGCTGTGCAAGGCAATGTGTTACATTACATTTATCTTCTGCCCAGAACGTATCATATTCCATATAAGTTTGCAAGAAAATGCGTGCTGCTTTTTGCTTGCATTCTAATATCAGATAAACCGTGAAGACCAATGTTGCCATGTTTTGTATCAGTTTGTTTAGTAAGAAAACAGATCATCTGGGAGCATATCACTAATGTAAAATCCATATTTGCTGCTTCAGCAGGAATTACCTCTTTCTTTATTGCGAAGGCCAAGTAAGATTACGAATTTCCTTTTCTTGACCTACATCAGTCGTATGTCGGCATAATTCTAGCTCTCTAGCTGACTTCACTACACATCCCATGCTACATAAGCCGTTCTCTGGATCAGTGTAAGATATAGTAAGTATACTGTAACTATCTGATTTCTTTCGGAGGGTGCCCCACATTTCATTTATTGTGCATATTCTTGTGAGTGCGTCATTTGCATGTGCAACGCTTCTTTGACATATCATATATCGTTCTTTAAGTAAAGGCCTGCTTCCATTTCTATGTAGAGGTGCTAGCGAAGCCATCAGAGAATTTAACAATAAGTGGTACTGCAACCGGTGTTTTTGAAGCGTCTCATATTAGCTTGACACGGAAAAAATAGCGGAAATCATTTGTTCTAGAGGTTTCTTAGAGTAAAGAAATGATTGCGCAACATTGCGATTTATGTGCGACTTAAATTTGAATATCGGTTTATTATGGACTAAGAACCCATCACAGTCGACTCAAAAAAAAGACTGATATAGAAAAATTAAGACAATTATCATATATTAATCGATCAGACAAACGTCAAACTAGAAATAAATAGGACCGCTCTGTTCGATCCATGTGTATAAGTTATGTAGTTGCTTTCAAAACATTTTACGAGCTTCTGCTAACATATTCTGATATTCTTTGAAACATCGGGAAGAAGGTTCTCTATCAAGAGCCTGAAAAATTTGTCTTCGCTATCTCACGTGGGGACAGCCGTCAGTTTTTGCAGGGTGAGGTCACCGGGTCTGCAGGCTAGCACGCCCCCGCCGCTGCCCGGACCTAGGAAGGCACCCACGGCTGCGCGCAACAGGAGCGAGGCAATCAATACGTGGCTCTAGCGACCCCGCAGATTGATTTCAGAGCTCAGTCTGACGTAAGCGCGAGTGACGTCACAGATAAACGTCCATCCACGCCTAATGACACCATCTGGTGCAGCTGTCCCCTCGTGACCTTTACCCTTGGCAGTGCAGTGCTTTCTGCATTTTTGTTACAAAGTAACGACGTGTTTCGGCAGCACGCTAACACCTTCAGGAGCTTACACAAGCAGTTATCATTGAATCAAATGTATCCAGAACTACAATCATGTAAGGTTCTCAACGCGGTTTTGTGTGTTAGATACCTCATCGAGGGTGGGTAAATGCTTATTCCGTAATGTAATATTTTCTGAAATCAGTACTGTACTGCTTTAATTTGTGTAATTTTATCCGTGAGTTGAGGGCGGCAGCTTGAACCTAACAGGTTCTCGATAAGTAAATTCACGTTACTACAGCTGTTAGTGGCTTCTTCGTACCGTTTTTTTTTCTTTAACTGCATGGCAGGATTCAAAGACAGGATAATTTGGTTAGTACACTTACGCGCAAAACAGCTGATTGGGAAATTGTTCCAGATATATAGCAGGATGAAAATTTTTACTCACGGTAGGTCCCACAGCCGTCACAGATTGAGCAAATGGCAAAATCATTTCCACCTCGGCTGCGCTTTGTCGTAACTTATTATTATTGAAATACTCGACAAGTTCCTGCGCTCCGGCCATTTTCTAGAACTACATGCAATATAATCCTATACTATCTAAACGTTCTAAGTGCACTCTTCACCTCATGCAACAGGGCACGAAAATAGTCTGTCATGAACAAAGTATCGCACAGTGGTGTCCGCTTGGATACTATGCTTGCTTTACGGGTCGTTAAGCTGTTTTCAGTAAAACAGACAGAAATATTCCTTTTGTGAGATACCTACATGAGATGCGGAGCTTACCTGTCACTTAGACGAAAAATGCATAAGTTGTAAGTACTACTTGAAAATGGCCAAATGACAGAAATCCGTCGAGGAGTAAAACAATAATATATTACAACTAAGTGGAAATTTGGTTTTGTCATCTGCTGCCTGAGCAAAGCTTACTTTCTTCAAGTACGGTGAGAGGGCACCAGTCAGTGTCAGCATATTTTCAGTGTTATTCAACTGTCTGCAAACGAAATAGGTGTACCTATTGCACACATCTTGTTTGGCGAAATAGTTTGAAAATTACCTGCCTCGTTTTGTAAAGAAGTAGTGCACTGGCATGCAGTTAGCTGATTTAGTGTGAAGTATGAAAAACTGTTCCTACTTGGGATGGGTGACGCAATTGACATGAATGGTGAGCAGCTTCTGCAGCAACTACCCATGCTATAAAACATGTGAGAATTTGACACACGTTACCACCTCCATCTTTTATATCTCTAAAAATGGTGCTTGGCTACTGCAAACAACAGAAGCTCGCCACACTAAAGCAAATATCCTAGAAGAGCAGCTGGTTGAATTTATCATCTAAGGCTGCAGTAACCATAGGGGCATTGTAGGACATCACAATATAATTCAGATAGAGAGTACAAAACTTGTTTTTAAACAAATCATGTGAAGAAATGTCAATGATTAATACAGAAAAATGTTCTGAAAATGGTAGAAAACTAAAAGCAAGTGAGTCTAAACTCCGAGGGACTCACTTTTAATTGGAAGGTTGCAGGAAGCAAAAATAAATGACTTCAACATCTGGACACCTCAAAAATGCAAGCTAAAAGAGACAAATATTTGAGAGAGGTAACTGAGTTTTGAGAATGCATAGTTAATGAGTTAAATTTGAGCTGCTCAAAAGCTAGGTTGCACTGCTGCCTGAGCTTACTTTCTGCAAGTACGGTGAGAGGGCAACAGTCAGCATCAGAGAAGAACCAGGAAGCGAATCCTCTCCAATCAAAGTTCTCTCCAGACCCCGCACAATTCCCAAGCTTCACTTGGAGGGGAGATTGAATGCTGCTGCCAATATGATGAACAAATATGTTCCCTGTTCTACATAACAATTAGAGGAAAGAAGGAAACCCTGCCACTCAAACCTCGCAAAAAGGGATCATTGAGAGTTATGAGGCTGGTACTAGTGTCAAACAAACTGTCTCTATTGGTGACCACATCTCGTGTCAGCAGTGTTACTTTTGATTGACGAGTCTGTAATTTCGGAGGGAAGCAACGAAATTTCTCACTCGAGGGATGCGCTCGCAGGTGGTTCCTCTTTGATGTGTGGACAGAAAGGCAGATGTCACCCTCAAGCACACTCAGGGGAAAGCTGTGGCAGCTGGCGTTACCGTGCCTGTGGCAATCGGATTAGCGCCAGGACCTGTCCACAATAAGCATTGCGGCAAATAGTACTCGTTTCGTGAAAACTGGCTGCCACCCTAGAGATGCTCGTTCCGTGCTCTCGAGACACCATGGAAAGCCTTCGGCCGACCTTACAGGACCGCTGAGCTGTCTGGACCCACTCCCTTACGGCGAGAAGTCGAATACATGCCACTTCCAGAAAAAAAATGTGACAGGACAATTAATTATCGCTTAATCGTGACAACGCTGAATCAAAATCACACAGCGATACGTAATAGTAAGGTTACAAGCTTCTGCACGCGAAAGTAGAAGAGTTCATTTTCTTGCCCATAACATAATCAATTTACATGTGTAAAAAACTGTGCAGTAATTTCTTTTCCATGTCTAACTTCGATGGAGTTTTATTTCGTCTTGTGCTGTTTAACAACCAGACAATGGAGTGCTGTGCGGACAACATTCCACAGGTCTGTTTTGCTAATATTGCTGTCAAAGACTACATTACAAATCGTAGACAGCACGTATATCCAAGCGTGGATCCTTAGAAAATGGACCTAGACGTTATGGACCTATAAGGTTTTCATGTAGAGAAATGGAACTAATAGGTCACTTGCAGGCAATTCGCAGACCAGAAGGGTGCACCTGTCGGCGTTTGTTTTTCCAGGAACGATTGCAGTTGTTTTTTCCCCGACGTTTCTCGCTGGATGTGCCGACGTCCTTCCGCGCTGTGGGGCAGAAAACGTGATCACCGGAGAACGACACGCGCCAACGACCTGCAACAAACAGTCCGGTACCCATTCACGTCTGTTTTACGTCGGTGCACAGTCGTCGTTGCCATGACTGCTGCGACCATCTCTCCGTTACGGGCCCTGCCACCCATAATCGTTCACTGAATTGTTGCTGTGACACGAATCTGCCTCCCTGCTTTATCTGAACAGCGAACTGTTCCTCTTCAACACATTAGTTTATTTTCAGGCGCTGTAACACTGTACATTTTTCTCGGCGTAACGGCATTTAGATTTCTGCTGTATACTCGATGACTGTACGTAGTGGTACAACGATAATCTCTCAATATTCCGGTATTCCCATAGTCTACATCCACTCCCATGCAATACTGAACTCCAGATGTCCAGACGTACATTCTCAGGAATTTCTTTCTCAAGTTAGAGCCTACGTCTGACACTAGCGGTCTCCTTTAGTGAGGAATGCTGCTCTCTTTGCTTGTGCTAGTCTGCTTTTTATGTCTTCCTTGCTTCATCCGTCATACGTTATTCTGCAGAATTCCTTTACTTCTACTATATGGTCCCCAATTTAGAAGTTAAGTTTGTCGCTAATCTCATTTTTGCAGCCCCTTAATACTTTCACCCTTATTTGGCTACCTTACAACCCAAATTCTATGCTCGTAAGCCTCTTCATTTCATTCAACAGATCGTGTAATTCCACACTTTCACAGAGAACCGTAGTGTCATCAGCGAATCTTATCTTTTTTTTTTTTTTTGTACAGAATATCATCCCTGTTGTCTTATGTTGTGCAGCTATGTTTCTGAGGATCTTAAACATGTAGGTAGACGGATACTAGGAAAAAGTCTTGATTTTTTTGTAGGGCTTACTTTTATTACCAACTGCAACATCTAAACTGTCTCTCTGTTGCCTTTACCTTTCCTACAGTCAAAGTTATTGTCATCTATCAAATTCTCAGTTTTCTTTTCCTCTGTATATTATTTTTGTGAATAACGTTGGTGCATGAACTTCCAAGCTGATTGTGTAATTCTCCTCGCATTTATGTGCCTTTGCTATCTTCGTATCTGGTTGGATAGTATTACTTGGAAAGTCCGAGGGCATGTCTCCAATCTCATAGAATCTACAAACTATGTTTGGATCATCGTTTGGTTGCCACTTCCCCATTGATTTCAGAAATTCCGCTTGTATTGTGTTATCTATTTCTCACTTGTTTAGTGATAAGTCTTCCAAAACTCTGTCAAACTCTAATCTTGGACCTCCTATGTCCTCCAAATCAACGTACATTTCTTGCTCTACGGGTGTCGATCGACAGGTCCATTCTTAATGCGTACTTCAGACGACATTTTACTTTTCGATTTCTTCATATTATTTCTGTGATTCGTATTGACTTTGTTTCTAAATGGCTTATATCGTTCTTTTCATGACTACTTCTACACTACTGGCCTTTAGAATTGCTACACCAAGAAGAAATGCAGATGATAAACCGGTATTCATTGGACAAATATATTATACTAGAACTAACAAGTAATTACATTTTCACTCAATTTGGGTGCATAGATCCTGAGAAATCAGTACCCAGAACAACCACCTCTGACCGTAATAACGGCCTCGATACGCCTGGGCATTCAGCTTGGATGGCGTGTACAGGTACAGCTGCCCAAGCAGCTGCATACGATACCACAGTTCATCAAGAGTAGTGACTGGCGTATTGTGACGAACCACTTGCTCGGCCACCATTGACCAGACGTTTTCAATTGGTGAGGGATCTGGAGAATGTGCTGGCCATGGCAGCAGTCGAACATTTTCTGCATCCAGAAAGACCCGTACAGGACCTGCAACATGCGGTCGTGCATTAACCTGCTGAAATGTAGGGTTTCGCAGGGATCGAAAGAAGGGTAGAGCCACGGATAGTAACACATCTGAAAGTAACGTCCACTGTTCAAAGTGCCGTCAGTGCGAACAAGAGGTGACCGAGATGTGTAACCAATGGCACCCCATACCATCACGCCGGGTGATACGCCAGTATGGCGATGACGAATACACGCTTCCAATGTGCGTTCACCGCGATGTCACCAAACAATGATGCGACCATCATGATGCTGTAAACAGAACCTGGATTCATTGGAAAAAATGACGTTTTGCCGTCCGTGCACCCAGGTTCGTCGTTGAGTACACCACCGCAGGCGCTCCTGTCTGTGATGCAGCGTCAAGAGTAACCGCACCATGGGCTCTGGGCTGATAGTCCATACTGTTGCAAACGCCATAGAACTGTTCGTGCAGTTGGTTGTTGTCTTGGAAACGTCACCATCTGTTGACTCAGGGATCGAGACGTGGCTGCACGATCCGTTACAGCCATGCGGATAAGATGCCTGTCATCTCGACTGCTAGTGATACGAGGCCGTTGGGATCGAGCACGGCGTTCCGTACTACCCTCCTGAACCATATTCTGCTAAAAGTCATTGGATTTCGACCAACGCGAGCAGCAGTATAGCTATACGATAAACCGCAATCGCGATAGACTACAATCCGACCTTCATCAAAGTTGGGAACGTGATGGTATGCATTTCTCCTCCTTACACGAGGCATCACAACAACGTTTCACCAGGCAACGCCGGTCAACTGCTGTGTGTGTATGAGAAATCGGTTGGAAACTTTCCTCATGTCAGCACGTTGTAGGTGTCGCCACCAGCGCAACCTTGTGTGAATGCTCTGAAAAGCTAATCATTTGCATATTACAACATCCTCTTCCTGTTGGTTAAATTTCGCGTCTGTAGCACGTCATCTTCTTGGTGTAGCATATTTAATGGCCAGTAGTGTAATTTTGTACTGTGGCGCAGTATCATCACAGTTGTTTTCATTATTATTTCCTTTAAGTGAAACGGATGGTTGTTCTGCACAGGATGTTTAAAATCCGCCCACACGACATTTAACATATAGTAGCCAAATAGCCAGTAAATGTGATTCAGTAAACAAACAACGACCACTAGAGAGCCGTATGATTACTGTGCAGGCCTCTTCATGTTATAAGACAACAATACAGTGGGTCATAATTGTCACTTGATTATCACTATATCGGACAACACAGTGGCTCATAATTATCACTTCATTATCACTATACTGGACAACATAGAGGCTCATAATTATCACTTCATTATCACTATATCGTAAACCAACACTCACAAATCTATACCTACATGCCAGTAGCTGCCATCACCCTTCACAGACCATAGGTGTCCTTAAGACCTTAGTGCATAGAGCGCACTGTATATCCGATAAAGATAATTTGCGAGAAGAGCTCACATACCTCGAGAGCATTTTTAAGGCGAATGGATTTTATCAGCAACAAATTCGTAGAGCATTCAATGCAAAACCTAGGATGCAGGTATGTGATGGGGAAGAAGATAGTAATTCCTTCAGATCAAGTGCGTTTTTGCCCTATGAGGGTACTCTATCCTCGAAGATAGGCCGTATTCATGAGAAGCACTGTCTTAAGGTGATCTTCCGGCCCCCCACGAAGATTGCAGCTTTACTCGGCTCTGTAAAGGACGATTTACTGCTTCGCAAAGCGGGTGTGTATCAGATTCCTTGCGAAAATTGTGAGAAGTCGTACATAGCTAAACAACACGCACCGTTCATGAGAGATGTGTGGAGCATCGAAGATTCACACGCTTATCACAGCCAGACAAGTCAGCTGTGGCCGAACATTGTATTGATACATGGCATTCCATGAACTGCAGTGATGTGAAGATTTTAACATCCATGTCTTCCTTTTGGGAATCTGTCTTCAAGGAAGCTATAGAGATTAGATTAACAAATAATTTAATAAATAGAGATAATGGTTTTAATTTGGACATAGCATGGAATCCGGCTCTTGGGGTCATTAAACTGCAGAGAAGTCGTCATGGTGTCACCGCCGCCGATTATACATCGATCGCGAATCGAATGTATGTACGCCTTCGCCACAGGCGGCGCATGTGTAAACGTATTTCTTTTCCGCCGACCAGCATCTGTGACCCGCATGCGCAGTACCGCCGCTGTGGAGCATATAAGGCCGCGCATGTCATCTTGTCGTCCAGGCGATCATTGTAGGCAAAACCACCCCTTCCTTCCGCCTCCTCGATTTCTATATCACCATCTATAGCAGTCTTATCGCCCTCACCTCCACCCTTAAGTACCTTGGTGTCACCCTCGCCCGTCGCCTCTCCTAGACCCCCCACCTCCGGACGATCCAAGCCAAGGCACGCTCCCGCCTCTGTCTCCTCAAACCCCTTTCCGGCCGAACTTGGGGCCTGGACCCTTCCACCATCATACCTATAAATCCCTCATTCGCCCTATCCTTTGCTATGCCCACCCTGCCTGGATCTCCGCTCCTCCTACCTTTTACAAATCCCTTCTGATCCTAGAACGCCATGCTCTTCGCCTCGCCTATCGTATCTGTCTCCCCTCACCCAGGCGGATCCTATACAACCTCATTCCCTTCCCCCACATCCTCCTTTTCCTCGAACGGATACGGATCCTCTACGCCTCCCGTAAACTCGATCCTCCTCACCCGTTGGTCTCTCCCATCCTCTCCCGCCCCCGTCCGCTGCCACCCCTGTACTTCCATGTCCCACCTGCTCTCCATCTATCCACTCTCCACACCCTCTCCGAAGGTGGCTTCCGCCAGCTCCCCCTCCCTGATGATGCCCTCCTCCCCTCCATCTACCCCTCCTACCAACTTTGATCTCCCCCCTCCTCCTCTGTTTTGTTCCTATGGGCACCCTCTCTCCCTTCTCTCCCTCCTCCCTCTCACCTCACTCCTACCCCGGGCTTCCCCTACCCCCATTCCTCTGCTCCTCCTCCCGTCTCCTCTGCCATTGGCATCTTTGCTCACCCCTCTCCCTCCCCCTCCCCCTTCTTCCCCTCTTGACAGGTTCCCGGACTCGTACACGCTACGTGGACATTCGCACGCCGGAGATCATCGCCATCAGTTTCTCGCGTGTGTGCCGTCGTGCTTGTGTTAGTGTTCACCGTCACACTCCAACGTTCACCTGTGCCGTCGCATCATCAGTGTTTGTGCGCCGTGCCAACATGTTTCAGTGTAATTTTCGTCAAGTGTGAACGGCTCAGTGTTTTGTATTGCTGTGTCTACTGTTTCTTGCCTGTCAATCTATTATGTATCTTCTTCATGTTTTTCTCATTGTCAACTCGAAGGCTGAAGAGCAGCGTAAGATGCCGCTGCCAGCCTACCTATGTATACGTATAGGTATAAAAATAACAATAAAGGGAAAAAAGATCTTGTCGTCTGCTGAAGAGCAGCGCATATGCTGCTGCCAGCACGCCCCGATGGGGAACTGAAATACAGTAAAGGAAAAAAAAGTCTTGTCGTCAGTCTTGTGACTCATTCTGAGGAGGGCCGGACGATACGCGGCCGAAATATCAGTGGATGAAATTTTACTTGCGCGGCTGCATGCCCGAAATTTAATGGACTATCACTTCCTTTATTTTGCGCTGTAACAAATATATCTGCAAAGGCCGTCTGCAGAATTGCGGTTCTGAGGGCGTCTTGATACTCGGTGCGTATTTGAGCTAGGAACATGGAGTGAAAAGTTTCTGGATTAGCCCGGACCAGCGGCCATTTGTGTAGCTATTCGTGTTGTAACTGCGACCGGCTGGTGTGGCCAAGCGGTTAAAGGCGCTACAGTCTGGAACCGCGTGGCCGCTACGGTCGCAGGTTCGAATCCTGCCTCGGGCATGGATGTGTGTGATGTCCTTAGGTTAGTTAGGTTTAAGTAGTTCTAAGTTCTAGGGGACTGATGACCTTAGAAGTTAAGTCCCATAGTGCTCAGAGCCATTTGAACCATTTGTAACTGCGACCATGACGGTCGCGGGGTAGCACTGACGGAAGGCGCGGCGGGACCCGCGGAGAGGCCCGCGAACAGCAACACAACGGAAGAGGACGGACACGACCAACGGAGGACAGAACGGATACAACCAGACCGAACAACAGAGTCACAAGGAAACAAACTCGTACACGAACCAGGAAGTAAGCAGTCTAGCGCAAGCGAGGTGTAAACGAGATTAGACTGACTGGCTGAGCTTTTTTTTTTTTTTTCCTTTATTGAGTTTCGATCCCCCTAAAGGGGGCGGGCTGCCAGCAGCTTATTACGCCGCTCTTCAGCCTACAGAATTTGTTTTAAAAAGATGAAGATAATAAAAAATAATAACAGTTGGCGATAAAATCGGTGACTTAAAGGTAAAATGGCAGAAAATTCTGGAGCTTAAAACATAAAACACGGGGTTGATGATGCTAATAAAATACACAGAGAGCAGAAAAATAATAGACTGACAATTAAAAAACATGGCGACAGTCTGGGTTCTGTTCGCAAGAGATATAAAATGCACACCCAGCGACAGCATGATTTCTGTTCGCAACACTGTGGAAAGACACACAACACTGAACACTCACTTAAACACTGCACTAAAAAGTTGGCACAAATATGACATACCACACCCAAGAGCAGGTGGGGGGAAACTGGTCAGATGACGGGAAAAAAGGGGGGGAAGGAGTGGAAAAGTGAAGGGGGAGGGGGGAAAGGAGCCAATGGAAGATGAGGATCCATAAGAGGGGTGGGGGGGGGTGCTGAGCAGATGTGCCAGGGAGTGGGGAAGGCAGCGGAGGGGAGTACAAAAGGACTCGGGGGGGGGGGGGGGGGGACTGGCTGAGCGAGTGGTCGGCACTTAAGCACGCTATCGCGAGCGCCGCTGTTGGCCGTTGGGACCACGTGTTCCACGGTGGCGCCCTCACACTAAAAGCGGGCCAGGAGGCGCGCGCCGCCACAGCTTACGGCGCGATCGTGCAGAGACCTCTATGGGTCTTCGACGTCCATGACGTCTGGCGCGGATTCAAATTCCGCGGCGCGCGGTACCAGAATTCGAACATCTGCCTTGCTGTGCCTGTGTTATAGTATGTCAATTCAATTGATTCCTTTGGCAAAAGATTTTAATTGGGCTAAAATTAATACTCAGTTAACGGTACCATTTGTATGTACACCGCTGTGGAAAAAGTTACTCTTAAGTAACTTGCTCCAGCAGTGTACTACATGGCCTTGGACTATGACACGTTTTAATCGTTTGAAAAAGTCGCTCGTTTGGATATTAGGAGAGAAAAAAAAGCACATACACACATTTCTGGGAGGTATTTAAAGCGCGCCACTTCTATACTGTAAACTTGTACGAATCGGTTCAAACTTTGCACGACGATAGAAAAGGCATAAAATGAAAACGAAATTTTTTATCCAATAATCTTCATGCGTTTTCGAGATAAGGTGGTTTAAAGTCGAGCTAAATATAACGCCTCAAACTCATTTTTACGTGAACTGAATGCGCGAAACGGTTTAAAGTGAATCAAGTAAAAGCAAAATGCAGTCTTACGACAGAATTGAAAACTCGCTTTCAAAAATCTACCTTCATTAGGATTTTACGTGCAAAAACCTTTTGTTGTGAGCTGTTTTTTACGATCGTGAGACGTGGGACTGAGGGAAAGCAGGAAAGGTGTGGACAGGCTTAATCAGTTACCGTTGGTTGCACAGAACACACATACACTTTATTTTAAAAAACAAAACTCTCAACAATCATGGCAGCTGAAAGCCTTATTAGAATAATTGCAAGTTATTGTCGGCTGAAGGCCACAAGCGGTGTTACAAACAATTAACGGCTGAACCCCGGAATTAAAAGTGGGGAAGGCAATAACATGTTAAAACATTAGGGTAAATTTTAAACAATTATGACAACTTGTCCAAATAAGACAGAGTGCTCCCTGGATAGACCTGAGGAAGGTGACTACAGCTCTGTAAGCGGTGTGACAGGCAGCCAAAAGTTGTACTCACGTAGGGTAGCTTAAGCGCCGACCCACCGACTAACCAATCCACCTAACGTCCGATCACCGGTACAACAATGGAATATTTTTAGGCAAGTGCGAAGCGAGAGACAGCACGTCTTCAGAAACACACCCAAGGACGAAGGAGACACTAGAACAAAGGTAGACCTCCCAAAAACATATGCCCAGTACAATTCAAGAGGCTGTTGGACTACACGCCGTGTCGGACAGTATCAACACGACGAGGAAAGGTACACAGCTGGAAAAGTACGCTAACCTCCAGCGCAGGTAACTGGGGCGTTAGCGGCCACAAGGCAGAAAATACCGCTGGTTGCACTTCACTAATAAGAATAATACTGAATCCAAACTAACATCAAGGAGTAGAAGGCGGCTAACAGCTTCCACCAACCTGACAGACTCCATTTGTTGCGGTTGGTCTCACCGACCCTGGGAGCAGCAACACGCAAACAACAGCGAGATCTCAAAACAAAACCAAAAAAATCTTCAAATGTGTGTGAAAATCTTATGGGACTTAACTGCTAAGGTCATCAGTTCCTAAGCTTACACACTACTTAACCTAAATTATCCTAGGGACAAACACACACACCCATGCCCGAGGGAGGACTCGAACCTCCGCCGGGACCAGGCGCACAGTCCATGACTGCAGCGCCTGAGACCGCTCGGCTAATCCCGCGCGGCTGAGATCTCAAACAGTGGAGGTTTCAGTACTGCACACGGTTCACTCAACTTGAAACGCCCTGGGTTCGATCGTCGGCCACAGCCCCTCGGTGCGACAGTGCCTGCACGCTGCCAGTGGTCCCGGCCTGCCCTCGCACTGCGGACCTCCTCACTCCTCTGTCCGAAGCCGAACTTCCGACACAAGAACGCAGGCAGCATTTAAATAGCTAGACATTAAAAACCACACAAGATACACACGGACCTGCGAAGACAATTCCACAATGTCTCCAACAATACTTAAAACCAGGTACTGTGAAACAACACGGACGAATTATAAGTCGGCACAAACACAGAGAAGCCAGAAGCGGTCGTAAAACAAGATGCACGTCGTCCACTGCGACGAATGACCGAACGACCAACCAACAGTCGTCCCCACTCAAGTCAGGTACGGAAAAGATCCCAGTATAAATCGTCGAATGACAACTTACTGCCATGAGGGCACTTCGACGGGCGGACACACACACACACACATACTGCACTGCACTGCACGAATATCACGGTCCATTCTACTAAAACTCGCTGAATCCGGTCCTTGACGTGGTCGCGCACTCTCGGGACCACATCCTTCCGTCGGACAGTGCACGTGCGTCGCCAGCAGTCGGGCGAGTACTGGCTCTCCGGCCCTCACTGCTCCTCTGTCCCAACTCCACTTCCAGGACACACCGACCCGGAAATACTAGAGACCGCTCCAGAGATAATACCACAGTACGCGCTATCGATAAGCGCTGCTGCTGCCACTCACAGGCATACAAGGCGAGCAAAGGTAGTGGCGCCAGTGAACAAACTAAGAAAAAGAGACGCCGCTATTGCTATTACAAGATGCCAATCTGTGAACGGCATCAACACGAGCCGCACATGGCTCAGATCGCCACTTTTACGTTTCGGATTGGGGCGAACTGGTTCAAATTTTGAAAGAAAGTAAATAAATACATGTACGAGAGTTGGAACTTTAATAGTAGCAACTATTTATTTACAGCTTGTACTAAAATACGTGTTTCAAAGTTTTACTGACCTTCAAAGTAGTCACCAGCACTGTGTATAACCCGTTGCCAGCGAAGTGGAAGTCGTAGGATACTCTTAGCAGTGCCAATCGTGTTGACAGTTCGAACGGCGCGGTCTATTGCCCGAAGAATTTGTAGCAGTTCTGAAGCGAATGTCGTGAAGTATTTTCCTTCAGTTTAGAAATCGAACTGAACTCACGAGGGCTGCCAGGGGAGTGCAGTAGGTGGTATAGCAGTTAGCATCCCCATCAGTTAAACAAATCAGTAACATACAGGGCTATTACAAATGATTGAAGCGATTTCATAAATTCACTGTAGCTCCATTCATTGACATATGGTCACGACACACTACAGATACGTAGAAAAACTCAAAGTTTTGTTCGGCTGAAGTCGCACTTCAAGTTTCTGCCGCCAGAGCGCTCGAGAACGCAGTGAGACAAAATGGCGACAGGAGCCGAGACAGAGTATGTCGTGCTTGAAATGCACTCACATCAGTCAGTCAGAACAGTGCAACGACACTTCAGGACGAAGTTCAACAAAGATCCACCAACTGCTAACTCCATTCGGCGATGGTATGCGCGGTTTAAAGCTTCTGGATGCCTCACGGTTTAAAGTTTACGGCCCCTTTTTCTTCTGCGAAAAAAACGTTATAGGACACGTGTATCTGGACATGCTGGAAAATTGGCTCATGCCACAACTGGAGACCGAAAGCGCCGACTTCATCTATCAACAGGATGGTGCTCCACCGCACTTCCATCATGATGTTCGGCTTTTCTTAAACAGGAGATCGGAAAACCGATGGATCGGTCGTGGTGGAGATCATGATCAGCAGTTCATGTCATGGTCTCCACGCTCTCCCGACTTCACCCCATGCGATTTCTTTCTGTGGGGTTATGTGAAAGATTCAGTGTTGAAACCTTCTCTACCAAGAAACGTGCCAGAACTGCGAGCTCGCATCAACGATGCTTTCGAACTCATTGATGGGGACATGCTGCGCCGAGTGTAGGAGGAACTTGATTATCGGCTTGATGTCTGCCGAATCACTAAAGGGGCACATATCGAACATTTGTGAATGCCTAAAAAAACTTTTTGAGTTTTTGTATGTGTGTGCAAAGCATTGTGAAAATATCTCAAATAATAAAGTTATTGTAGAGCTGTGAAATCGCTTCAATCATTTGTAATAACCCTGTATTGCTCTGTACGGTCTTGAGCATTGTCCTGCAAAATGATGGTCAGGTCCTGCAGAAAGTGTCATCACTTGTGTCTCTACGCTGTTCATTTTTGGAACACAACCTACGACCAGCTTAGAGACAGAAGTGATAACACTTTCTGCAGTACCTGACCGTCATTTTGCAGGACAATGCTCGAGCACGTATAGTGCAAGATGTTACTGATTTGTTCGACTGATGGGGCTGCTAAGTGCTATACCACCTACTGCACGCCCCTCACTTAAGCCCTCGTAACTCGATTTCTAAACTGAAGGAAACACTTCACGGCATTCGCTTCAGAACTGCGCCGCGCTCGAACTGTCAACACGACTGGCACTGCTAAGAGTATCCTACGACTTCCACATCACTGGCAACGGGTTATACACATTGTTAGTGACTACTTTGAAGGTCAGTGAAACTTTGAAACACGTATCCTTTTGTACGAACTGTAAATAAATAGTTGTCACTATTAAAGTTCCAACCCTCGTAATTAAAGGTGGACCTGTTAATTCGGGAAAGATTTATCCGTTGCCATAAAATAAGAAATATGGTTCGAAAGACAATAAAAAAGCTTATACCAGATCCGTCACCTCTCAGTCAAAAATATCTACATTCATTGCCAAGCTATGGTGGTCTAATGTTAAAATTATGGTAAACTGAAAGCTGGGAACCAGAATGAAAAATGCTCCTATCTTAGCACAAAAGAGATGAATATGGTTCAAATGGCTCTGAGCACCATGGGACTCAACTGCTGTGGTCATAAGTCCCCTAGAACTTAGAACTACTTAAACCTAACTAACCTAAGGACATCACACACATCCATGCCCGAGTCAGGATTCGAACCTGCGACCGTAGTGGTCGTGCGGTTCCAGACTGTAGCGCCTTTAACCGCTCGGCCACTTCGGCCGACAGAGATGAATATGTCCCGCACGGAGTTAGGGATGTAAAAGAAGGGAACTAGCTTTTCGACTTGTCTGGCAACTTCAAAGACATTTAAATCAAAACATCTTGACATGTTCGTGCTTTTTAAGAGTTAACACTACTTCTCCACCGCTGTAAGGTCTATTAGATCCACCCCCTGATACATGTACGTATGGAGAGGGGTGTAATAGACACAAATTTATGAGCTACAACAGGAAGAATTAGAGAGTAGGGGTGTATCTATAATAGAAAGTATCCTAGAGCGGGGAATAGAAAAGCAACTGGAATCACTCAACAGAGGAAAGTCCACTGGACCTGACGGGATACCAATTCGATTCTACACAGAGTACGCGAAAGAACTTGCCCCCCTTCTAACAGCCGTGTACCGCAAGGCTCTAGAGGAACGGAAGGTTCCAGATGATTGGAAAAGAGCACAGGTAGTTCCAGTCTTCAAGAAGGGTCGTCGGCAGATGCGCAAAACTATAGACCTATATCTCTGACGTCGATCTGTTGTAGAATTTTAGAACATGTTTTTTGCTCGAGTATCATGTCGTTTTTGGAAACCCAGAATTTACTCTGTAGGAATCAACATGGATTCCGGAAACAGTGATCGTGTGAGACCCAACTCGCTTTATTTGTTCATGAGACCCAGAAAATATTAGATACAGGCTCCCAGGTAGATGCTATTTTCCTTGACTTCCGGAAGGCGTTCGATACAGTTCCGCACTGTCGCCTGATAAACAAAGTAAGAGCCTACGGAATATCAGTCCAGCTGTGTGGCTGGATTGAAGAGGTTTTAGCAAACAGAACACAGCATGTTGTTATCAATGGAGGGACGTCTACAGACGTTAAAGTAATCTCTGGTGTGCCACAGGGGTGTATTATGGGACTATTGCTTTTCACAATATATATAAATGACCTAGTAGATAGTATCGGAAGTTACATGCGGCTTTTCGCGGATGATGCTGTAGTATACAGAGAAGTTGCAGCATTAGAAAATTGTAGCGAAATGCAGGAAGATCTGCAGCGGATAGGCACTTGGTGCAGGGAGTGGCAACTGACCCTTAACATAGACAAATGTATTGCGAATACATAGAAAGAAGGATCCTTTATTGTATGATTATTTGATAGCGGAACAAACACTGGTAGCAGTTACTTCTGTAAAATATCTGGGAGTATGCGTGCGGAACGATTTGAAGTGGAATGATCATATAAAATTAATTGTTGGTAAGGCGGGTACCAGGATGAGATTCATTGCGAGAGTCCTTAGAAAATGTAGTCCATCAACAAGGGAGGTGGCTTACAAAACGCTCGTCCGACCTATACTTGAGTATTGCTCATCAGTGTGGGATCCGTACCAGATCGGGTTGACGGAGGAGATGGAGAAGATCCAAAGAAGGGCGGCGCGTTTCGTCGCAGGGTTATTTGGTAACCGTGATAGCGTTACGGAGATGTTTAGCAAACTCAAGTGGCAGACTCTGCAAGAGAGGCGCTCTGCATCGCGGTGTAGCTTGCTCGCCAGGTTTCGAGAGGGTGCGTTTCTGGATGAGCTATCGAATATATTGCTTCGCCCTACTTATACCTCCCGAGGAGATCACGAATGTAAAATTAGTGAGATTAGAGCGCGCACGGAGGCTTTCAGACAGTCGTTCTTCCCGCGAACCATACGCGACTGGAACAGGAAAGGGAGGTAATGACAGTGGCACGTAAAGTGCCCTCCGCCACAGACCGTTGGGTGGCTTGCGGAGTATAAATGTAGATATAGATGTAGATACTAAAATTTAATGACACGTTGCGCCGTATTTTATGATGTGACAAACACCTTGTTGGATGCCATGTCATATATCGTGTTATAAGACATGACAGACATTCATCAAGTTAGTTTACTTGATATGATAGAAACGCGCGAATATGTCAAGATATTTGGGTTTAACTTTCTTTGAAGCCGCTAGGTATATGGAAAAGCTAGTTTTCTTCTTTTACGTACCTAACTCTGCCCAGGACATGTTCACCCTTTTCATGCTACACTAGGAGCAATTTTCAATCTGATGTACATACATGTAATTTTATTGGCAATGATCATTAATGTTAAAGGACTATAATATATATTTATGACGAACTCCCTAAAACCAATGTTTTTAACACTGTAGCAGAAACGCTGGCAAAGTCAGGGACCTAGCAGCATGCAGAATTAAAAGACAATGTCGAGAGTGAGGCACTAACATCTTTGATAGGTGAGTGCACAGGGAAGTCAGATGAGCTGCAAGCTTATAGTGGTCGAGAATGGAAGCAGTGCGGCTGTGCTAGCGTGTATAATTAAATACACTGCCGGTGTGGTGTCAAAATTGCGCCAAGACATTGTAAATGTTCAACGAGCGAGCATATATCTGCGTCACAGTAGAGAGTTTAATCAAGAAGGCAAAATGGATTATCGTAAGAAGTGTTCTGTGTGGCCAAAGTTAATACAAACTCCTCGTTAGTGAAGAAAGAGCCTGTTGCTAATTTTTGTTGCCGTGGAGCGCAATGCCCCGCACAGTCTTCAACTCACCACATAGTAATACTGTGCCATATCGCAGCGAAGTATTGTGAAAGGCTTGCCAGTGTCGTAGATTTAATATTTTAGAACGTTATGCTGCTTTAAATAGCATTCAGTGTTAAGGTTTCACTCACCTCACTAACCATCAGTAGCATCCTTCCCTATCATAATTATTACAGAGTGAAACATTACTCAAGAACGTCTTATTTGATTGAAAAGTGCTTGAATGCAATTGCAATTAATACTTAAATTTGGCCACTTCATGAAACTACAAGCAGTGATAATTAAATGAAGGCCGGCCGGTGTGGCCGTGCTGTTCTAGGCGCTTCAGTCTGGAACTGCGTGACTGCTACGGTCGCAGGTTCGAATCCTGCCTCGGGCATGGATGTGTGTGATGTCCTTAGGTTAGTTAGGTTTAAGTAGTTCTAAGTTCTAGGGGACTGATGACCACAGATGTTAAGTCCCATAGTGCTCAGAGCCATTTGAACCATTAAATGAAGTTCATATATTATCATATTACGTTAACTGCGTTCTATAATTATATGAGGAAGAAATTTTGTGCATGTTAAGAATAACTGAAAAGTACTGGCGAAGTGTAGTGAATTGCTACAGTATATTTAAACGAAAGTGACTATGTTTTATGTATTAAGTATACAGGATGTTCAGGAGGAATGATCAGAATTCAGAAACATGACAGAAACGATCATTGGAAGCAAAATGTTTAGTAAAATGGAGTCTAAAACGCATACGTTAAGAGCTGAAACCACCTCTTCATCTTCGACATTGTGAAAATCTCTTCTGCGAGCACCTTGCTCTGCATATTTTTGAGGAGGTATTATGGACCAAATTAAGAAAAAATTGTCTGGTAAACACAGTCTCTAACATGGACACCGTGACAACTGTGAGCGCTTGTTCAGCCGCAGACACGTTTCATAGTAGTGAAGATGAACGAGCGCTCATACACTATGTGATCAAAAGTATCCGGACACCCCCAAAAACGTACGTTTGTCATATCAGGTGCATTGTGCTGCCACCTACTGCCAGGTACTCCGTATCAGCGACCTCAGTAGTCATTAGACATCGTTAGAGAGCAGACTGTGGCACACCACAGAACTCACGGACTTCGAACGTGGTCAGGTGATTGGGTGTCACTTGTGTCATACGTCTGTACGCGAGATTTCCACACTCATAAACATCCCTAGGTCCACTGTTTCTGTTGTAACAGCGACAGGAACGGTCGCGAGGTGGCCAAGAACGAAGCGCGGTGGGACCAAACGGAGAGCGGCCCGCGAACAAACAAGCAAACAGAAAGGACGGACACGAACAACGACGGACGACCGAACGTGCCTTACGACGACAACATGCAAGAAGCAACGGTATGACAGAGACAACCAAACGAATCCACAACGTCCACTAGTAACTAAAACAAAGTACTGTCAACACGCTGTCTGTTGCCAAGAGGTCGATAGACCCCATGAAGTTCAGACTGCCTAGCTGAGCCCTCCCCCCCCTTTATTGTTTATTGTTATTTTTACACCTTAAAGAAGGTAGGCCGGCAGCGGCAATACTACGCCGGTGCACAGACAATACAGGCACAACATAGGAAGACATAGAAAAACAAGACAAAATGATGGACAAAAAACAGTAGACATACTAAGTAAAAAACGTGGAGCCGTTCACAGGCGTAGTAAAATAAAAAACGTTGAGCACTGGTACATGAACATAGGCGACTGAAATGACACACGTGAACGATGGAGCGCGGGTGGTGAGACACTAAGGCACAAACATGATGGCACACAAAAAACCGTTGGTGAAGATCTCTGGCGCGCGAATTGTTCACTGTACGTGTACGAGTCTGGGGACCTGCCAAAGGGGAAAAGGTTGTGGAGGAGGGAAAGGTAAGGGTGTAGATGCCAGTGGCAGAGAGATGGGAGGGGGAGGAAAGAAGTTAGGGGGTAGGGGAAGTCCAGGGGAGAGGAGGGAGGGAGGAAGGGAGGAAGGAGAGAAGGGAGAGAGTGTGCCCTTGGGAAAAGACACAGAGGGTGGAAGGGGAGGATAAAAGTTGGTAGGAGGGGTAGATGGAGGGGATGAGGGCATCATCAGGGAGGGGGAGTTGGTGGAAGCCACTTTGGGCGAGGGTATGGAGACTGGAGAGATGGAGAGTAGGTTGGTCATGGGAATACAGGCGCGGTAGTGGACGGGGGTGGGAGAGGATGGGAGAGACAAGCGGGTGAGGGGGATCAAGTTTATGGGAGGTGTAGAGGATCCATATACGTTCAAGGAAAAGGAGGAGGTGTAGGAACGGAATGAGGTCATGCAGGATCTGGATGGGGGAGGGGAGGCGGATGCGATAGGCGAGGCAGAGCGCATGGCGTTTTAGGATTTGAAGAGATTTGTAGAAGGTAGGAGGGGTGGAGATCCAGATGGGATGGGCATAGCAGAGTATAGGGTGGATGAGGGATTTATAGGTGTGGAGGATGGTGGAGGGGTCCAGACCCCATGTGCAGCCAGAAAGGAGCTTGAGGAGATGGGAGAGTGCCTTGGTTTGGATAGTCTGGAAATGGTGGGTCCAGGAGAGGCGACGGTCAAGGGTGACGCCAAGGTACTTGAGGGTGGGGGTGATGGTGATAGGACGGCCATAAATGGTGAATTAGAAGTCGAGGAGACGGAAGGAAGGGGTCTTGGAAGGATTAACTGTGAGCAACCACTGGTCACACCAAGTCGTGAACCGGTCAAGATTGGATTGGAGAAGGTGTTGAGAGCATTGCAGGGTGGGGGCGAGGGCAAGGAAGGTGATGCCATCGGCGTACTGGAGAAGGTGGAGGGGAGGTGAAGGCGGCGGCATGTCCGCCGTATACAGAAGGTAGAGAAGAGGGGAGAGGACGGAGCCTTGGTGCACACCGGCAGAGGGACAAAAGGTGTAGGAATCCGTGTTATGGATGGTGACATAGGAAGGACGTTGGGAAAGAAAGGACCCGATCAGACAGATGTAGTTAGAGGAAAGGCGAAGGTTTGGAGCTTGAAGAGGAGACCTGAATGCCATACATGGCCGTTAAGCACGTTCAGGGTCGAGGGAGAGGTAGATGGTGGAGTGATGGGAGTTGAGCTGTTCGGAGAGGAGATGAGTGAGATGAAGGTGAAGGTCATTGGCAGAGAAGGATGGTCGAAGGCCACACTGGGTAGTGGGAAGGAGGCAGTGCTGGTGGAGATGCTGGCGGAGATGCTGGTGGATGCATCGGGTAAGGATGGATTCCAGGATGTTGCTGAAGACTGAGGTAAGGCTGATCGGACAGTAGGAGGAGAGAGCGGAGGGTGGTTTATCAGGCTTGAGGAACATCAGGATCTGGGAGGTCTTCCACAGGTCGGGGTAGTAGCCAATGGACAGGACCACAATATATAGCCTGGCCAGGGTGGTGAGGAAGGAGGCGGGAGCTTCACGGAGGTGGCGATAGGTAACACGATCGTGACCGAGAGTGATGTTGCGATTTGTGCAGAGTGTATTGATGATATCCTGAGTAGTGATGGGGGCATTGAGTTCGTTGTGTGTAATGCCGTCCAAGTACTGGAAGCCAGGAGCGAGTGGAAGGACAGAGGTGTCAGTTCGATCACAGACATCTGGGAAGAGGGAGTAATCGAACTGGGGATCGTCAGGGAGGGTAAAGATATCGGAGAGGTAGGAGGCAAAGTGATTGGCCTTACTGAGGTTGTCAGGGAAGGGGTGGTCATCATGAAGGAGAGGGGGGGGGGTTAGATCCGATAAGGTGGCAGAAGGCTGACAAGTACTTGGACGAGTTGATAGGTAGGGTAGCATTAAGACAGGTGCATGTCTGTCGCCAGTCCTGGCGTTTCTTAGCTACGAGCAAGGTTCTGGCTTTCGTTGTAGTTGCTGGTGGCGTCGTAGTGTGTCCCAGTCTCACATATGAAGGAAGGCACGGTAGAGATGGCGGGATTCACGGAGGAGGAGGATGGCCTGTGGGGGTAAAGTGGGACGGTGCTGGTGGATGGCAATGGTAGGGACGTGGGCGTCCACAGCCTCAGACAAGGACTGCTGGAGAAAGGAGGCGTCATGGGTAACATCATCAGGGCGGTGGTAGGCGAGGGAGTGGCTATCGACCTGGGTAGAGAGGGTATCCTGGTAGGCATTCCAGTTGACACGGGAATAATCATGGATATATTTCAGGCGAGGGTCGAGCGAGGATCGGGACGGGGGCGACGACCGTCTGAAACGGTGAGAAGGACACCTAGCTGAGCGAGGGGCAGGCGCTTATATACATTATAAGGTACGCCCCTATTGGCTGCTGGGACCACGAGCTCCGCTGTGGCGCCCTCACATTATACGTGCAGCCATGGGTTACGGCGCGACGGCTGTAGAGACGGAGGGTACCTTCACTATCTCTATCGGTTCTCCCTTCTATTCCAGTCTCGTATTGTTCGTGGTAAGAAAGATTGTTGGTATGCCTCTGTGTTGGCTCTAATCTCTCTGATTTTATCCTCATGGCCTCTTTGCGAGATACACGTAGGAGGGAGCAATATACTGCTTGACTCCTCGGTGAAGGTATGTTCTCGAAACTTCAACAAAAGCCCGTACCGAGCTACTGTGCGTCTCTCTTGCAGAGACTTCCACTGCAGTCTATCTATTATCTTCGTAACGCTTTCCCAACTACTAAATGATCCTGTGATGAAGCACGCTGCTCTCTGTTGGATCTTCTCTATCTCCCCTAACAACCCTATCTGGTACGGATCCCACACCAGTGAGCAATATTCAAGCAGTAGGCGAACAAGTGTACTGTAACCTACTTCCTTTGTTTTTGGACTGCATTTCCTTAGGATTCTTCCAATGAATCTCAGTCTGGCATCTGCTTTACCGACTATTAATTTTATATGGTATCCTCTAGAGGGCCGGCCGGTGTGGCTGAGCTGTTCTAGGCGCTTCATTCTGGAACTGTGCGACCGCTACGTTCGTATGTTTGAATCCTGCCTCAGGCATGGATGTGTGTGAAGTCCTTAGGTTAGTTAGGTTTTAGTGGTTCTAAGTTCTGGGGGACCGATGACATCAGATGTTAAGTCCCATAGTGCTCAGAGCCATTTGAACCATTTCTCCTCTAGTGGTAATCTAGGTCCATGCTGTCTCGCATGGATTCAAATCCCATGGCACTCGGTACCATATCCCTCTCCCCTGAAACTTGGGCATAGGTGTGGAAACGCCCCATACGGTTCCAATGTGGGCGACAGACAGGAGAAGACTTGGGCTCGTCAATCGCCGTTGGCGGGGAGGAAGGGATGTCTGAGGTGTCCATGATGGCTGACCCAGAGGCCAGGGCGGCGGAGGGAGCCGCCGAACCACCTGGGGGCATTGAGGGCCTGTGGCAGGCACGCAGGGAGACAGCAATTGGGGGCAGTGGTGGCGACTCGAGGACCACGTCTGTTCCCGAAGGAGGTAGAGGAGGAAGAGGCGGCGGCGGGAGTCCTACAGGGGCACGAGGGCAGAGCTGATTATGATGGCGGCGCTCCAACCCTTTTGATGTCTGCACCAAAGTCACAAGCCACTCATGGGCCACGACGACCGTGACGGGCGTCTACCCCGGCTGGCGCCCGTACATGCAGGCCCACACGGCCACACCGGGGCATAACGCTGAGAGGGCCGAAGTGGGGCCAGGAGGGGGATGACATCAACCAATGGAGCAGGGTCCGCTGCTGTCGCCCATGGAGGAACTCCGTTGAACTATGTCCATCGATCGGCGTGGTGTGATAGGTGCTCAAAAACAGGGTGAGGGCCAATGTGGCCAGAGATGTTTCGACTGCCTTCGTCAACTGTTGTTTAAATGTGCAGACCAGCCTCTCCACCACGCCATTGGAGGAAGGGTGGAAAGGTGGGCTACGGATGTGTTTGATACCACTGAAGTCGTGGAAGGAGGATGCCATGAATTGGGGGCGATTATCAGAGACCAATGTGTGAGGCAGGCCCTCTATGGTGAAAACCTGGGCCAGGGCCATGAGTGTGGCCTCCGTGGTGGTGGGCGCCATGGGGATGACATATGGGTATTTGGAGTAGGGATCAACGATAAGCAACCACATGGACCCCAAAAACGGGCCTGCGAAATCGAGATGGATGCCATCACAGAGCGGCGAAGCACAGGCCAGGGTGTGAACGACTGGGGAGGCTTGCCTGGTGGCGTGCACACACAGCGCACCCGCGGACCAGATGGTCAATATCGCCATCGATGCCGGGCCAATACACATGCCAGCGAGCCAAAACTTTCATGTGGGACATACCCCAGTGCCCACAGAGTAACAATCTGAGCACGTGATGCCGCAAATCCAGAGGGATTACCACCTGATGGGCATCCAACTCCATGGACAACAGAAGGACATCATCAACCATGGAGAGCCTGTGGGACAGGTGGCACCAAGGGCTGAAATCGGTCCGCATCCGACGAGGAAGATAGGAGGGCCACTCAGCGGAGAACCTGCTGCGAGATAGGGTCTCAGTGGGTAGCTGTGGCAATGTGAGCAGCCATAAGAGGCAGACCATCCTGTGCATCCCGGAGGGGGGAATCAATGTGAAAGCAGAGTACCTCCTGTTGGTCAAACTCAGGATCAGGGTCCACTGGAAGACGTGACGAAGCGTGTGCATTAGCATGACGGGCGGTGGGCTTATACCAGATGGTGTAAGCGTAATTTCGTGAAAATAACGCCCAGCGCTGGAGACACTGAGTCGTCTGCTCTGGAAGGTGAGAGTAGGATCCGAAAAGCGTAACTAAGGGTTTATGGTCCGTCAGGAGGGTGAAATTTGCCCCAAAGAGATAGGTGTGAAATTTTTGAATGGCGAACACGATCGCTAGGGCCTCCTTTTCAATCTGAGAGTAGTTTCGTTGTGCGGGGGTCAACGTCTTAGATACATAAGCGATGGGCTGTTCTGAGCCATCGGCATTCTGATGCGTGAGGACGGCCCCAATGCCGTATGCTGATGCATCAGCTGCCACAACCAAGGGTCGGCCCAGAGAGAAGGGAGTAAGGCAAGGGGCAGACTTCAGCATCGCCTTTAAATGGAGAAAAGCCTTGTCAAAGGCAGGAGTCCAATCAAAAGGTGCAAGTAATTGAGGCGTTGAGCAACGGAGGAAGCCTGGAGTAAGAACTTTAAGAAATCAGTAACCTTGCCCAAAAACACCTGGAGTACAGAAAGGGCCTCAATGGCTGCGACATTACGACCCAAAGGGCAAATGCCATCTTTGCTAAGCCAGTGGCCCAAATATTCCACTTCTGGTTGAAAAAACAACACTTGTCCAGCTGACAGCGTAAACCTGCCGATTGCAGAGCGTGAAATAAGGCGCTGAGGTTTTGAAGATGTTCCTGGCGGGAACACCCAGTGACCCAGGAATGATACGATTGACCAAGCTGTTTATGGTACTGGTGGAACTCCACCGAGAACCGACCACATGGTAGCATTGGGAATAATAGTTTTTCAGCGAAAGGCATATCTCCTGGAAAGAGAGAGCCACAGGATTGGACAACGGTGCCAACTTGCAGAGAAGAAATAACGTGTCCGGATGGGACAAAAACAACGACCGCTGCAAGGAGTCATCTGTGACTTGAAGAGCCGTGAAATGTTGTTACAGCTGATGTAAATATGTTTCCCAGTCCTCTTTAGCGTCATTAAAGGATGGGAACGACGGCGGACGTGAGAAAGCATCGGACACCAGAGGACTCAGACACTGTTTTGGTAACATGTCCCGGGCATCAACTTTGTCCTTTCGTAACCACAGCGACTGTTGTAAGATGTCTAACTGGAGCTGCTGCTGCTGCATGAGCTGCTGCTGTTGCTCCAGAAGGCAGACCAACGTCGCCTCCATGCTAACAACTACCACCTTTTACATCGTCGCCAAAATTGTTGTAACCGCGACCGGAACTGTCACGGGGTGGCTGAGAACGAAGCGTGGCAGGACCAAACGGAGAGTGGGCCGTGAACAAACAGGCAAACGGAAAGGACGGACACGAACACCGACGGACGACCGAGTGAGACCTTACGACGACAACACGCAAGAAGTAACGGTGTGACAGAGACAACCAAACGAAATCAAAGTACTGTAAACATGTTGTCTGTTGCTGAGAGGTCGGCAGACTCCACGAAGTTCAGACTGCCTAGCTGAGTGAGAGGCAGGTACGCCGCTATTGGCTGCTGGGACCACGCGCTCCACTGTGGCTCCCTGAAGTTATACACGAGCCAGGAACGTGCGTAGCCGTGGCTTACGGCGCGACGGCTGTAGAGACCTCTAGTGGTAATCGAGGTCCATGCCATCTGGTGCGGATTCAGATCCCGCGGCACTCGCTACCAGAGTTTCCGATGTGATAGTCAAGTGGAAACGTGAAGGGACACGTACAGCACAAAAGCGTACAGGCCGACCTCGTCTGTTGACTGACAGAGACTGCTGACGGTTGAAGAAGGTCGTAATGTGTAATAGGCATACATCTGTCCAGATCATCACACATTAATTCTGAATTGCATCAGGATCCACTGCAAATACCATGACAGTTAGGCGAGAGGTGAGAAAACTTGGATTTCATGGTTGAGCGGCTGCTCATAAGCCACACATCGCACCAGCAAATGCCAAACGACACCTTGCTTGGTGTAAGGAGTATAGACATTGGATGATTGAATCGTGGAAAAACGTTGTGTGGAGTGGCGAATCACGCTGCACAATGGGGCGATCCGATGGCAGGATGTTGGTTTGGTGAATGCCCGGTGAATGTCATCTGCCAGCGTGTCTAAAGTCAGCAGTGAAATTTGGAGGCGGTGATGTTATGGTGTGGGCGTGTTTCTCATGAAGGGGGCTTGCACCCCTTGTTTTACGTGGCTCAGCACAGGCCTACATTGATGTTTTAAGCACCTTCCTGATTCCCACTGTTGAAGAGCAATTCGGGGATGGCGATTGCATCTTTCAACACGTTCGAGCACCTGATCATAATGCATTAACTGTAGCAGAGTGGTTACGTGACAGTAACATCCCTGTAATGGACTGGCCTGCACAGAGTGCTGACCTAGATCTGGGACGTTTGGGAACGCCGACTTTGTGCCAGGCCTCACCGACCGACATCGGTAGTAGGGGGACAAGCTTCGTGCGGCCCTAAAGTACTGTTATCTAAGATGGCGGCCGTGATGTCATCTGATGATGTCATCAGAGATGGCGGTCGTGACATCAGCTGATGACGCAATGTACATGACGTCACGTGACGTCATCTGATGACGCGATTGACGTCATTCAAGATGGCTGATGCGACGTCAGCTGATGACACGAGTACTGTTACCCAAGATGGTGGGAAAGTGCCACGCCCCCCTGATGGGAAGTTTGAATTTTGGAGGGAAGCTAGGTCAATTGGGCAACCTCCACTAACCTAACAAAATGGCGGGAAAGGAAGGGCACTTGGGCTATCTCTACTAACCTAATAAAATGGCGGGAAAGAAAGGGCGGTTGGGCTACCTCCACTAACCTACGTCATCTGACTACCAACTCTTCCTAGGTACTGCAGGGGAAAAGGACTCAGCCTGTGCTGGACATAAGTCTTTATTTTGCATTTAGTCTTTATTTAAACACCATCAAGTGTGTTCACTAAGGGGCCCAGAGTCCAACTGACCTAGTACACTGGAGGGCACTGTCATCCCTCCCATGACGTAATGCAAGATGGCAGGGGGGAAAATGGAGGGGAAAGGAATCAACCTGTGCTGGATCGAATGGACGTAAGTCTTTATTTTGCAGGCATCTTTGTTTAAACGATTTGAGGCAGTACCTCCAACCAGTGTGTCCACCATGAGGTCTGGAGTCCAACTGACCTATTACACGGTACTGCTACCAGAGGGCACTGTCGTCCCTCCCATGACTGTCACATGTGCTCGATGCCGGCACACATGTGGTATTTGTTTTCGATATATGGGAGCAGAGAGATGGGTTAAAATCTCATCGAGTTCTCTGTCTTATGAAGTTAGTGGAGCTTTTATAGTTCGTAATTTTTCTCTGGTGGATGGTACAGAATAACGATGGTAGAATGTTGAGGCGATAGATGTGAATGGCCCTGAGGAACGTGGATCTGTAGTACCTGCTTGTAGTTTGGAGAAGCACCATAATGCAGTAGCAAAATCCACATCCTTCCCCCACTTCCCGTAGTGTCTTCTATACGAGCAGTCTTCGTTTCTGTCGATTGGTCAAAACACAGTTCTGTCGCAGTAACTCAGCTTCGCCTGTTTCTACATGGGTTGCAGAAGGTGGTACGTATAGCTGTCTCTGACTTCTACTCAGTCCCGACTTACATTGGAATGACGCATCCGCAAAGCTGCAGGGATGGTAGTGCAGAATCTGAGAGGTAATTGCAAGATGCATAGGGTTTACCTAAAACCATGTTGGAATTTATCTGTAGGAGATAAGTTCGATAAAGGTGTCTCGGTTCGAGATATGAGAGTGCCAGAAATATGGTTCACTAGTGGCCGTAATCATTAAAGGACTTCTCCATAGGATCCAACGTAGGTGTGTGGTTGAATGGAAAGACTTGATTCCAAATCATAGACATAATTTCTACCGAAAGCATAGCACTAGAGATCTGAAAAGCTAGTGTACATTTCTTACGACCTCAATCACCACACCATCTACTACTGTTTCTGATCCTTCTCAATCAATCATCGCCTATAGCTCAGTGGATATATCGCAGAACCTCTGACATGGCATCGAGACAGAATGCATTACAAAAACTGAAATATCTAGTGGCGGTGGTGTGAGGGTGTAGCAAATATCGGTTTCATACCACGCTCCTTAGTAGAATCAATTTCAAAATTCGGTAATTTTATTACAAGGGTGCACCGTCGGCGACATGTAACCACACTGCTGGTTTGATAATATACACTTCAGTGGTCACTGTCTATATTCAGTGTCATGGTATTTCTCTGGAAAAACCATATCATTTGTAGGTAATGCCATATGTGGATTTATATAACAGGTATAGCTTTTATCATGGATATTTCTGTGCACTTGTAGAACCAATATGGCTTGTGATGGTAATATGGTTGTGTTTCTTTTTTTAACATATAGCAGTTTGGAAGACGATTATGCCTCTCTTTCTAAGACACGGTAGTAGCACTCGCAAGAAAAACCCATCGTTGATTTCCGGTCAGTATTATTTCTTATCGCCAGCTATCAGTTACTGACGAAGTTTTATACTTAGTAGTAGGGTGTGTGTGATAGGTTTGCCTTGAGAATCAGGCTTATAAAGTATGTGTTTGTGTTCTGATATGTGCAAAGGAAATGACTATGTCCAGTTGTATGGAAGGTATGGATTTGACATTGGATTACTGTGATAGCAAATATGTCAGGTCATAATAATGGTACCGATATTTCTATTTCCAGAGCCACGGCCATCAGCAGGGTGTCTTTCTAATACTTTGTTCATTGTCGAATGCCGTTCAACTGGGACCGCAATCTTAACATTTAGTTGCAAGTACAGGGATAATATATATACATGAGAGCGGTTTTTTTCCTAGGATGATTCTGTCTATGCGTGCTTGGCGTGCAGCGCTGGTGACCTTCACAGGAATGATTCACGTTTCCCGTTTACGGTAGGAGCTGTGCGAATAGAGACGCCTGTAGGAGTGTAAGAATATAGCTGACTTAATCGTGTTGTGCTCTACACGGCTGAATAGCGAACTAATACTTATTATGTGTTGGATAGCTTCTGTGATCGAGCAGAAATTTGAGAAGATTCAATATGGACGGACCACTATCCCCATCCATGTAAATTGTACAGTTGACTGCTTCTGCACATTTCGCGCCTTTATTTAGTTCAGGGAACATCGATTATGGTATGTGCATCTAGCAGGTGAATGACAGGTGGGAGATACATTTGCTAGTTCTCTAGATATGAGAAACACCTTAGTCGACTTTGTAAATTATAAGGATGATTTGGAATCTGTTACATACCGACATCGGTATTTGCAAGTGGAAATATCAGTTTCCTCTATTTTATTTCGAGTTCTCACAAAAGGGTCTTCACAGATGGGACAAGTTTCTAGTTACTCCATGGTTTACAGCATGCTCCACCTTGCTAAATTTAGGGTTTGTAGAGAAATAATTTCCAGTCTATATCTTTGGAATTATGTTGCACGAGTGATCGGTAGGATACTGCTGTGTGCTTGATATCGAGAAGTACAGCTAAAATGGTATAATATTATCTGAAAACCTGCGAAAATGCATGTGTTCTTGTAATCCCAGAGTCTGGAATGTGTGAAGAAAAGCAAGCAAACAAGAAAGGCCAGACCAGAATCAGTAACATGTTTGTGCCAAGGGGAAACGAGCCAGAATTTGTAGAACAGTTCTGAGAGTGACTTCGATCTGCTAAGGGCACTTTGGTCATGCATTGGGAGTTGATGACTTGTGACCATCCTCCGTGGGAAAATATCTAGTGCTGTGAGGAGTATGTACGGTGCTGTCTATCTTCGCGGTATATGTACGAGTGTCTGGTGGTTGACAGCTATATGAATGATGTAAAAGGGGCGATTTTTGTATGGCACAGGATACAAATTGTATGTTTACCACATAGACACCGTATACTGGGTTGGAAATCGGCTTCACACTCTAATATTCAAGCTCCTGTCCTCAGTGGCAGAGCAGTGTAATTGAGTAACAGTCTTTCCGTATTTGACGATCTGTAGGCCACTTTGCAAGGTTTAATTGTTGGTGCAATATGGTGATCTGTGCAAAATTGTTTTTTGTGGGTGAAAGTCTCATCTGCAGAAAGAAAAAAGAAAGGTGGGTGGTGCTTTTACACCGGCATCATCAGTAATTCAGCGGGTAAATTCAATAAGAACCAATCATAATGCTCAATTAATTCAGAAGACATCCTTTGTACTGGAATATTGGAGCCACTATATAGCAGTGAGAACGTTTGTGTATGTTGAAAGCAGGGAGGGTAACATGTGATGGATGGAGTGCCACGTCAGGACCATCAGTAGGAAAGCAATCGGCGTTATTCTGCCCTACTTTCGTGAACAGGTTCTGCTGGGACAAGAATTTCCATGCACACAAGCTGAGACATCACAATAGCTCCTACAAAAACGACCATTAACTATTTGTGGGATACTATCCAATTTCTGAGAGGTCGACTTAGCTCTTATTTTACATAGAAATGAGACGTCAGTATAACATTGAGAACCTTTTAGATGGTGAGTTGCCATGCGGACATTTTAGTGGCAACGCGTCAGCCACGCTGGGTATGCGTGCACAGCTAGATGCAGCTCGTATGTCCATTAGGATCACTATGGAGAAAGCAGCCTGTGCTATTCTGGAACAGATTTCTATAGCGCGAGGTGTGTCGTCATTAACTACAGGGTAAACACACTCGCGCGTGGCCCAGAGGATGACTTGGTGCTTATTTAGATAGACATGTAATGTCAGTACAACACTCGAAAAACTTTAACCGTAGACGTGACTTCCACATGCTGTCGACAGTGGTGTGAGAGTGATGGCTCATGCTGGCTTGTGTGTGGCGGTGGCTCACAGAGACATCGAAGCATGCACCCTCTCAATGTCTGATACGTTGATGGTAGTTCAAAAGCGTTTTTACATGCAATGAGTGTTTGTGGACTGCATTATTTTTGGCTGTTTAAGAGTTGTGAGCGTGTTGGCAGACCGTTATATATGCATTATTTCAGTATTTGCGAGTAGTTTGCGGGTCTGCACATCAGTGTACCGCATTATTTCGGTGATTTACGAGTAGTTTGCAGGTCTGTATGCTGTGTACTGCATTATTTTGAAAATTTATGAGTTGATTTCGTGTCTGCCCATCAGTGTAATGCATTGTAGTTTACATATCTGTGTGCTGTTTAGTGCATTATTTCGGTAATGTAGGAGTTGTTTGCGAGTCTACAGAGCGTTTAACATGCATTATTTCGGTAATTTAGAAGTAGTTTGCAGGTCTGTAGGCTGTGTGGCGTGACCCAAAGCATGTCGGCACATCTACATCTACATCTACATCTACATCTATACTCCGCGAGCCACCTTACGGTGTGTGGCGGAGGGTACTTATTGTACCACTATCTGATCCCCCCTTCCCTGTTCCATTCACGAATTGTGCGTGGGAAGAACGACTGCTTGTAAGTCTCCGTATTTGCTCTAATTTCTCGGATCTTTTCGTTGTGATCATTACGCGAGATATATGTGGGCGGTAGTAATATGTTGCCCATCTCTTCCCGGAATGTGCTCTCTCGTAATTTCGATAATAAACCTCTCCGTATTGCGTAACGCCTTTCTTGAAGTGTCCGCCACTGGAGCTTGTTCAGCATCTCCGTAACGCTCTCGCGCTGACTAAATGTCCCCATGACGAATCGCGCTGCTTTTCGCTGGATCATGTCTATCTCTTCTATTAATCCAACCTGGTAAGGGTCCCATACTGATGAGCAATACTCAAGAATCGGACGAACAAGCGTTTTGTAAGCTACTTCTTTCGTCGATGAGTCAAATTTTCTTAGAATTCTTCCTATGAATCTCAACCTGGCGCCTGCTTTTCCCACTATTTGTTTTATGTGATCATTCCACTTCAGATCGCTCCGGATAGTAACTCCTAAGTATTTTACGGTCGTTACCGCTTCCAATGATTTACCACCTATGGCATAATCGTACTGGAATGGATTTCTGCCCCTATGTATGCGCATTATATTACATTTATCTACGTTTAGGGAAAGCTGCCAGCTGTCGCACCATGCATTAATCCTCTGCAGGTCCTCCTGGAGTACGTACGAGTCTTCTGATGTTGCTACTTTCTTGTAGACAACCGTGTCATCTGCAAATAGCCTCACGGAGCTACCGATGTTGTCAACTAAGTCATTTATGTATATTGTAAACAATAAAGGTCCTATCACGCTTCCCTGCGGTACTCCCGAAATTACCTCTACATCTGCAGATTTTGAACCGTTAAGAATGACATGTTGTGTTCTTTCTTCTAGGAAATCCTGAATCCAATCACAAACCCGGTCCGATATTCCGTAAGCTCGTATTTTTTTCACTAAACGTAAGTGCGGAACCGTATCAAATGCCTTCCTGAAGTCCAGGAATACGGCATCAATCTGCTCGCCAGTGTCTACGGCACTGTGAATTTCTTGGGCAAATAGGGCGAGCTGAGTTTCACATGATCTCTGTTTGCGGAATCCATGTTGGTTATGATGAAGGAGATTTGTATTATCTAAGAACGTCATAATACGAGAACACAAAACATGTTCCATTATTCTACAACAGATTGACGTAAGCGAAATAGGCCTATAATTATTCGCATCTGATTTATGACCCTTCTTGAAAATGGGAACGACCTGCGCTTTCTTCCAGTCGCTAGGTACTTTACGTTCTTCCAGCGATCTACGATAAATTGCTGATAGAAAGGGGGCAAGTTCTTTAGCATAATCACTGTAGAATCTTAAGGGTATCTCGTCTGGTCCGGACGCTTTTCCGCTACTAAGTGATAGCAGTTGTTTTTCAATTCCGATATCGTTTATTTCAATATTTTCCATTTTGGCGTCCGTGCGACGGCTGAAGTCAGGGACCGTGTTACGATTTTCCGCAGTGAAACAGTTTCGGAACACTGAATTCAGTATTTCTGCCTTTCTTCGGTCGTCCTCTGTTTCGGTGCCATCGTGGTCAACGAGTGACTGAATAGGGGATTTAGATCCGCTTACCGATTTTACATATGACCAAAACTTTTTAGGGTTCTTGTTTAGATTGTTTGCCAATGTTTTATGTTCGAATTCGTTGAATGCTTCTCTCATTGCTCTCTTTACGCTCTTTTTCGCTTCGTTCAGCTTTTCCTTATCAGCTATGATTCGACTACTCTTAAACCTATGATGAAGCTTTCTTTGTTTCCGTAGTACCTTTCGTACATGATTGTTATACCACGGTGGATCTTTCCCCTCGCTTTGGACCTTAGTCGGTATGAACTTATCTAAGGCGTACTGGACGATGTTTCTGAATTTTTTCCATTTTTGTTCCACATCCTCTTCCTCAGAAATGAACGTTTGATGGTGGTCACTCAGATATTCTGCGATTTGTGCCCTATCACTCTTGTTAAGCAAATATATTTTCCTTCCTTTCTTGGCATTTCTTATTACACTTGTAGTCATTGATGCAACCACTGACTTATGATCACTGATACCCTCTTCTACATTCACGGAGTCGAAAAGTTCCGGTCTATTTGTTGCTATGAGGTCTAAAACGTTAGCTTCACGAGTTGGTTCTCTAACTATCTGCTCGAAGTAATTCTCGGACAAGGCAGTCAGGATAATGTCACAAGAGTCTCTGTCCCTGGCTCCAGTTCTGATTGTGTGACTATCCCATTCTATACCTGGTAGATTGAAGTCTCCCCCTATTACAATAGTATGATCACGAAACTTCTTCACGACGTTCTGCAGGTTCTCTCTGAGGCGCTCAACTACTACGGTTACTGATGCAGGTGGTCTATAGAAGCATCCGACTATCATATCTGACCCACCTTTGATACTTAACTTAACCCAGATTATTTCACATTCGCATTCGCTAATAACTTCACTGGATATTATTGAATTCTTTACTGCTATAAATACTCCTCCACCATTGGCGTTTATCCTATCCTTGCGGTATATATTCCATTCTGTGTCTAGGATTTCGTTACTGTTCACTTCCGGTTTTAACCAACTTTCCGTTCCTAATACTATATGCGCACTATTTCCTTCAATAAGAGATACTAATTCAGGAACCTTGCCCTGGATACTCCTGCAGTTTACCAATATTACGTTAACTTTTCCTGTTTTTGGTCTCTGAGGACGGACGTTCTTTATCAACGATGATAATGTCCTCTCTGGTAAGCCGTCATGTATTTTATCGTTTCGCCCAAGGGGGGGTCCCTCTAACCTAAAAAACCCCCGTGTGCACGCCACACGTACTCTGCTACCCTAGTAGCTGCTTCCGGTGTGTAGTGCACGCCTGACCTGTCTAGGGGGGCCCTACAGTTCTCCACCCAATAACGGAGGTCGATGAATTTGCAACCATTATAGTCGCAGAGTCGTCTGAGCCTCTGGTTTAGACCCTCCACACGGCTCCAAACCATGTGTTTTGTATCAGTGTAATAAATAAACTATGTGAAATTCGTCCCTAAGTAAATTCATCGAAAAATAAATAAAGTACACTCCTTCCTCTCTGATGCAGCCCAGCACAGGCTGCGTCATTTTTCTGCCATTTTTCCCCCCAGACCGCCATCTAGGATGATGTCATAGGAGGGACAACAGTGCCCTCTGGTGGCAGTACTGTGTACTAGATCAGTTGGACTCTGGAACCATTGGTGAACACATTTGATGGTGGTACTGTCTCTAGTTGTTTAAATAAAGACTGAATGCAAAATAAAGACTTATGTCCAGCACAGGCTGAGTCCTTTACCCCTCCAGTTCCTAGGAAGAGGTAGCGGTTGGATGACTTAGGTTAGTGGAGGTAGCCCAAGTGACCTATATCCCGCCATTTTCTTAGGTTAGTAGAAGTGGTCATGGTGTGTTGCGTAGTCCTGATAGAGTTTGAACTTCCCTCCATTTTCTGGGGGCGGTGAGAGGAGTGGAGGGGGTGTTAGGTCAGTGGAAGTAGCTCAATTACCCTTTCTTTCCTGCCATTTTCTTAGGTTAGTGGAGGTAGCCTAATTGACCTATCTTCCCTTGAAAATTCAAACTTCCTGCCAGGGGTGTGTGGCACTTTCCACCATCTTTGGTAATGGTACTCACATCATCAGCTGACGTTACAGCAGCCATCTTGAATGATGTCACTCGTGTCATCAGCTGATGTTACATGATGTCATGTGTCATCAGCTGACTCCCTGACCGCCATCTTGGATGACATCATCAGCTGACGTCACGGCCGCCATCTTAGATGACGTCACTAGCTGACGTCACGGCCGCCATCTTGTATAATGGTACTTTGGGGCCACATGAAGGTCGTTCCTCTACTATCAATACCTGTCCTTAATACAGTGCTCTGTGGAGATTGGGCTGCCATTCCAGCACCTGACTGAACCTATGCCCGTGAGTCTGGAAGTTGTCATCAAGGCTAAGGGTGGGCCAATAGCATACTGAATTCCAGCATTACCGATGGAGGGCGTCACAAACTGGTAAATCATTTTCGCCAGGTGTCTGGATAATTTTGATCACATAGTGCACACTTCAGAGATAATGTTTACTGGAGTTACTTTTCTTATATTGATCCATACCATCCACATCTAAAATTATGGAAAGCAGAGAGCTTGCTGCAGAAGAGAATTGTTTCACAGTATCAGAGATGAAGAAGTGCTCATTGCTCTTACGGTACACATTTTAGAGTTCACGTTTACTAGGCTTTTTTGCTTCGAATGATCTTCCTTTCATATCCCTGAATACTGACCGTTCCTCCCTGGACACCTTGTACGCACTATATAATCTTCACTCTTATTCTTTCGGCGTTGTTAGTAGTGTTTGCTTGTTATTTGTGAAATCGTATTCAGCTTCACTGCTATAAAATGTGGTATGGAGTTTTGATTAAGCGTAGACACTGACTTCGCAACACCTGGAAACAGTCAACTTTATTATGAGTGACGCTGCTCAGTCCATACCATTATATGTGTTGCTAGTGGTTTATCAATATTGGTTTGACTTATTCTGAAGTGTTTTAATACAAAAGTAGTTAACTTCCACTCATATCACTGTCGCATTTTCATTTCACCTTCCATGCGCACATTTACCGATACTGCTTAAAAGCAAGTCACTGTTATATAATATCATTTACAACCAGAGAGATACCAATTTACATCTTCTGCTCAGGTTTGAGCTGGTGACCATGAATTACCATTCAATAATTAATATTTCTGTCAATTTCAGCAACTTAATTAAACTTTTGCCCAACTAGGCTAAATTAATTGACTTGAATATGAAGTCTGTTTCCGAAAGTTGTTGTACAGTACACTTAGTTATTCGATAAAGATCGATGATAATCTTGCTGACATTCTTTCGGTCAAAGCTATTCTTCGGAATCGATACTTTTTCTTTAAACTACAGAACAATAGGTTACACGTGTGATTAATATACTGGAGAGTGCGGGTGGTTTTTAAGGTAAAGTGGGGATCGGGAAGCGTTGTCATATCCACTCTTTTCTATTCGAAGAAGGACTGCAGATTGGGTTTAATGTCCCGTCGACATCGAGGTCATTAGAGACGGAGCACAAGCTCCGATTGTGTCAAGGGTGGGGAAGGAAATCTGCAGTGCCCTTTCAAAGGAATCATCTCGGCATTTTCCTTGAGCGATTTTCGGAAATCAAGGAAAACCTAAATTTGGATGGCTTGACGCGAGTTTGAACCGTCGTGCTCTCTAATGCGAGTACAGTGTGCTAACGATTGTACCACCTCGCTCGGTTTTTCTATTCGCGAACTGTGCGCTGTTTTTAAGCGTCCATATGAATTCCAGTATCTCTGACTTTTCCGTCATAGTCGTGTAACGAGATGCTTGTGAGAAGAAGCGCGAGTTTGCTTAAAAAAGGAAGGTAACGGGTCACTTCTCAGAAAAGGTTTATTCAGAACATAAGACATACACAAAGTTACTAAGGCTCTTCCCACATTGCCATCGTGGTTTTCTAAGTAATTGATTCATCGATAAAGCAATCTGACGAAAGTGGCTTGAAAGAAAGCAGCACGCTGAGTTTCGACGTTAAGTGCTGGAGACAACCCATTCACTTATTCTCGTCTGAATGTACCGAGAGTACATCCTCTGGTAGTGCAATGCGTCCACCACACTGCCAATGCACTGTAGCTCAAGCTAAGGTGAAGAAAAACTCCCTTCTCCTTGCAGCCGTACAATTGGCTGAGGCGAGTACAATAGCGGTTAGGTCTGACACATATGGGTGGCTAGGAAATGACACGATACAGCATCAAAACTCCGACACATCACACGTTGTCATTTGAGGTGGACCAGCTTGGCCGCTACGACATTTACTCGTCTAGCGCATCTGCTCTGCTTTTATCAAATTCCTGGCACCAAAACTACTCTCGTTCTTGTGAGATCACACTGGCTCTTTAAACGTCCACTGGTTAGCGATGATGTTTTCATTATAAGCAATACTCTTCGCACTTCAGTCACCGACCATGGGTCAGACAACGCCTTCATCTTGAAACTGAAGCCCAACGTCACACTTAGCTTCTGGGGTATTTACAGGGGTTGGACAAAAATATGCAAAACCTCGCGAGAAATGCATGCTCAAACATAAATGAAAATGCCATCCAAGCCTGCAGAGCAAGCAAAATCTTCGGCATTCAAAACAGCTTCCAGTCGTCTCAGAATGGATAAATACAGGTCCTGTATGGATTTAAGAATCTTATACTATTCTTTCTGCCGATCTGTGGGAAGTTATCTTACAACGTCTACGAGAAGACAAAGACAAACTCCCGTGAGGAAAAAAGTAGGAACCCTCACTAACAATAATAATCTCAGAAACAGGTATAGTACGGTAAGCCAAGATTTCACGAGTTTCAAAGGATTGCAAACCGGCTCTTCCTGCGTTGTTACAAGCAACGAAAGCAACTGTTATCCATCCGTTACCCAAACTGGAAGAAGAAGAAACTTTCATTAAAGAAAAATTTAACTTCGCATCACAAAATAAAGTAGGTCCATGAATAAGAACAAATTGAGTAGTTTTACCTACTCCCCTTACTTCGTTCTTTTTACCCTTACCAGAAGATGTCGAAGCACCAAGAGTGCCGTCCACATTGACAAGTGAATTGTAAACCAGCTATATCATTTAATTTTTTAAAACTTTTTGACTATTGTTGTACTTCGTTCATTTACTATTGTTGTACTTCATTTATTACTATTGTTGGACTTAGAATTTTTCTCCGTCTAATATTTTACTTGTCTGTTTGTTGCTGGAAAACTCACTTCCGGTTGCGCAATCGCGCTGATAAGGACTTCCTGTACAGCTTCAGCTGTCAGTTCTTAAAATAGACATTATGTAATCCTGTTGGAGGTGGGTAGCGATCTGGCAGCCTTCTCCCCACAGTAGACTACAAATGTTCCATAATATTGAGATCTGGTGTCTGCAGTGACCAGGGGAGATGCGACAATTCATCTTCGTGTTCGCAAAACCGTCCGATGCGAGATGTGTGAACAGGGGCCATGTCGTCTTCAAATACAGCATCACCCTTTGGGAATAATTTTTGTACCATGGGGTGGTCTTGATCAGCGAACATGGTCACAAAATCCTCGGCAGCATTGCGACGTTACAGAGTAACCGTGAGGCCCATGGAACAGCACGACATGGCTGCTCAAATGATCACCGAAGCTCCTCCACGTTTCACACTTGGCAGCCAGCAGTGTGCATCATAGGTTTGGGACTGCGTGCGCCACACGTAAACTCGGCCAGAAACGGGAATTAGATTGCTTTCTTTCATTGCTTCATGGTGCAGATCTCAAGGCTTCAGCATCACGTTTTCGTGTTACAGGCATTTGCATCACTAATGTTTGATTTAGGGAATTCTTGTTCGCCCTGCAGTTCCCGACTTACGGGAGCTAACCTCACGTTGTTTTGGTTCTGACAGGGTTCCCGAGTGCGACATTCAGTTCTGCGATTACTTTTACAGCTGTCGTCCTTTTGTTTTTTGTCACAATACTCTTCAGTCATCGTCGGTCACGATCACTCGACACATACACTCCTCGAAATGGAAAAAGGAACACATTGACACCGGTGTGTCAGACCCACCATACTTGCTCCGGACACTGCGAGAGGGCTGTACAAGCAATGATCACACGCACGGCACAGCGGACACACCAGGAACCACGGTGTTGGCCGTCGAATGGCGCTAGCTGCGCAGCATTTGTGCACCGCCGCCGTCAGTGTCAGCCAGTTTGCCGTGGCATACGGAGCTCCATCGCAGTCTTTTAACACTGGTAGCATGCCGCGACAGCGTGGACGTGAACCGTATGTGCAGTTGACGGACTTTGAGCGAGGGCGTATAGTGGGCATGCGGGAGGCCGGGTGGACGTAACGCCGAATTGCTCAACACGTGGGGCGTGAGGTCTCCACAGTACATCGATGTTGTCGCCAGTGGTCGGCGGAAGGTGCACGTGCCCGTCGACCTGGGACCAGACCGCAGCGACGCACGGATGCACGCCAAGACCATAGGATCCTACGCAGTGCCGTAGGGGACCGCATCGCCACTTCCCAGCAAATTAGGGACACTGTTGCTCCTGGGGTATCGGCGAGGACCATTCGCAACCGTCTCCATGAAGCTGGGCTACGGTCCCGCACACCGTTAGGCCGTCTTCCGCTCACGCCCCAACATCGTGAAGCCCGCCTCCAGTGGTGTCGCGACAGGCGTGAATGGAGGGACGAATGGAGACGTGTCGTCTTCAGCGATGAGAGTCGCTTCTGCCTTGGTGCCAATGATGGTCGTATGCGTGTTTGGCGCCGTGCAGGTGAGCGCCACAATCAGGACTGCATACGACCGAGGCACACAGGGCCAACACCCGGCATCATGGTGTGGGGAGCGATCTCCTACACTGGCCGTACACCACTGGTAATCGTCGAGGGGACACTGAATAGTGCACGGTACATCCAAACCGTCATCGAACCCATCGTTCTACCATTCCTAGACCGGCAAGGGAACGTGCTGTTCCAACAGGACAGTGCACGTCCGCATGTATCCCGTGCCACCCAACGTGCTCTACAAGGTGTAAGTCAACTACCCTGGCCAGCAAGATCTCCGGATCTGTCCCCCATTGAGCATGTTTGGGACTGGATGAAGCGTCGTCTCACGCGGTCTGCACGTCCAGCACGAACGCTGGTCCAACTGAGGCGCCAGGTGGAAATGGCATGGCAAGCCGTTCCACAGGACTACATCCAGCATCTCTACGATCGTCTCCATGGGAGAATAGCAGCCTGCATTGCTGCGAAAGGTGGATATACACTGTACTAGTGCCGACATTGTGCATGCTCTGTTGCCTGTGTCTATGTGCCTGTGGTTCTGTCAGTATGATCATGTGATGTATCTGACCCCAGGAATGTGTCAATAAAGTTTCCCCTTCCTGGGACAATGAATTCACGGTGTTCTTATTTCAATTTCCAGGAGTGTACTTTCGTCCGCGTTGTGACCTTAGCCGATGGTGTTTTGCCACTCTGCCTGTGCACAATGTAAATCTTCGATACGGTGCCTCTCCAAACGCCAAACACTATGACTCCCATGGCTGCAGGAGCGCCCACCATACGAGCACCGGCCGGCCGGCGCGGCCGAGCGGTTCTAGGCGCTTCAGTGCTTCAGTCTGGAACCGCGCGACCGCTACGTTCGCAGGTTCGAATCCTGTCTCGGGCATGGATGTGTGTGATGTCCTTAGGTTAGTTAGGTTTAAGTAGTTCTAAGTTCTTTGGGACTGATGACCTCAGATGTTAAGTCCCATAGTGCTCAGAGCCATTTGAAACATACGAGCAGCAACAATTTACTCACGTTCGAATTCACTTACCTCCGATGCAATGCACTCACAACTACACAGGACACTCTTGTGACCACGGCTGGCATTTGCAACGGATTGAGAGCGTTGCACAGATATCGTTCGTGTCAAATACTACAGAGCCACCTGTACGCTTGGCTAGGTATGTTCAGGCATGCATTTCTAGCAGTGTTTCCATATTTATGTCTGTCCCTGGGTATTTTGCTGCGCAGTCATACTGAACTCCGCACTGTACATTTGATGTAATTGCGATCGGAAACATAGTTCCGCTCTGCTATCGACCTCTGCAGCAGCCCCATATAATTCGTTGGCGCTCTCGCTTCGGCTGACGGGCCAGCCGTTCTGTGTAGCTTGTTTTGTTCGAGAGAAGTCTCCCTTGTAAACGCTGTCTGGAATAGCAGCCGATACGTCAGTTGTTTTCACGTATGACTACATCTACATCTACATTTACACTCCGCAAGCCACCCAACGGTGTGTGGCGGAGGGAACTTTACATGCCACTGTCATTACCTCCCTTTCCTGTTCCAGTCGCGTATGGTTCGCGGGAAGAACGACTGCCGGAAAGCCTCCGTGCTCGCTCGAATCTCTCTCATTTTACATTCGTGATCTCCTCGGGAGGTATAAGTAGGGAGAAGCAATATATTCGATACCTCATCCAGAAACGCACCCTCTCGAAACCTGGACAGCAAGCTACACCGCGATGCAGAGCACCTCTCTTGCAGAGTCTGCCACTTGAGTTTGCTAAACGTCTCCGTAACGCTATTACGCTTACCAAATAACCCTGTGACGAAACGTGCCGCTCTTCTTTGGATCTTCTCTATCTCCTCTGTCAACCCGACCTGGTACGGACCCCACACTGATGAGCAGTACTCAAGTATAGGTCGAAGGAGTGTTTTGTAAGGCACCTCCTCTGTTGATGGACTACATTTTCTAAGGACTCTCCCAATGAATCTCAACCTGACACCCGCCTTACCAACAATTAATTTTATATGTTTGTTTTCAGTAGGTCGAAGATGTTATCGCCACGAGTCAGTTCTCTGTTTAGTTGCTCGAGGTAATTTTTGGATAATGCACTCAGTATAATGCCACTCGATGCTCTGTCCCTACCACCCGTCCTAAACATCTGAGTGTCCCAGTCTATATCTGGTAAATTGAAATCTCCGCCTAAGACTATAACATGATGAGAAAATTTATGTGAAATGTATTCCAGATTGATAAGGCCCCACATCCAAAAGAATTTTATTGAAACATACGTTATCACTAAGAATGCTGAGTCTTGTGTCTCGTGTTTGATCGTGTAGCATCCAGCAACTGTGAATCTTCCTAGGATGAGTACAACTGCCAGTCCAATCTCAGGTGTGCAAATAATATGCTGGTAGGCACAGAAAGCGTTCTCTCCCAACAGGAGAAATGTCCCTTCGGTAAACACTGATGTAGGCCACCTGCGTAGGATAGTCCTTTGTCTTCACGAGAATTCGTTGATTTAACTGAAGTCTCTCTTTGTCTAAAGTGAACGATCCCAAACTTTACATGGATTACCTCAACTTTTCATTTAAACTTGCTTTGAAGTCATCAACTTTATTGCACAAGAATGCTCTTGTTTGAAATCCGCGGATGATACCAACAGATTGTCTAGTGAACCCAGTCACTGATTGGCTCTTTAGCAGTTGCACGTTGTTGAAATATGCAACAGTTGGATGGATTAGATGCTTGCTGCTGTTGCGCGTCCGTAACGTAAGTGTAGCTATAGAGGAGACCTGTTGTACTAGCAACAGATACGAAAGTACCTAGAAGGTTTAGATAATCCCATACTTGGTCAGTTCTCTTTTGCAAACTCAGAACCAGTATAATAACAAGTATACTGCTTATACAACTTGGCACTGATTTCAAATGGTTCAAATGGCTCTGAGCACTATGGGACTTAACTACTGAGGTCATCAGTCCCCTAGAACTTAGAACTACTTAAACCTAACTAACCTAAGGACATCACACACATCCATGCCCGAGGCAGGATTCGAACCTGCGACCGTAGCGGTCACACGGTTCCAAACTGACGTGCTTAGAACCGCACGGCCACACCGGCCGGCGGCACTGATTTCAATGAATGGTCGTAGTTGCTTTTGACCTTTATTACTAATGGTTATTCTTACAGCTGGCGGTATTTGGTTCATTTGTTCATTTGCCGCATTATAGCACACAGTCTGCAAGTCAACTGAAACCTTGTTTGGCACTTTGTTTGAGTTATGAGACAAGGTAAAAGGGAGGGTTTATGGACAGGCATAGGAAGCACATTTTACTATGATTCTGTTTATTTAGGAGGGTTGTTTTTTAAGTAAGGGCCGTTTTTATTTTTAAAAAAAGATACAAATACTTTTGTAAAAAACTTTTATTTTCTGATTCTACACACTTTTACCTATTTTTCTACATAGTTGCCTTGTTTATTTAAGCACTTGTCATACCGTACAACTAAGTTTTTAATTCCCTCTTCAAAGAATTCGGCCGCCTGCTCTGACAGCCAAGAGTTCACGGCCGCTTTCACTTCATCGTCGTCATTGAAGTGCCGCCTGCCAAGATGGTGTTTCAGGAACCGGAAAAGGTGAAAATCGCTAGAAGCAAGGACGGGGCTGTATGGTGCATGGTCCAAAACTTCCCAGCCAAAAGAATCAATCAAATACCGAGTCTTTTGAGAGGTGTGAGGCCTAGCGTTATCGTGCAGGAGCAAAACTCCTTTTGTCAGCACGCCGCGCCTTTTGTTTTGAATTGCTCTGCGGAGCTTCTTTAGAGTTGCACAGTAGACATCTGAGTTGATTGTCGTTCCTCGTGGCATAAAGTCCACTAGCAAAACACCGCACCAGTCCCAGAACACAGTTGCCATAATCTTGCACTTTGACAGCGTCTGTTTGGCTTTGACCTTGACGAGTGAGGTTCTGTGTCGCCATTCCATCGATTGTCGCTTGCTTTCGGGTGTGATATGGGATACCCATGTTTCATCTCCAGTGACAATTTGACTCAACATGTCATCCCCTTCTTCCTCGTAACGAATCAAAAAGTCCAATGAAGTGGCAAATCTCTTCCCTTTGTGGTCCTCTGTGAGGAGTCTGGGTACCCACAGAGAACACAATTTCTTAAAGTTTAGGTTTTCAGACACAATTTTGTGCAAAACCGATCTTGAAACTTGTGGAAATTCCAAAGAAAGAGTGGAAATTGTGAATCTTCTGTCCTCACGAATCTTTGTTTCGACTGCAGCCACCAAATCATCAGTGATCACAGAGGGCCAGCCTGAGCGTTCTTCGTCATGGACGTTTTGACGGCCATTTTTAAACTCTCTAACCCATTGACGCACTTTACCTTCACTCATTGCATTCAAGCCATAAACTTCTGAATTTCTGCAGCTGATAGGCTTCTCGCGGTCAAAAAACGTATCACTGACCGTATCTCATACGCGGCGGGCGATTCAATAATCGTAAACATTATAAAGTAGCACAACGATGCGTACACGTCAGCTACAGAGCTGCAACTTCCATCAGTGTGAACGGGAAGGATGCCGGCAAGTGGCGCGGTGGCTTGTTGCGGCGTCCGCGCGAACTACGGGACTATACGCGCGAACGGCCCTTACTTAAAAAACAACCCTCGTAAGTTGGTTGCGTTCAATAAATACTTATGCTTTATTAAATAACTAGCTGACAAACACGGCATTGCCCACGTAATCATTTTGAAAATTTTGTATTTGAAATGAAAACAAAAAATGAACTGTGTTTGTAATTAAACATCGAAGAAATTTCATTTCTTTGTATTCGTGGGAACACCTTTGAAATCATGAAACAGTCTTACAAATAAATATACGTAATACACAAATGTATAAATACAGTATCTAAATTAAGAAACAAGATTCCGGACAGTTTCTATACGCTGGGCGCAGCTGTTTCGCGTGTCTGCAACGCGATTTTGTAAACCTCTCTACGGCAACACTTCTTCATACCTCTAGAGACAGCTATCGTTTTCGCCTAGAGCCGTTTGAGTTTTGCAGTTGATATCTGTGAAAAGCTTTGCCAGAAGTCGGGGATTTCCTTGAGCTGACTCGACTGTAGGAGCATGTAAGTGGTAAAGAATAAATGTATTAAAACTTCATGTGTTATGCAGCAGTTATTCACGAGGCCTAGTCCTTATGACGTCATATCTCTTGAGCTACACGAAGTACAATGATATACAGTATTTGTGTAGGTACATTCAGTGGATGTTGTCAACGAAATATGTTGCGAATACAAATAATAAATTTAAACACAGTGCATGATGTGGCAATTTTTCATGCATCGCAGTGTTCATGGCGTCATATCTCCTGGTCTATGTGTCATACATCGATATAATATTGTAGGTACATTGAACGGCATATGTTCATACTGTCTGCGAAATGTGTTGCAAAAAGAATTGGTAGAAAAGAAGTAATACATTTAAACGTCATGCACAATGCGGCAGTTTTTCAAGCATCTCAGTCCTTGTCGCATCATGTCTCCTGAACTGTGTATGGTACCATGATACAATTTTGTAGGTGCATTTAGAAGCATATGGAGATGTTTGCGAAATATGTTGCGATGAGATTAGTAGCACAGACGTAATACATTTAAACGTCATGAATCATGCACACGCACGCACCCACGCACGCACACACACACACACACACACACACACACACACACACACACACACACACACAGGTACATCTATTTTTTTAATATGTATGGATGTATTTGCTGCATAATGTGTATTAAGTTCAAAAATGACATTATAAGGAACTTGAAACTTAGAAGAAACATGGCAGATCAAATTTTTAAGAACATGCATCTAACAAGTAAAATCAATATTTTGTATTATCTCTAACACTGTTGTTCAGTAGCACTTTCTTACGTTATTTGGTTTAGCTTTTATTTGACATAAAGGTGAAAGATGTATAATGCACTCTGGACTTAACTTACTTAAGACTGATGAACTCAAAACTGCTATGTAATGCATAAAGCAAGCCAAAATATATTTACTTTATTTATTCTTTATCTTAACATAGGAGTTTGAGAAAATTATAGAACAATGAACATAATTACAAACGTCAGGTACTATTAAAGACATTTTGTATATAATTTCTCTGACGCACAGAGTTGCTTACAAGTCATTTCACTGCACGTTGGGCGAAAATCTGAATTAATGAGCCGGCCGTGGTGGCCGAGCGGTTCTAGGCGCTACAGTCTGGAACCGCGCGACCGCTACGGTCGCAGGTTAGAATCCTGCCTCGGGCATGGATGTGTATGATGTTCTTAGGTTAGTTAGGTTTAAGTAGTTCTAAGTTCTAGAGGTCTGATGACCTTAGAAGTTGAGTCCCATAGTGCTCAGCGCCATTTGAACCATTTGAATTAATGATACACAAGAACGTTAGGTATTTTTGCCATAAAAAATCATAATTTTGATAAGTATGAGGGTAGACTACCCTCGTATCGTCAGATATCCTTATATCTTAGTGAAACTGATGAGTTATTGGTTAGATGAGGTCCGTTGGAGTCAATAACATAGAATTCTTTTCTTGCTAGATCATGTGCATACCATTGTACTGTCTGATGAAGAAAGAAAGCTAACCTTATCCCTTCGCCTAAAATTCATAGTCTCAAACGATTCCTCATCATTAAATGTTGGTTTGCTGAATAATATTCTACAGTCATCTCTAGTGAAGTGTAACCATTTCACATTTCTCCATCTGAAAGGTTGACTTTGAGTTGCAGTACCTAAATTTTTTAACAGTGATGCAAAATCTCCGAAGGTTCACGACAATGGAAGACTTTCATTTTACCACACAGCCAACGCAGCTACGCCTCATAGGAACACTCAATAGAACTTCCGATCACGTTGTCCGATGCATCACACACCAAATGCATAGAGGAGAGATATCTTTGTGAAAATCTTTGGAATATTCGTCTACTGAGACGGAAACTATTTCCCTTCAATCTTTTCTGGAACAGTCTCTTTCATGAACAGATATTTTAGATAGAAAATTATAAACTTGCTGTATTATTTATTCTAGTACACTACTAGCCATTAATATTGCTACACCAAGAAGAAATGCAGATGATAATCATTGGACAAATATATTACACTAGAACTGACATGTGATTACATTTTCACTCAATTTGGGTGCATAGATCCTGAGAAATCAGAACCCAGAACAACCACCTCTGGCCGTAAAACGGCCTTGATACTTCTGGGCATTGAGTCAAACAGAGCTTGGATGGCGTGTACAGGTACAGCTGCCCATGCAGCTTCAACAAGATACCACAGTTCATCAAGAATAGTGACTGGCGTATTGTGACGAGCCAGTTCATCGGCCACCATTGACCATACGTTTTCAATTTGTGAGAGATCTGGAGAATGTGCTGCTCAGGGCAACAGTCGAACAATTTCTGTATCCAGAAAGGCCCGTACAGGACCTGCAACATGCGGTCGTGCATTATCTTACTGAAATGTACAGTTTCACGGGGATCGAATGGAGGGTAGAGCCACGGATCGTAAAACATCTGAAATGTAACGTCCACTGTTCAAAGTGCCGTCAATGCGAACAAGAGGTGACCAAGACGTGTAACCAATGGCACCCCATACCATCACGCCGGGTGATACGCCAGTATGGCGACGACGAATACACGCTTCCAATGTGCGTTCACTGCGATGTCGCCAAACACGGATGCGACCATCATGATGCTGTAAACAGAACCTGGATTCATCCGAAAAAATGACGTTTTGCCATTCGTGCACTCAGGTTCGTCGTTGAGTACACCATCAGAGGCGCTCCTGTCTGTGATGCACCGTCAAGGGTAACAGCAGCCTTAGTCTCCGAGCTGATAGTCCATGCAGCTGCAAACGTCGGCGAACAGTTCGTGCAGATGGTTGTTGCCTTGCAAACGTCCCCATCTGTTGACTCAGGGATCGAGACGTGGCTGCACGATCCGTTACAGCCATGCAGATAAGATGCCTGTCATCTCGACTGCTAGTGACACGAGGCCGTTGGGATCCAGCACGGCGTTCCGTATTATCCTCCTGAACCCACCGATTCCATATTCTGCTAACAGTCATTGGATCTCGACCAACGCGAGCAGCAATGACGCGATACGATAAACCGCAATCGCGAAATGCTACAATCCGACCTTTATCAAAGTCGGAAACGTGATGGTACGCATTTCTCCTCCTTACACGAGGCATCACAACAACGTTTCACGAGGCAACGCCGGTCAACTGCTGTTTGTGTAAGAGAAATCGGTTGGAAACTTTACTCATGTCAGCACGTTGTAGGTGTCGCCACAGGCGACAACCTTGTGTGAATGCTCCTAAACGTATTCGTATTTTCTTTTACTGTAGCATTTCATCACGATTAACGCAGCACAAAGTATCGAACAAAGAAGTGGATGCATAGTAGACTCACTGAACAATGCGGTAACGTGATGACACGAGAGCGTGCATGGGCTTTGTTGTCACGCGTCTGCGCTTGCGCTTGAGGAAAGAGACTGTGAGGACATACGTTAAATTCAGGATTTTTTTCGCGTTATAATAAAGTTACTGCATTGACAAAGAAAAACAGGCAGTGCGAGACTTAGCTCTACGTCTGCACGGGCTCCATTCGAGGTTTATGTTAGCCTACTGTCAAGTAGGAAGCGCTTGCGGTCGACATTCGACGTAACTGTCTTGTTTCACATTGTTTACGCTCACCGTGCAACACTATTCACACAGCCCCATCACACCACTTTGATAGTTTTGTCACAGAATATAACGCGCCTAGAAAGAGCGTAACACACTATTCCCAGCTGATTCTTCTACTCGCTGCTATGGAAAGTGGGTAAGCCACAACGGTAGGACCCAGCTCAATTAACCTGCTTAGTGTCTAACACGAATATCTCTTGACGAGGGTAGTCGTGTGAAACTTTCGCGCTTTTATCCTTTTAGATAAGCACAGTATTTGGAATAGGGATAAGAGTAGTTGTGGGAATGAAGAGAAAATATATCTAAAAATGGACCGAACGACGTGAAATAATAATCATGGATTTAGGATACACCATTATATACACATTTCCATGTGTCCAAAACTATGATTTGCATTCGGAATGGTTGTCCGAATTGTGTGATGGGCAGAGATCAGGGATTGACAGTAGGGCCACATATCCTGTAACTTTAACTTGACAAACATTTTCTGTTACAGTAAACACCTTAGCCCTTAGTAGCAAAGGTAAATCAAAATTCAAAGCGACAATGACAAATATGTTTGTCATTTCGGAAAGGATATTAGTTTAGAAAAGTAAACTTGTACGATGGACAGAGATTTTGGACTGCTGCAGTGATCACGGTTATTATCTATGACAATTATGTACACGAATTATCAAGTTAATAAGTACTTCAAAAATGTTAAACAGTATTTGTAATAAGAGAATATGAGAAGGGAGTCTCTTATTTGTGAGTAATATCTTTGTAAAGTATAGATATTAATCTGGACATCTGCTCTTTGGCATATAATAGTTAAAAGTTTCTTTTTTGTTGAAATTTTCCACAAATAATAAGTTTTAGCGAAAAATTGGTACACAGTATTAAAAGTCGGTTAAAATACTTTTCTAACGATACCTCACTCATCACAGCACGATTAGTACAGGGTGCGGCTCTTAAATCTGGACAAATTCCAATTTGAATTTCCCGCCATATCGTATTTCCGCCAGAGTTCGCGATTGGTGTTCTAGAAAGCCATAGGCATCTAGTAAACAGTCAGAACCCCAAAATGGCCGAGACGTTACGGACAAGTGCGGAATACAACCGAAGAGCCGCGATTTATATTAACAGTATACGATATAGTGGCCAAGTATAATGTTTCGGAGAAGCCTGGGGAAGATTCCGCTAATCCAGCGAGGAAAGCTCATTCGAGAAAATGCGTGTCACGAACTGCGGCTGTCATCGAAAAGGCTCAGGCGCTGATTTCCGTGGACCCGGGGCAATTGCTGAGGAAAATGGCGCCACTATTGCGTGTCAGTGAGCAAACTGTGCGTCGTATGGCAGAGGAAGACCTCATGAGAGCCATTTAGTCCAAAACTGGCTCCCGGATAAGATTGACATGTTCTGGTCAAACGAGTTCTGGCCCCCAAATAGCCCGGCTTTGAATCTCTTCGACTACTATGTTTGGAGCGTAGACGAGAGAGTGAGCAATAGTACGAGGTACCCTAACGTCGCATATCTACGCACCGTTATAGAAGCAGCATAGGAGAACATGGACAGCGCTGTTCTTTAAAGAGTGCGTGTGATCGCTTCAGGACAAGATTGGAGGCGGTCATTGTGGATGAAGGGGATTACGTCTACTCTTGAAAGATACCACTGCTTATACAGGGTATCTTTGAAACAGAATATCTCTTTAATTAAGGGAGACAGAAATACAATTTTAATGGATAATAATCTAGAAGGCGGGGAAAACATAACAATGCTTTCTTTTGTTTCAGGATTATCAGTAAACATGGCGTTATCATTTGAACAATAGAAATGGGTGCTAAAGTGTTATTGGAAAACAGAGAATGTGAGTGCGGTACCCCGATGTTGAAGAGTTGAATCTGGAACCACCAACACCTCCGACAAGAGTAACAACTACAGGAATCAGAGATAAGTTTGACGATGAGAGTGTTGATGTAGTAATCCAGGCATACGCACGATCCCCAAAGAAATCTGTAAGGCAATGCTCTCGTGAGACTGGGATCTGCAGAAGCAGTGTTCTTAGAATTTTGCGGTCTCATAAGTTCAAGCCTTCAAGACTTCTCCGTGCTCTTAACGAGGATCATCCTGATAGGCGAAACGAATTTTGTGAGTGGTTCATTAACAGATGTGAAGAAGAGCAACGTTACCAAGGTCCGATTCTTTGGTCAGATGAAACGACGTTTAAACTTGATGGAGCAATTAACCGTCATAATTGCATGAATTGGGCCAGGGAGAATCCATACGTAACCGAGCAAAGGCAAGTTCATCTTCCAGGAGTAACACAGTCTGTTGTGGTCTATATTCTAGAGGGTTAATCGGGCCCTACTTCTGGGACAACACTGTCATGGGCGACTCGTACTTGGAAATGTTGGAAATGATAACTCCTGGTCTTAAGGTTGTGCTTGGAAATGAAGATTATTACTTTCACCAGGTTGAGGCGCCACCTCACATTCACCTGGATGTGAGGGCATTTCTCAATCGCACGTTCCCTGCCGGATGGATAGGACGAGAAGGGAGTGTGGAGTTGTTGTTGTGGTCTTCAGTCCTGAGACTGGTTTGATGCAGCTCTCCATGCTAATCTATCCTGTGCAAGCTCCTTCATCTCCCAGTACCTACTGCAACCTACATCCTTCTGAGTCTGCTTAGTGTATTCATCTCTTGGTCTCCTTCTACGACTTTTACTCTCCACGCTGCCCTCCAATGCCAAATTTGTGATCCCTTGATGCCTCAGGACATGTCCTACCAGCCGATCCCTTCTTCTAGTCAAGTTGTGCCACAAACTTCTCTTCTCTTCCCCCAATCCAATTCAATACCTCCTCATTAGTTACGTGATCTACCCACCTAATCTTCAACATTCTTCTGTAGCACCACATTTCAAAAGCTTCTATTCTCTTCTTGTCCAAACTATTTATTGTCCATGTTTCACTTCCATACATGGCTACACTCCATACAAATACTTTCCGAAACGATTTCCTGACACTTAAATCTATACTGGATGTTAACAAATTTCTCTTCTTCAGAAACGCTTTCCTTGCCATTGCCAGTCTACATTTTATATCCTCTCTACTTCGACCATCATCAGTTATTTTGCTCCCCAAATAGCAAAACTCCTTTACTACTTTAAGTGTCTCATTTCCTAATCTAATTCCCTCAGCATCACCCGACTTAACTCGACTACATTCCATCATCCTTGTTTTGCTTTTGTTGATGTTCATCTTATATCCTCCTTTCAAGACACTGTCCATTCCATTCAACTGTTCTACCAAGTCCTTTGCTGTCTCTGACAGAATTACAATGTCATCGGCGAACCTCAAAGTTTTTATTTCTTCTCCATGGATTTTAATACCTACTCCAAATTTTTCTTTTGTTTCCTTTACTGCTTGCTCGATATACAGATTGAATAACATCGGCGAAAGGCTACAACTCCCTTCCCAACCACTGCTTCCCTTTCATGCCCCTTGACTCTCATAACCGCCATCTGGTTTCTGCACAAATTGTAAATAGCCTTTCGCTCCCTGTGTTTTACCCCTGCCACCTTTAGAATTTGAAAGAGAGTATTCCAGTCAACATTGTCAAAAGCTTTCTCCAAGTCTACAAATGCTAGAAACGTAGGTTTGCCTTTCCTTAATCTTTCTTCTAAGATAAGTCTTAAGGTTAGTATTGCCTCACGTGTTCCAACATTTCTACGGAATCCAAACTAATCTTCCCCGACGTCGGCTTCTATCAGTTTTTCCATTCGCCTGTAAAAAATTCGTGTTAATATCTTGCAGCTGTGACTTATTAAACTGATAGTTCGGTAATTTTCACATCTGTCAACACCTGCTTTCTTTGGGATTGGAATTATTATATTCTTCTTGAAGTCTGAGGGTATTTCGCCTGTCTCTTACATCTTGCTCACCAGACGGAAGAGTTTTGTCAGGACTGGCTCTCCCAAGGCCGTCAGTAGTTCTAATGGAATGTTGTCTACTCCCGGGGCCTTGTTTCGACTCAGGTCTTTCAGTGCTGTGTCAAACTCGTATCTCCCATTTCATCTTTATCTATATCCTCTTCCATTTCCATAATGTTGTCCGCAAGTACATCGCCCTTGTATAGACCCCCTATATACTCGTTCCACCTTTCTGCTTTCCCCTCTTTGCTTAGAACTGGGTTTCCATCCGAGCTCTTGATGTTCATACAAGTGGCTCTCTTTTCTCCAAAGGTCTCTTTAATTTTCCTGTAGGCTGTATTTATCTTATCCCTAGTGAGATAAGCCTCCACATCCTTACATTTGTCCTCTAGCCATGCCTGCTTAGCCATTTTGCACTTCCTGTCGATCTCATTTTTGAGACGTTTGTATTCCTTTTTGCCTGCAAAATTTACTGCATTTTTATATTTTCTCCTTTCATCAATTAAATTCAATATTTCTTCTGTTACCCTCGTCTTTTTACCTACTTGATCCTTTGCTGCCTTCACTACTACATCCCTCAGAGCTACCCATTCATCTTCAACTGTATTTCTTTCCCCCATTCCTGTCAATTGTTCCTTTATGCTCTCCCTGAAACTCTGTACAACCTCTGGTTTAGTCAGTTTATCCAGGTCCCATCTCCTTAAATTCCCACCTTTTTGCAATTTCTTCAGTTTTAATCTATAGTTCATAACCAATAGATTGTGGTCAGAGTCCACATCTGCCCCTGGAAATGTCCTACAATTTAAAACCTGGTTCCTAAATCTCTGTCTTACCATTATATAATCTATCTGATACCTTTTAGTATCTCCAGGATTCTTCCATGTATACAACCTTCTTTTATGATTCTTGAACCAAGTGTTAGCTATGATTAAGTTATGCTCTGTGCAGAATTCTAACAGACGGCTTCCTCTTTCATTTCTTAGCCCCAATCCATATTCACCTACTATGTTTCCTTCTCTCCCTTTTCCTACTGTCGAATTCCAGTCACCCATGACTATTAAATTTTCGTCTCCCTTCACTACCTGAATAATTTCTTTTATCTCATCATACATTTCTTCAATTTCTTCGTCATCTGCAGAGGTATTGGCATATAAACTTGTACTACTGTAGTAGGCATGGGCTTCCTGTCTATCTTGGCCACTATAATACGTTCACTATGCTGTTTGAAGTAGCTTACCCGCACTCCTATTTTTTATTCATTATTAAACCTACTCCTGCATTACCCCTATTAGATTTTGTATTTATAACCCTATATTCACTTGACCAGAAGTCTTGTTCCTCCTGCCACCGAACTTCACCAATTCCCACTACATCTTACTTTAACCTATCCATTTCCCTTTTTAAATTTTCTAACCTACCTGCCCGATTAAGGGATCTGACATTCCACGCTCCGATCCGTAGAATGCCAGTTTTCTTTCTCCTGATAACGATGTCCTCTTGAGTAGTCCCTGCCCAGAGATCCGAATGGGGGACTATTTTACCTCCGGAATATTTTACCGAAGAGGATGCCATCATCATTTAACCATACAGTAAAGCTGCATGCCCTCGGGAAAAATTACGGCTGTAGTTTCCCCTTGCTTTCAGCCGTTCGCAGTACCACAACAGCAAGGCCGTTTTGGTTAGTGTTACAAGGCCAGGTCAGTCAATCATCCAGACTGTTGCCCCTGCAACTACTGAAAAGGCTGCTGCCCCTCTTCAGGAACCACACGTTTGTCTGGCCTCTCAACAGATACCCCTCCGTTATGGTTGCACCTACGGCACGGCTATCTGTATCGTTGAGGCACGCAAGCCTCCCCACCAACGGCAAGGTCCATGATTCATGGGGGGAGGGAGTGTGGAGTATCCCGCTCGATCTCCAGATATAACTCCTCGAGACTTCTTTCTGTTGGGTACTCTCAAGAACACAATTTACGTTGCGAGACCATACACACACTGGATGATCTTAGAGAGCAAACTGAACAAGCCTGTGATACTATTCCGTTGTAAACAATAAAGTTGGCATGTCGCTGAGTCGTAAGTCTTTGTCGACGGTATATTGCGGTCGACGGACAGCAGTTTGAACATTCACCACCTTAAGTAGGGCTATGAGGCACCTAACACCACTAAAATTCTATTTCTAACCCCTTTAATTAAAGAGATGTTCAGTTTCAAAGAATGTATACATTATTTTGAGACACCATGTATATAAAAGGATTGTCATTTTCATTAGTATTTTGTTTAAATATATTTGTTTAAAAAAAAAGATTCATTTGTCCGGATTTAAGCGCTGCACCCTGTACTGAGAAAAATGGTTGTTAACGTGAGGAATAATATATTGTGATAGATTAGGAATTCGGCTTACAAAGCCCTGTCTTCAGGTAGTCCTTGTTTTAAACTACATGTTTGCTCTGCTAAGTCATTTCGGCCAGTTGTAGTCTCAACACACTTCACGTAGCTCCGAAAATTCTGTCTACTTGACATGTCGAAAATCGGAGTCGCCTCTTTTCTTAATCTGACAACCAACTATGCCGGTATAAACCTATTCAATAGTGAAATACAATATCAACCCAGCATCGTTTCCAGCACAGGTTGCTTCTCCTGTCCTCTTTCGGTCGCAGGCCGAAGCTCATCTCATGCCCGCGTGACACCACAGGTGTGTGCTGCCCTCTGTTCGCTACCGTAGACACTTTGACGACACGGAGGCCGAGCGTAGCTCTTTCCAAACACCACATGCGCGTCATGCTCGTAAGATTCATCGAAATATGCAATATACATAGCATTCCTGGAGTAAGGATTGTCATTTTCCAACCTTAGTATCAACTACATCAGATGATCCTCACCAGACACTCGCGTTATTCAAATACCCGGCAACAAAAGTACGCTAGTAAATACAGGGACGGGAGCACTGATAAACTGCAGGGCTTATGTTGTTGTTGGTTTCCGTCCGAAGACTAGTTTAATGCAGCCCTCTAAAAAAATGGTTCAAATGCCGGGAGCACTATGGGACTTAACTTCTAAGGTCATCAGTCCCCTAGAACTTAGAACTACTTAAACCTAACTAACCCAAGGACATCACACACATCCATGCCCGAGGCAGGATTCGAACCTGCTACCGTAGCGGTCCAGACTGTAGCGCCTAGAACCGATCGGTCACTCCGGCCGGCATGCAGGCCTCTACGCTGGTCTATCCTCTATAATCCCCCCGCCCATTCCTTCCATTACCAAACTGACGGTTCCTTGATGCCCCAGGATGAATACTGGCAACCGATCCCTTCTTTTATTTAAGTTGCCCTACAAATTTCATTTTTCCTCGATTCGATTCAGTACCTCTTCATAAGTTATTTTATCAGTCCATCTAATTTTGAACATTCTTCTGTACACAAAATACTGCGCTCCATACAAATCTCTTCGTATTAACACTATTCGATGTCAACAAATTTCTATTTTGCAGGAAGCCGTTCCCTGGTCCTTTTAGTGTCTCATTTCTTACCTTTTTGTGTCTCATTTCTTAACCGTATTCCTTTAGCGTCACCTGATTTAATTCGAGTACATTCCATTACTCTTGTTTTACTTTAGCTGAGACTCATCTTACAATCTCTTTTCAAGACACTATACATTCAATTCAAGTGCTTTTCAAAGCCCTTCTCCGTTTCCGATAGAATTACAATGTCGGCAAACTGCGTAGTTCTTACTTCTTCTCCCTGAACTTTAATTCCCTTTTCCAAATTTCTCCTTTCCTTTATTGCTTGCACACTACACACATTCCATGTGATGACTGGGTGTTGTGTGCTGTCCTTAGGTTAGTTAGGTTTAAGCAGTTCTAAGTTCTAGGGGACTGATGGCCATAGATGTTAAGTCCCATAGTGCTCAGAGCCATTTGAACCACTTCACACATTGAATAGCATCGGGGAGAGGCTACAAACCCGTCTCACTTCCTTCTCATATAGCAGCAGTTTGATTTCTGTAGTTGTAGATAACTTTTCGCTCGCTGTACGTTACCACTGCTACCTTCGAATTTTCAGTCAACATTAGGAAAAACATTCCCTAAATCTACAAATACTATAAACGCAGATTTGCCTTTCTTCAGCCTATCATCTTAGATAAGGTCACTATTACCTCGCGTATCTGTATACTTCTCCGGAACCCAAACTGATCTATTCTAAAATTAGCTTCTACCAGTTTTTCGATTTTTCTGTAATGTAACTGTTAATCCGTTAATATTCAAACATGTTACGAGCTACCTTCTTTGGAATAGGAATCATTACAATCTTCTTGAACCCTGGAGATATTTCGTCTGTTCCATGCTTTTTGCATGCGAGGTGGAACAGCTTTATCATGGCTGGATCCCCCAAGCAGCTCAAAAATACTGAAGGAACGTCGTCTACCCCAGCGGCCTTGTTTCCACTTAAGTCTTTCAGTGCTATGTCAAATTCTTCTCTTATCACCACATTTTCATTTACTTCTCATTTTATAAAGCTGCATTTAAGTTAATTTCCTCTGTATAGCTTGTCTGTATATTCCTACCACCTTTCAGCTTTTCCTTCTTTGTTTAGTACTGGCTTGTCATTTGGCTCTAGATGTTCTTGCAGATGCTGCTCTTTTCTCCAAAAGTGTCTTTAATTTTCCTACTGGAAGCATCTATCTCTCGCATGTTCAGGAATGCTTCTACAGTTTTGCATTTGTCTTCTAGGCATCTGTTCCTTATAACCTAAATTTTCACGTAATAAAAGTTGGTCGTGATGCAACATCACAGACAGTTTTGGCTATAACAAAAGAATTGCTTAATTATCCATCTTTTTATCATTAATTAAATCTTCTGTCGACGCTTAGCAGAACAAGATAACAATATTAAAAGATAAAAACTTCCTAATGTTCTGCAAAATTATATTTAAGTGGTAACGAATGGGCTTTCGGCTTCTCAGGCCATCTTCAGGTGACAACTGAATGTCGGAAACAGATAAATATGGCGTGCGACCTACATAGATATTATTGGTACAGAAGATACAGAAGTGACAAACTGTGTATATAGGAAAACACTACAGTAATCACATTAACTAAATGATCCTACTCAATTTCTGTTTTCTCCTTTGTTAATTAAAGTTTTCGTTACAAATACAAGATTCAAACTATAAATTCATCTAATGTACCATCATCTGTTAAATGTAGTTGTAGACCCTTTTTTAGGGTTTATATACACTTCATCTCCATCCGGTACAAATAATGTTTGTGTAAGTCGCACATCATGTTTACCAGTGTTTGTGACAGTTGTCACCCGAAGATGACCTGAGAAGCCGAAATCCGGTTCGTGACCAAATAAAAATAATTTTTCAGAACATTAGCAAGTGTTTTCCATTTAATATTTTGCATGTTGCTTCACGTCAGTAATTTTATTTTTGCAAATTATGTGTGTTGTCATTGTAAGATTCTCGCTTTTGTTTTTGGCTTTCGTTTTTGACATCGTGGCTAGCGTTTGTAGCTTTTTGGGAAGTCGAGACAACGATTTACTCGCAGTGAGGGAAAAGGTTTCGTGCGGTTGTAAACTGTATGCCCTGGTGGAGAGCTTGGTGAAAGAGCACTGCTCCACTGTCTTCTTGATATCTTTTGCTTACGACCTTATCAAGTAATTTAGTTATCACAGTCAAAGCTGTAGGTCGGAATACCTCGATTTGAGTTTCAGACAAAGAGATTCACGTTACAGACGATGTTTCAATTAATAACAATTAAAACATGAATAAGAGTACATAGATAGCTTTTAAAATACACAGCCTTGACAGAATTTCACTGCTACTCCCCAAATCAAGTACTATCGTTTAATGTGCATAATAATAACATTTTATGTAGTTGTTATTTTGGAAACTTTAATGTAAACCTTGTCTCTCTACGTTTTCTGCGTTTCTGTCCTAATGTCATCGCTGCTATGACAACATATTGTAAATGTGATTTGCACGCAAAAAGAACCGGTGTCCTCGTTATTGTGCGTTGAATCAAGTAGAAAACTGACCTGCAATGTAATTTAAAACTGAAACTAGCCTTCTTTTTCTCGTGACCTTGTCCTGCATCTTCGTGGGGTCGACATAGTTACTATTGCATTTTGCGTGGTTAATTCAAGCGGTGGCCAGATGCCCTTCCTGTTGGCTCCCCGTTACCTACCCTCCCCCAATCCCTTCTCCCACTCCCCATCGCGACCTTGTCACATGACAGGTAACACATGAGGACGCAGGATGTATGTGAAGTACCGTTGCGCCGTCAGATTTGCCTCACTTACTACCAGCCTCCAGGAGTAACACCGCGATGCCTCTCCAAAGCACTGGAAGAATGGCAAGTCTCCTAAAGTGCCCACAATACTTGCCTACAGTGGCCATTCGGAGTAGCATAGAACTGCGATTCATCGCTAAACACAACGGACGCCATTCATCAGCAATCCATACTTTCCGGTCGCAGCTTGTGTTGTGGTGTTAATGGCAGGCACGCAACGGATTCTGACGGTTCAAATGGCTCTGAGCACTATGGGACTTAACATCTGAGGTCATCAGTCCCCCTAGAACTTAGAACTACTTTAACCTAACTAAGGACGTCACACACATCCATACCCGAGGCAGGATTCGAACCTGCGACCATAGCAGTCGCGCGTTTCCGGACTGAAGCGTCTAGAACCGCTCAGCCACCGCGGCCTGCTACGAACTACTGTAATGCGCTCTGGCAATCTTTCTACGTCTTATAGAGATCTGACAGTCTGATAATTTATAGGGTGACAATTATTGAACTATATGAAATAAAATCGTTTTAAACTCTGAACGATTTCCGTTAGGACGTTCAAATTGCACGCCTGGCCGCGGGGCACGATGGGAATTAATATTGTCTGGTTTAGCGACGAAGCCCACTTTCATTTGGATTGGTTCGTCAATAAGCAAAATTGGCGCATTTGGGGAACTGAGAATCCCCATTTCGCAATCGAGAAGTCTCTTCACCCTCAATGGCTGCAGTGTGCAGTGTCCATTCACGGAATAATCGGTGCGATATTCCTAGATGGCGCAGTGACTATGGAATGGTACATGAAGGTGTTGGAAGATGATTTCATCCCCATTATCCAAAGTGACCCTGATTTCGACAAGGCGTTGTTCATGCAAGACCGAGCACGACCCCATCGAGGCAGAAGAGTGTTTGAAGTCCTGGAGAGGCAACATGGGAACCGTATTCTGGCTCTGGGGTACCCAGAGGCCACTGTCATGGGCCTCGATTGGCCACCATATTCTCCGGATCTGAACACATGCGACTCATTTTTGTGGTGCTAGCAATAACCCCAAAACGATTTCTGAGATGAAAACAGCCATCCAGGAGGTCATCGATAGCATCGATGTTCCGACACTTTTGCGGGTGATGCCGAATTTCGTTTTTCGTCTGCGCCTCGTCATCGCCAATGATGGCATGCATATCGAACATGTCATAACCTAAATCAGAATATCTGTAGCGGCGTTTGCATGTTGAATAAAGTGTGTGCACGCCGCACTTGGTATCTAATTTACGTTTTTTTTTCCATACAGTTCAATAATTGTCACTCTGTACATAGTCGCCAATGGTGTGTCGAAATTACACTGACATTCGATGATGTCTTCTGTGTGCTTCACCTTTGTTGTTGGGCGGAAACAGAAGTACAACCTCAGACAGCCAAGATCGCTTCTGCAGACCATTTATTGTGACGACCGGTTTCAGCAAACTACATTGCCGTCATCAGATCTTCTGCAGTATATTTCACTGAATCTCGACCAAATGCGTCTTATATCTTATCATGTCATACAACGATATGTCATGAACATGGGAACAATAGTATATCTGCAAGTCAAGCAGAAAATAACTGTTACATAAAATAATGTACATATTTCACTGACTGTAAAAGCTCGTGTTCGTTCATCATCAGAATGAAGAGTCTTAAGGCTCAGTCGAACCTGACTGTCACCCACAATGAGGCCTGCCAACCAGGAGTGATGGTGTGGGGAGCAATAGCAGGACCCCTTCGGTTGTCAGCAGTAGCACCCTTACAACACAGCGGTATGTCAGCGATATTCTACGCCCCGTTCTCTTACCCTTCATGGCAAGCCATTCTGGGCTTACATTTCAGCAAAATAATGCCGCCTGCATATGACGAGTGTTTCTGCTGCGTGTCTTCGTGCTTACCAAACCCTACCTTGGCCTGCAAGGAGCATTGTGGGTAGGGGCCTCCAGCCATCTCGGGATTTTGACGATCTAACACGCCAATTGGACAGAATTTGGCACGATATCCCTCAGGGGACATCAAACAGCTCTGTTCATCAATGCCAAGACGAATAACTGTTTGCACAAGTGCGAGAGGTGGACCAACGCGTTACGAACTTGCTCAATTTGTCAAACTCTATCCCTCGAATAAATCATACAATTTTTCTGAAATTGTAATCAGCTGTCTACACATCAATCTACCGATTTCCGTCCCATTCGGATAATTTCTTCGTGGTGCGTCTTTTTTTTTTTCTTCCTTAGAGTGTGTTTATTGAATACAAAATTGCACAGGGGTGGGCAAGCGTCCAGCTTCTACCATCTGTTCTACACATTCGAAAGAAAAGCATTGTAGTTCGTTCTGGCTACCTCACGAATTAATATGGAATTCACTGTTTACAGCCATAACATATAAATGATTCCTTTCGTTTTCAGAAGGCAGAAGGAGCGATTTGTTTTACTTGCTAATACATATATGTTCATCTGCGCAAGATGTCCTATGTTTTTAAATATTTCAGTTATGACAAACCTTTTATAATGTGCTGTTGTTTCCACATGACAACGAGGCGTGAGGTCCAACTTAAAATGAACACGTTTCATAACAAAAGGTTTTCCAAAAACTGAATATGACAGCGAATAATGTCGAAACCGGTTGCTTTCATTAAAGACATATTTATGAGATCTTGGTTTTAGAAAAATACAGGCAGTACTTATTTAGCCCACCTCAATGTCACGCTGTTTCCTTTGATGCCCATCGGTGGGTGACAGTTTACCGTAACTAGGCTGCGTACATAATAGACTGATGTCTGTACAACTGAATGCACCATAGTTTGAGTCCGTACACTAGACTCCTCTCCCGGATCTAACCCAGGTGAAGGGCCGAGATAGTACTGCTTACGATCAGTAATACCAGTAGTGACAATGAGTGTTAACAGTTTTTGATGTTGCTGAGCAACAATTACACAATAATTTTTAAATAAACACACCGCCGTTTGACTGTGTTGCTGTGTATTTAATTACGACCCAGGTATCGGCCTTTTGCGGCATTTTCAAGTGATTGAGTTTATATTATTAACACATATTGCACTTGAAAATGGCATAAAAGGCCGAAACCTGGGTCGTAATTAAATAAACAGCAATACAGTCAAATGGCGGTGTGTTCACTTAAAAAAAAGACAATGAATGTATTTTCTTCCTCTCGAGGTAGATTCATTCTGATACCATAAAACCTCCTCCTTACGTGTGAAGTGAACATTCTAATGACTTGCCAAGGTCCTTTTCGTTCGTCTTGTAAACAGCTCTCTGGGACATATGGTGAGTTGCTGTATGACTATGCCCTCTCGCGCCGTCTCTTACATACTTACTATCTCAATTTCTGATTCAACCACTTGTTCCTTTTGTGCTGCTGGTAAAAGCTACGTCTTGTGAATAGGAAGAAATTCACATGAGTTAATACTCTACAATAATACATACATCAAAAAAAGTTTTTCATCACCTCGGTTCCGAGAGTTCCGGAACGTGTACAGGAAACTGGAATAGAGATCAACATAAACATCATTTCCGCCCTTTTTATTGCTCATGAAAACCACACATTGCATGTCGTACCACAATAAAGCAACACCTTTGGAGGTGGTGGTCCAGATTTCTGTAGATACCGGTACCTCTAACACCCAGTAGTACGTCCTCTTGCATTGATGCTTGCCTGTATTCGTCGTGGCATACTATCCACAAATTCATCAAGGCACTGTTGGTCCATATTGTCCCTGTCCTCAACGGACATTCGGCATAGATCCCTCAGAGTGGCTGGTGGATCACGTCGTCCATAAACAGCCCTTTTCAATGTATCCCAGACATGTTCGATGGGGGTTCACGTCTGGAGAACATACTGGCCACTCTAGTTGAGGGATGTCGTTAATCCTGAAGGAACTGATTCACAAGATGTGAGATGTGCACGATGAGGGCGCGAATTGTCGTCCATGAAGACGAATGCCTCGCCAATATGGTGCCGATATGGTTGCACTATCGGTCGGAGGACGGCATTCGCGTATCGTGCAGCCGTTGCGGCGCCTTCCATGACCACCAGCGGCGTACGTCGGCCCCACATAATGCCACCCCAAAAGAGCAGGGAACCTCCACCTTGTTGCAGTCGCTGGACAGTGTGTGTAATTGGTTCAGCCTAACCGGGTTGCCTCCAGACACGTCTCTGACGATTGTCTGGTTGAAGGTATGTGCGACAATCATCGGTGCAGAGAACATGATGCCAATCCTGAGCAGTCCATTCGGCTTGTTGTTGGACCCATCTGTACCGCGCTGCATGGTGTCGTGGTTGCAAAGATGGACCTCGCCATGGACGTCGGGAATGAAATTGCGTATCATGCAGCCTATTGCGCACTGTTTGAGTCGTATCACGACGTTCTGTGGCTGCACGAAAAGCATTATTCAACTTGAAACTTCCTGGTAGATTAAAACTGTGTGCCAGAGCGAGACTCGAACTCATGACCTTTGCGTTCGTGGGCAAGTGCTGTACCATCTGAGCCACCGAAGCACGACTCACGCCCCGTCATCACAGCTTTACTTCTGACAGAATTTCATCTCCTACCTTCCAAACTTCACAGAAGCTCTCCTGCGGACCTGGAGAACTACTGAAAGAAAGGATATTGCGGGGACATGGCTCAGCCACAGGCTGGAGTATGTTTCCAGAATGAAAGTCAAAGGTCCCAAGTTCGATTCTCGGTCCGGCACACGGTTTTAATCTGCCAGGAAGTTTCGTATCAGCGCACACTCCGCTGCAGAGTGAAAATTTCATTCGGGAAACATCCCCCAGGCTGTGGCTAAGCCATGTCTCCGCAATATCCCTTCTTTCATGAGTGCTAGTTCTTTAAGGACCGCAGGAGAGCTCCTGTAAACTTTGGAAGGTGGGAGACGAGATTAAAGCTATGAGGACTGGGCGTGCGTCGTGCTTGGGTAGCTCAGATGGTAGAGCACTTGCCCACGAAAGGCAAAGGTCCCCAGTTCGAGTCTCGGTCCGACACACAGTTTTAATCTGCCATGAAGTTTGATATCAGCGCACACTCCGCTGCAGAGTGAAAATCTCATTATTCAGCATGGTGGCGTTGCATTCATGGTTCTTTCGAGCCATAATCCGTAGGTAGCGATCATCCACTGCAGTAGTAGCCCTTGGGCGGCCTGAGCAAGGCGTGTCATCGACAGTTCCTCTCCCTGTATCTCCTCCATGTCCGAATAACATCGCTTTCAGAATCAGATTTTCACTCTGCAGCGGAGTGTGCGGTGATATGGAACTTCCTGGCAGATTAAAACTGTCTGCCGGACCGAGACTCGAACACGGGACCTTTGCCTTTCGCGGGCAAGTGCTCTACCATCTGAGTACCCAAGCACAACTCACAGCCCCTCCTTACAGCTTTACTTCTGCCAGTATCTCGTCTCCTACCTTCCAAACTACAGAAGCTCTCCTGTGAACCTCAGCTGTGAGGACGGGGTGTGCGTCGTGCTTGGGCAGCTCAGATGGTAGAGCTCTTGCCCGCGAAAGGCAACGGTCCCGAGTTGGAGTTTCGATGCGGCACAAAGTTTTAATCTGCTGGGAAGTTTAACATGGCTTTGGTTCGCTCCGTGACGTCTGGACCCTTCTCTTGTTGAGACCGTTCCAGGCACAATATAACAATGCGGACGCGATCGGACTGCGGTAACGACCGTCTAGGCGCGGTTAACTACGGACAACACGAGTCGTGTAACTCCTTCCTGGTGGAATGACTGGATCCGATCGGCTGTCGGACCCCCTCCGTCTAATAGGGGCTGCTCATGAATGGCTGTTTACCTCATTGGGCGGGTTTAGTGTCATCTCTGAACAGTCAAAGGGATTGTGTCTGTGATACAATATCCACAGTCAACGTGTATCTTCAAGAGTTCTGGGAACCAAGGATGGTGCAAAACCTTTTTTGATGTGTGTATATGGCTATTTACCTATGTACGATGTCAGTTTAGTTCTATACGACATCGGAATAGGGTCACGCATGCTCGAGCTTGAGCTGAGACGTTGAGTGTGTGGTGCGTGTGCGCAGAGGGAGGCTCGGCGGCCCGTGGTGTCAGCTGGCTGGCCACGCACTCTGGAGGGCCTGGGCGAGGTGAGCGGCGTGTCCGTGGACCCCCACGGAGACCCCGTCATCCTGCACCGAGGGCCGCGACACTGGGACGCCGGGTGAGTGGCGCAGCGCTCCACCTCTTCCCCTCCTACCTGCTGCCCGGCTGTCTGGCAAGCTTCTGCTGCGCTCCACCGGTCAACTTACACTACTGGCCGCTAAAATTGCGACATCACGAAGGTGACGTGCTACAGACGCGAAATTTAACCGACAGGAAGAAGATGCTGTGATATGCAAATGATTAGCTTTTCAGAGCATTCACACAAGGTTGGCGCCGGTGGCGACACCTACAACGTGCTGACGTGAGGAAACTTTCCAACCGATTACTCGTACACAAACAGCAGTTGACCGGCGTTGCCTGGTGAAACGTTGTTGTGACGCCTCGTGTAAGGAGGAGAAATGCGTACCATCACGTTTCCGACTTTCATAAAGGTCGCATTGTAGCCTATCGCAATTGCGATTTATCGTATCGCGACATTGCTGCTCGCGTTGGTCGAGATCCAATGATTGTTAGCAGAATATGGAATCGGTGGGTTCAGGAGGGTAATACGGAACGCCGAGGTGGATCCCAGTGGTCTCGTATCACTAGCAGTCGAGATGACAGGCATCTTATCTGCATAGCTGTAACGGATCATGCAGCCACGTCTCGATCCCTGAGTCAACAGATGTCCCCAAGGCAGCAACCATGTGCACGAACAGTTCGACGACGTTTGCAGCAGCATGGACTATCAGCTCGGAGACCGTGGCTGCGGTTACCCTTGCCGCTGCATCGCAGACAGGAGCGCCTGCGATGGTGTACTCAACGACGAACCTGGGTGCACGAATGGCAAAACGTCATTTTTTCGAATGAATCCAGGTTCTGCTTACAGCATCATGATGGTCGCATCCGTGTTTGGTGACATCTCGGTGAACACACATTGGAAGCGTGTATTCGTCATCGCCATACTGGCGTATCACCCGTCGTGATGGTATGGAGTGCCATTGGTTACGCGTCTCGGTCACCTCTTGTTCGCATTGACGTCACTTTGAACACTGCACGTTACATTTCAGGTGTGTTACGACCCGTGGCCCTACATTCGAGCCGGCCGCGGTGGCCGTGCGGTTCTGGCGCTGCAGTCCGGAACCACGAGACTGCTACGGTCGCAGGTTCGAATCCTCCCTCGGGCATGGGTGTGTGTGATGTCCTTAGGTTAGTTAGGTTTAAGTAGTTCTAGGGGACTTATGACCTAAGATGTTGAGTCCCATAGTGCTCAGAACCATTTGAACCCTACATTCGATCCCTGCGAAACCCTACATTTCAGCAGGATAATTATACGATCGCATGTTGCAGGTCCTGTACGGGCCTTTCTGGATACAGAAAATATTCAACTGCTGCCCTGGCAGGCACATTCTCCAGATCCCTCGCCAATTGAAAACGTCTGGTCAATGGTGGCCGAGCAACTGGTTCGTCACAATACGCCAGTCTTGATGAACTGTGGTATCGTGTTGAAGCTGCATGGGCAGCTGTACCTGTACACGCCATCCAAGGTCTGTTTGACTCAATGCCCAGACGTATCAAGGCCGTTATTATGGCCAGAGGTGGTTGTTGTGGGTACTGATTTCTCAGGATCTATGCAACCAAATTGCGTCGAAAGGTAATCACCTGTCAGTTGTAGTATAAAATATTTGTCCAATGAATACCCGTTTATCATCTGCATTTCTTCTTGGTGTAGCAAATTTAATGGCCAGTAGTGTCGTTTTCCTTCATCTCCTCCTCAACCCTAAAGACGGTCTCTCAGATGGTTCCTGTGCGACGCCGTCTTACTCATTTTTCCTACCTTATGGTCTTTCCTTTATTCTTTTTTTTCGTGTCGTATCGTCTGTTATCTATGGCTGTCACCGCTTCTCTTTCCCGTTATCCACCTCTTTTCATTTAGCCAGTCACCTTGCTGGAGACTGTCTCACACACACGCTCCTGCCGTCTTCTAGGTTGAGTGATGTCTTCCTCCCCCCCCTCCCCCCCCCCCCCCCCCCCACTCTGTGGAGTCCATTTCCAAATTAGTCTTGGTCGCCAGTCGCATCCATTCTTTCTAGATGGCTGAGCAAATAACAGCTGTTTCTGTCGCCTCGATTATGGTCTCGCTGGCTCTCATAATATTTTTTACTATATTATGCTTCACACGACCCAACCACTATTCTCCAAACGTCCATCTCCAGAGTCATCAGCCTCTCTCTCTACCTATTATTCAGTTTACACGTTTCTACACCATATCTGAGAATAGTCTCAACAATATCTTTTGTTTCATAACTCTGATAAATTGTAGAAATGACATATTGTAACACATGAAGCTCCTAGATAATTTATTTCTGATTTCGATCAGTGACCATTTTCCAGTAACTGTTGTACCTATACAACGTTCTGGATATAGGACACTTTCACGTGACTAGGCTATTTGAAACCGTAGTAATATATACACAATACTTCAAGTTTTTGTTAGTAACATGTGTCAGCTGGATCTCATAAAACAATTGCCAAAATATTACATTTGTAAAGACACTACTGGCCATTAACATTCCTACACCAAGAAGAAATGCAGATGATAAACGGGTATTCACTGCACAAATATATTATACTAGAACTGACAAGTGATTACATTTTCACGCAATTTGGGTGCATAGATCCTGAGAAATCAGTACCCACAACAACCACCTCTGGCCGTAATAACGGCCTTGATACGCCTGGGCATTGAGTCAAACAGAGCTTGGATTGCGTGTACAGATGCAGCTGCCCATGAGGCTTCAACACGATACCACAGTTCATCAAGACTGGCGTACTGCGACGAGCCAGTTGCTCGGCCACCATTGACCAGACGTTTTCAATTGGTGAGAGATCTGGAGAATGTGCTGGCCAGGGCAGCAGTCGAACATTTTCTGTATCCAGAAAAGCCCGTACAGGACATGCAACATGTGGTCGTGCATTATACGGCTGAAATGTAGGGTTTCGCAGGTATCGAATGAAGGGTAGAGCCACGGGTTGTAACACATCTGAAAAGTAACGTCCACTGTTCAAAGTGCCGTCAATGCGAACAAGAAGTGACCGAGACGTGTAACCAATGGCACCCCATAGCATCACGGCGGATGATACGCCAGTATGGCGATGACGAATACACGCTTCCTATGTGTCCGCCAAACGCGGATGCGAACATCATGATGCTGTAAACAGAACCTGGATTCATCCGAAAAAATGACGTTTTGCCATTCGTGCACCCAGGTTCGTTGTTGAGTACACCACCGCAGGCGCTCCTGTCTGTGATGCAGCGTCAAGGTTAACCGCAGGCACGGTCTCGGAGCTGATGGTCCATGCTGCTGCAAACGTCGTCGAACTGTTCGTGCAGATCGTTGTTGTATTGCAAACGTCGCCATCTGTTGATTCTTGGATCGAGACGTGGCTGCACGATCCGTCACAGCCATGCGGATGAGATGCCTGTCATCTCGACTGCTAGTGATACGAGGCCGTTAGGATCCAGCACGGGGTTCCGTATTACCTTCCTGAAGCCGCCGATTCCATATTCTGCTAACAGTCATTGGATCTCGACCAACGCGAGCAGCAGTGTAGCTATACGATAAACCGCAATTGCGATAGACTACAATCCGACCTTTATCAAAGTTAGAAACGTGATGATACGCATTTCTCCTCCTTACACGAGGCATCACAACAACGTTTCACCAGGCAACGCCGGTCAACTGCTGTTTGTGTATGAGATATCGGTTGGAAACTTTCCTCATGTCAGCACATTGTAGGTGTCGCCACCGGCGCCCTTGTGTGAATGTTCTGAAAAGCTAATCATTTGCATATCACAGCATCTTCTTCGTGTTGGTCAAATTTCGCGTCTGTAGCACGTCATCTTCGTGGTGTAGCAATTTTAATGGCCAGTAGTGTACAGCGTTATGGATATAGGACATTTTCACGTAACTAGGATAATTGAAAACTGTAGTAAGATATACACAATTCTTCCAGATTTTGTTAATAACAGGTGTCAGATAGATCTCATCAAACAATTGCCAAAATATTACAATTGTAAATAATATTTTGTTCTGCAAAGGGAGATGCGTGGAGTGTCTATTATAATACTATAATTGAAAACTGTAGTAAGATATACACAATTCTTCCAGATTTTGTTAATAACAGGTGTCAGATAGATCTCATCAAACAATTGCCAAAATATTACAATTGTAAATAATATTTTGTTCTGCAAAGGGAGATGCGTGGAGTGTCTATTATAATACTATCCTAAGAAATTAAAAAATGGCAAATAATTTCTTTAATGACCAGTATCATCTTTGTAATACATTATGGGGTAACGCTCGTTTGACAACAGTCCCGGTAAACATGACGTCATTTTCGCGTCACACACAATATCGATGACCTCATGATCGGCTAACGACTTTCGTTAGCATTTGATACGGGTCTTTCCAAGGTCTCATGCGCGTTCACTGGAGATTTAGAAAAACACGTCATCCTTGGAATGAATTATTATAATAATTCCTATAATAGAATGTCATGTGATGCTTTATTGACGGTTAATGCCTTCATATAAGAGTGATCTCTTGGAAGTGACTTATTATCGTCAATGATTTACAAATTAAGAAAGAAACACACTTGTTTTATAATTTGCAGTATACCGTTTCAGTGTAACGGAGCACTGAAAATTTATGAAAAACACATCACCATTATCATTAAATTAATAACGCATCAACGATAGAAGCCTTCAACATGGGATATGATAACCAAGGCCAGAGTTAATTATAAGGTTAAGTATTAGCGTAATGAATAACGTCGTGGTTTCTGGAGTCGAAAGTTGTTGGTTCGCATCCCGTTACATGCAATTTTTTTCGTATTAGCATTGTTTACAGTTCTTCTACTTTCTTATGAATGTAATACAAGTATATTCTGCAGTAATGGATTTTATTTACATTCAGTCTGATCTGAGAACGAAGGAATAAATAAATATTTAACGATTTCCGAATATGTGGTTAGGCGGGAACCTAAGAGGACAGCTTAAATTGGTGCGACTGAAAGAACAACAATAAAAACTCCACCCCAACAGGCCACGTAGGCCTAAATGTACTGACTGGCCGCCGTTCAGAGGCATCGTCACTGGATGCGGATATGGAGGGGTATGTGGTCAGCACACCGCTCTCCGGGCCGTATGTCAGTTTCCGTGACCGGAGCCGCTACTTCTCAATCAAGTAGTTCTTCAGTTTGCCACACAAGGGCTGAGTGCACCCCGCTTGCCAACAGCGCTAGGCAGACCGGATGGTCACCCATCGAAGTGCTAGCCCAGCCCGACAACGCTTAACTTTGGTTATCTGACGGGAACCGGTGTTACCAATGCGGCAAGACCGTTGGTAACGAACAGCAATAAAATTCATATTCTTTCTTCTCACAAATATTTGGCTCTTTATTTCCGAATACGTGCAGCCTTTCGAGTGTATGGTTAGGCAGGGACCTAAGAGGACAGTTTGAACTGCTCGAGTGAAACGTGGAGCATTAATATACCCATTTTACCTTGTCAAAAACATTTCGCTGTTTATTTACGAATGTGAGGCTATTTACGAATGTGTTGTTTGGCTGGAACCTAAGAGTACAGCTTTAAATGCTGTGACTGAAACGAGTTGCAATAAAATTAGCGTTTTTTTCTTCTCACAAATATTTGTCTCTTTATTGCCGAATAATATAACGACTCCCGAATGTGTGGTTCGGCAGGAACCTAAGAGGACAGCTTAAATTGCTGTCAGTAAACAGAGGAGCATAATATCCAAGTTCTTCCTTGTCACAAAGTTGATAACTGATCATCCGGTAGTCGACATTGCGCATGACGTCAAACCGATGTAACGTTTGCGGGAATTGTTGTGAAACGAGCATTACCCTAGGATATCACGAAGATTTTCAATACATTTTTTTGTTTCTCAGTTCAAGTTGTTCATTCAAAATGATATATTGGATCTTAAATTATGCTAAAGATCCGAATTTCATATTTAATGAACAACTTAAACTGAAAAACAGTGTATTGAAAATTTTCGTGATATTGTATAACAAAGATGATACTGGTCATAATAGTAGTTATTTGCCTTTTCATTTTATGTGTCCTTTGGATAGCTGTGTAATGGACAATCTATTTACCTTTGAACAACATGTTATTTATCTTATACAAATGTCATATTTTGACAATTGTTTTATGAGATGTATGTGACACCTGTTACTGACTAAAACTGGAAGTATTGTGTACAGCTACAACTTGTTGGACTAATCCCAGGGTTGTCCATATTTTGCGTTCCCTTCGTCTTCAGGCTTCGTGAACTTCCTGCCTTGGTTTGCACGAGAATTTCCCTTGTTCCTCTCTACGTCTTCTCCAACTTCCTCCCTTTATTTGTTAGGCATCTTTAGTCTTTGCCTTATAAAGACCAAGACATCCGTTAGATTTTTTGATTATCTACTGGCGTTACGCTATCTCTTTCCCTTCCACTATTCTCTCAAGTGTATTGTTCTATCACTCCTCATTCGCACCGATTCGTGTGGGTTGCTTTTTGCCCACAGTATCAAAGGCTGCAACGTGTAGTATTTTCTTTTCTAAATCATTTCGTACACATTTTTTGCTGAGTCGTTCTGAATATTTGACAGTTTTCCAGCTATTTTTTAATTATTGCTATTTAGCATAAGAATAAGGAACATCTTAAAATTCTGCAAACTTTCAGTGGATAACTGGACAACTTACAAATGCTTGAAATTTATTTTTGAGCAACTGCCACAATGAGTTCTCCACAGATGCTTACCTTAAAACATGTGACGAATTGCTGAGTTAAAATGATCGCTGTTTCTGTGTTCGTTCCCGTCGATGACTTTCTAACTAACATGCTGCATCCTTCCTACCAAGATATCCTCAATCGAGACGCGAATTTCGTTTGATCATAATTATCGTACCTTCGTTATAGGTGTTACAACACTAATGCTTATGAACGAAGGTACGGTACTGAGTATCAAAAGATATTTCTGTCTCGACTGAGGATTTCTTGGTAGGGGAGGCAGCATGTTACCTTGAATGGAGACTCGTCGACAGATATATAAATCGCGTTAAGTGTGCCTCAGGGAAGAATGTTGATATGGTTGCTGGTCGTGTTCTACGATAATGGTATTGCAGAAATTATAAATACACACATCAAAAAAAGTTTTACATCACCTCAGTTCCTAGAGTTCCGGAACCTACACAGTAAATTGGAATAGAGATCAACATAAACATCATTTCCGCCCTTTTTATTGCTCATGAAAACCACACATTGCATGTTGTACCACCATATAGCAACACCTCCATAGGTGGTGGTCCAGGTTGCTGTACATACCGGTACCTCTAACACCCAGTAGCACGTCCTCTTGCATTGATGCTTGCCTGTATTCTTCGTGGCATACTACCCACAAGTTCATCAAGGCACTGTTGGTCCAGATTGTCCCACGACTCAACGGCGATTCGGCGTAGATACCCCAGAGTGGTTGGTGGATCACGTCGTCCGTAAAGATCCCTTTTCAATATACCCCAGACATGTTCGATGGAGTTCATATCTCGAGAACATACTGGCCACTCTAGTCGAGCTATGTCGTTACCTTGAAGGAAGTCATTCACAAGATGTGAGACGTGCACGATGGGGGCGCGAATTGTCGTCCATGAAGACGAATGCCTCGCCAATATGCTGCCGATACGGTTGCACTATCGGTCGGAGGATGGCATTAGCGTGTCGTACAGCCATTACGGCGCCTTCCATGACCACCAGCGGCGTATGTCGGCTCCAGATAATGCCACCCCTAAACAGCAGGGAACCTCCACCTTGTTGCAGTCGCTGGACAGTGTGTATAATTGGTTCAGCCTAATCGGGTTGCCTCCAGACACGTCTCTGACGATTGTCTGGTTGAAGGTATATGCGACACCCATCGGTGAAGAGAACGTGATGCCAATCCTGAGCGGTCCATTCGGCATGTTTTTGGGCCCATCTGTACCGGTGTCGTGGTTGCAAAGATGGACCTCGCCATGGACGTCGGGAGTGTAGTTGCGCATCATGCAGCCTGTTGCTCACAGTTTGAGTCGTAACACGAAGTCCCGAGGCTGCACGAAAAGTATTATTCAACATGGTGACGTTGCTGTCAGGGTTCCTTCGGCCATAATCCGTAGGTAGTGAGCAACCACTGCAGTAGTAGCCCTTGGGCGGCCTGAGCGAGGCATGTCATCGGCAGTTCCTGTCTCTCTGTGTCTTCTCCATGTCCGAACAACATCGCTTCGGTTCACTCCGAGACGCCTGGACTCTTGTTGAGAGCCCTTCCTGGCACAATGTAACAATGCGGACGCGATCGAACCGCGGTATTGAGCGTCTAGGCATGGTTGAACTTCAGGCAACACGAGCCGTGTACCTCATTCCTGGTGGAAATGACTGGAACTGATCTGCTGTCGCCCCCCCCCCCCCCCCTCCCGTTTAATAGGCGCTGCTCATGCATGGTTGTTTGCATATTTGGGCGGGTTTAGTGTCATCTCTGAACAGTCAAAGGGACTGTGTCAACGTCTATCTTCAGGAGTTATGGGACCCAGGGTGATGCAAAACTTTTTTTGATGTGTGTAATAACCTGAGACTTATCATACATAACGTTTATCCTTAATGAAATATTGCCTGAAAGAAAAGCTGCACAAATATTCAGATACTATTGGTAAAATTTCTATGTAATGCAGAAATAAGTAACTTACTTTAAATATTCAGAAATGTAATATTATGCTCATCAAGAAACGAAAAACGTTCTTTTCTGTGACTACAGTATCAGTAGGTCACTTATGGTTCGGTCAGCATATAGAAATACTCCGGTGCAATGATTTGTATGGATATGACGTGTAATGATATCATAAACTCAATCGTAGGTAAAGCGGGTTTGAAAGTATGGTTTATTGGTAGGATACTGGGAAAATGTAATAAGAAGATTACTTAAAAAAGACTCGTGCTACCTATATTAGAATATTGCTCACTTGTGAAGCGAAGACAGAAAATAAGGCTAACAGGGGATATTATTATTTGTATGGCTTACATGGTCATTTTTGAGTTCTTATGCAATGACTTTATATGTAAATGAATAGATGTACATAAAGAATACATGATATAAACGAACAAAAAGGTTATGTGTATGTCTTTCAAGCAGACCACAGATCTTGGTGTCAGCAAATACAGTTCAGTAGCGTCCAACAGGAAATTCCTGTAGTAAACAGTCTGCATTCAGTTACTGCGCAATTTACACAGGAACTCACACTCATACAAACAGGCACCGTTCCGCCATGCCCTGTACAGAATCGATTCAGAGCTCTCCATAGTTTCCTAAGAAGACCGGATCTGTTCAGACGTTTACTAGGATCAGCAATAAGGCGAGAATTAGCTGGAGGAAACTTCTGCCAGAACTGTTTCCATCTTTGGCGAACGTACAAGAGGCGCTTTTTGCGTCAACTGGGCGGTTTTCTGGATTTACGTCTGCTTGGGGCTGTATACTGTAGTTATTGTACAGAAGTGAATTCTGATGAGTAATACACTTCTGGAATTTTCTTAGAGTTACTGCTTCTCTCTGATTGGCGATGGCGCAACATTACGTAATACATACAATCAAAGAAGTAGTGTTGATTTAGTATTGCCACTGTTTACTCTCACTGCTTGATTTAGTTTAACCTCGACTTTGTGAGCATGTAAACTGCAATTCCATTACCCAACAGTAGGGTAAGGCAAGACCAGTGTATCCGTACAAAGAATAAATGCATTTGCACCACATCCTGACCCAGCTAGTTTTCTAATAATATCAGTTCTGGCGTTCACTTCTTGTCCTATATTTTCTAAGGGTTCTCAAAGGTAAGGGGCCCACTCCTAACTCACCAAGTATTTTGGGTATGGGTCATGTTCCAGAGGGACATTTTCAGAGACCACATTTAATTTGTGATTCGCCTCACATTTACGAAGATGGTAAGCATTCGCCCCTTCGAAAGATTTGGCTTCGCTCTCTAGTTCTTAGAGTAATCATACTTTATGTTTAAACCTGTGGTCAAAGCTCCTTTTTCACATATAAAAGGCAATATCCTGACTGATCCATCATCGTCCAGTCCAAACCGCTAAGCATACAAACTTTCTATTTGGAGAGGGCGTTGGTCTTATACTGCAGACGTCGTTTAAAAAGGGACATTTCAAAATTCATACCCCAAGGAGGTGAAATAGGGTGAAAGAGTTTTTGAAAATAAGTCGCTACTGAGGCAGTTTTGAAGCTAGACCTACAAAAATTGGTATCTGGTTCTCGATCGGAAATAAAGAAATACGCGTTTCAGTTATTTTGGAAATTTAATCCGTAAGGAGGTAAAATAGTGGGTGAAAGGTGTTTTTGAAAATATGTCATTATTAAAGAACTACTAAAGCATTTTTGAAGCTACATTTGGTGTTTGACATCTCAGTTAAAAATAAAGAAAGTGTAACCTCCCAAGTGTAAAAATAATTGCATAACATTCACACTTAGTGTAACCTCGCAAAACATAAATTCCGTAACCTACGTAACCTACCAATAATAAAATGTGACTAATCTCTCAAAAAAATTGTGGCTCACTTATAACCTTTCAATAATTTACTGTGAATTTACTGGTAAATTTTGGACGTTAGCAGTGCTGCGTCATGGCCATGAAAGATCATTTTGATTAAATTGAAAATTCTTACCTCAATAAGGTCGCCGGATAACGCATATATATCTGCTCCTATAAGAAACTTTTATGTCACAGCCCAGTGCAATGTTGGCCGATAGATTTATCATGTATAAAAGGAAACAACTGATTTTTCTTTACAATAATCGGGATGACTATGGATTGGAAAAATTAGTAAATTCTTTAAATTGAGATGAATGATTGCCAAAGGTTAATTTTTATAAGAAAGATTATTATTAAGAGGTTTTTTAAAAACATTTACATGGGACTTGATATAACAGTAGTACATATCGGCGAGGCTGCTTTTACCTTATACTACATCGCTCAGGCATCACCATTGCTCCCCACGACCGGCCCAGGCAACTCGATACACCAGACAGCTAGCTACAACTTACTCCTACTGCCACACAGTTCCTATTGCAGCCAACACTGCTCTTTGGTCTGACATTCTCTTATAGCTTACACATCGCAGGCAGCGCGTGAGCAATCCACCGAAATTACATCCGCTCGAGTGCGCTAGCAATAAATTCCTTAGTCATGGACCCCTTACAAAAGTGTTGGGGAATGAAATTTTCTATGGAAATATCACCACACGCACGCAAAGAGGGTGGTGAACAAAACCTTTGGAATGTAGAAGTACATTCTGGAAAAATCATTCTTCTATGGCTTTCATTAGCCTGTCAAGTTTAGAAGGTGTTGCAATTTGTGAATAACATAAAATTCGATTAAAGAGACATACACATAGACACACACACAGAGACACAAAGAAAAATCCATGCAGACCACATTGTTAAGCAGTGGGTACTAAGCTAGAAGTGGATACAGAGTGTACAAAGGACAGTAGGGACGGTCACACCTCGGGGAGTGGCACTGATATCTGATATGCTGAAAATCATGCACTTACAGATGACAACTTGAAACGTCCCCTTAGAAAAATTTATGAATGACTGTGCTGATAAACCTCTTACATTATTTGATTTTCAAACAGCTGAGCAGAACTGACCGTACTCAGACATTTCTCACTTACCTTATTCTGATCATCACTAAACTGACACACAATATTTTCAGCGCAACGCAATCTGACTTTCAATAATCTCTACAAAAGAATGGCCCTGACTAATAATAGCCTATACCTTTCATGAATCACTTACCTCACAAAAATCTTCGTTACTCGAACTCCTGCAATACAGCGAACGCCAATACTGCCAGCTAAATAAAGGATTCTAACTACTTAAGGCACTAACTACTGATAGGCATACTTAGCAAATGAAATATTTTGATAGAGAACAAACAATGTATTTACCTTAATAGTGTTCAAAAGTCATAATATATATACAGGGTGAGTCACCTAACGTTACCGCTGGATATATTTCGTAAACCACATCAAATACTGACGAACCGATTCCACAGACCGAACGTGAGGAGAGGGGCTAGTGTAATTGTTTAATACAAACCATACAAAAATGTTTTTAACACAAACCTACGTTTTTTAAATGGAACCACGTTAGTTTTGTTAGCACATCCGAACATATAAACAAATACATAATCAGTGCCGTTTGTTGCATTGTAAAATGTTAATTACATCCGGAGATATTGTAACCTAAAGTTGACGCTTGAGTACCACTCCTCGCTGTTCGATCGTGTGTATCGGAGAGCATTGCAACATACATCGCGTTTCTACGGAATGATCTGCCAACGTTGCTCGAAAATGTCCCACTGGAAACGCGTCGACGTATGTGGTATCAGCATGATGGTGCACCTGCACAGTCCGCAATTAACACTAGGCTGACCCTTGACAGGATGTTCGACGGGCGTTTCATAGGACGTGGAGGACGCATAAATTGGCCAGCCCGTTCTCCTGACCTTACACCTCTGGACTTCCTTCTGTGGGGTACGTTAATGGAGAATGTGTACCGTGATGTGCCTACAACCCCAGAGGATATGAAACAACGTATTGTGGCAGCCTGCGGCGACATTACACCAGATGTACTGCGGCGTGTACGACATTCATTACGCCAGAGATTGCAATTGTGTGCAGCAAATGATGGCCACCACATTGAACATCTATTGGCCTGACATGTCGGGACACACTGTATTCCACTCTGTAATTGAAAACGGAAACGACGTGTGTACGTGTACCTCACCCCTCATGGTAATGTACATGTGCGTCAGTGAAAAAGACCAATAAAAAGGTGTTAGCATGTGGACGTAATGTGCTGTTCCAGTCTCTTCTGTACCTAAGGTCCATCACCGTTCCCTTTGGATACCTACGTAATTCGGTGCTCTCCGATACACACGATCGAACAGCGGAGGAGTGGTACTCAAGCGTCAAGTTTAGGTTACAATATCTCCGGATGTAATTAACACTTTACAATGCAACAAACGGCACTGATTACGTATTTGTTTATATGTTCAGATGTGCTAACAAAACTAACGGGGATCCATTTAAAAAAAGGTAAGTTTGTGTTAAAAAACATATTTCCGTGCATTTTTTTATGGTTTGTATTAACCAATTACACTAGCCCTTCTCCTCACGTTCGGTCTGTGGAATCGATTCGTCAGTATTTGATATGGTTTACGAAATATATCCAGCGGTACCCTCCGCCACACACCGTCAGGTGGCTTGCGAAGCATGGATGTAGATGTAGATCTAGATGTAGGTGACTCACCATCAGTTCATGACATCCAGTCTTACAAATTTACTGTCTCTGATCGACACACGTCCAGATCATCCGCTCTCAAAACTCCGCCATCTCTCCCCCCACATCCACCACTGCTGGCGGCTCACCTCCAACTGCGCAACGCTACGCGCTGTTCACATCCAGCTGCCCAACACTACAATATCAAACAACAATGCAAACCAGCCACAGACTACGCACAGCACAGCCAGTGATTTTCATACAGAGCGCTACGTGGCGTTACCAATAAAAAAAGCTAAACAGCCTACTTACAAACTATCCGCACAGACTAGTTTAAGTAGTGATTGATCCCGCGCTTCGCATGCGTCATCGGTGTGGGCGTTCAGTGCAGTGTGGGTGGTGTGCGTGTTGCGGCAGGGCGTTCAACTCGACGACGCACTACCAGCGGCGGGCGGAGGGCCCCATCGCGGTGGACGCCGTCCTGACGCTGGACGCGCACAGCGGCCGGCTCAAGCGCTCCTGGGGCCGCGGGCTGTTCTACCTGCCGCACGGCCTCACCGTCGATCCCAGGGGCCACGTCTGGGTCACCGACGTCGCCCTCCACCAGGCGCTCAAGGTAACCCAACTGTAGCACCGGCTCCATTCCACCACCACCTTAGTCTCGTCCAAGTCCAAAGAATACACACGCAGTTGAATGAAGGCAGCTGTTGCGTTGGAGAGCGAGGGACCCTGTCGCTTACTCAGAAGCTGAGCGTTTTACTTGATTGCGATACATTCAGACCTTGTTCTGGAATTAAGCTTGACATTTAGGTGGGCTAATTTCAGACAGTTTCCCCAGCCCGTACACTATCTGATCAAAAGTATTCGGATATACAGGGTGTTACAAAAAGGTACGGCCAGACTTTCAGGAAACATTCCTCACACACAAAGAAAGAAAATATGTTATGTGGACATGTGTCCGGAAACGCTTACTTTCCATGTTACAGCTCATTTTATTACTTCTCTTCAAATCATATTAATTATGGAATGGAAACACAAAGCAACAGAACGTACCAGCGTGACTTCAAACACTTTGTTACAGGAAATGTTCAAAATGTCCTCCGTTAGCGAGGATACATGCATCCACCCTCCGTCGCATGGAATCCCTGATGCGCTGATGCAGCCCTGGAGAATGGCGTATTGTATCACAGCCGTCCACAATACGAGCACGAAGAGTCTCTACATTTGGTACCGGGGTTGCGTAGACAAGAGCTTTCAAATTCCCCCATAAATGAAAGTCAAGACGGTTGAGGTCAGGAGAGCGTGGAGGCCATGGAATTGGTCCGCCTCTACCAATCCATCGGTCACCGAATCTGTTGTTGAGAAGCGTACGAACACTTCGACTGAAATGTGCAGGAGCTCCATCGTTCACGAACCACATGTTGTGTCGTACTTGTAAAGGCACATGTTCTAGCATCACAGGTAGCGTATCCCGTATGAAATCATGGCGGTGAATGGAGGAAGTACAGTACATACTGACGAAACTAAAATGAGTTTTAACATGGAAATTAAGCGTTTCCGGACACACGTACACATAACATCTTTTCTTTATTTGTGTGTGAGGAATGTTTCCTGAAAATTTGGCCGTACCTTTTTGTAACACCCTGTATATTAGTGGACATCGATATCCACCCTTCAGTTCTGCTGACGACACTTCCAGTTAGGTGTCTGAGTATCTGTGGAGGAATGGTAGCCCATTCTTCTTCATGAAACAAAGCCAGAGAAGAGAGTGAAGCTGGATGCTGGCGTCACGAGCAAACTCATCCCAGAATTTTTGCGTTTGGGTCAGATTGGGACTCTGGACATACCAGTCCATTTTGGGAATATTATTGTCCACAGTCCATTGCCTCACAGATGTTGCTTTATGAGAGGGTGTATTCATGTCGTTCCGCATTTAGTGTTTCCTTAAGCGCAATAATGGGACCACACTTCTACCACGGAAAACATGACCCATACCATAACATTGCTTCCTCCGTACTTCACTGTTGCGCTACTCGTTCGCCGAACCTAGATCCTCCCATTAGATTACCACAGGGTATGCATGATTCATCACATTAGATCACTAGTTTGCTGTCATCCACTTTCGTTACGCCACCTCAATTGTGTGGCTTTTGAGGAGGTGCTAACCGTTGTATCCCATTCTTTTTAAATCCCATTGCACAGTCATTGTACTACTTGGGCTGCTGGTAGGACTTTGGATCTCACGAGTGATTCCTTCCGCTTATTTCTTAGTTTTTACAGCCACCATACGCAGTGATCGACAGTCACTTTCCCGCCAGTACATGAGATCTACCAGGTCTTGGTTTAGCTATGGTTGTCCCCTCGCGTTTCCACTTCACACTCGCGTCACCAACAGCCGTTCCACGTTCGAACTCACTGAGCTGCTCTGACTCACCTGTTCTGCTGTTACTGCTTCGCTGTTGACAATCCTTCCCGCCTACTTTTCTAGTAGCGGGTCTGCCTCACTTCAAGAGGTCAATTCCGCATTAAATAGGATACTTTTTATGAGACAGTGGATACTGGGGCAACTCGGGGCAGGTGACAGTGCTCGGAGACTCAGTGACTGTGAACAAAGCGCTGTGTAGAGGAAACAAGTTTCTACGTGTCCAACCTGTTGGGCTACAAGTGAGAGATATTCCCCTACGCCTCACGGAGCATGTTGTATTGTGTCGACGCATGGGCTGGCAGGAACACGGGAAAGAAAATACCTCACTAGACATGATGCTTCGAATGAGTGTTGCGAAACGCCGTTACGAGGTCTACTCAAAAGCTTCCAGAACTTTGCCCACAAAATTTTTCTGCGCTTAGCGTTAGTCATTGTGCATGGTCTCCTTCGAAATACTCTCACCCACAACTACAACGCTCCCAAAGCCGTTTACACTTCCAGAAGCAGTCTTGGTACGCCTCTTGCCCGATCACGCAAAGTGCCGTCTGCGAATTTTCTTTTATTTCGTCCATCGTTGAAAATTTTCGTCCTTTCAACGGGGTCTTCAACTTTGTAAATAAAAAAAGTTCGCAGGGGCCAGGTCTGGAGAGTACATAGGATGGAGCATCACAGTGATTTCTTGTGCTATAGCCACACGGCAACAGGAATAGATGTGAGGTTGCGTTATCGTGATGCAAGAGTCATGAATTGTCTCGCCACATTTCAGACCGTTTCCTTCTCACATTTTCTCGCAGGCGTTGCAGCACGCCCCGATAACAGTGTGTCCTTGTGACACGAAGTCATGATGAACTAATCCTTAAAAATCGAAGAAAGCTATCAGCATGGCTTTGACATTTGACCTGACGAGCTTTTTTTGGCCTTGGAGAACCTTTCCCGAGCCTCTGCGAAGTCTGAACCGTGGTCTCAACATCATAACCGTAGACCCACATCGCATCACCAGTTATGATCTCCTTCAGGAACATCTCGTCCTCGTTTGCACGATCCAAAACCTCTTCATAGATTGGAAGACGAAGGTCTTTCTGGAGACGAACTTGGCGGCAACGCGAAGCATTCCAAGATGCTGTGTCAGCATTTCATGACATGATCCAATTGAAATGTTACATTCTTCTGCAATTTCTCAGTCAGTCTTCGATTGGCCCCCACTGTTTCGTTGACGTCCCTGTCATGAGCGTCGTCGGTAGCTGCCGAAGGGCGTCCTGAAGGAGGGTCATCTTTAACTTCCGTCCGGCAATTTTTAAACCGTGTGAACCATTCGTGACACCGACTACGGCTGAAGAACTCATCACCGTAAGCTTCATTCATCAGTTGCTGTGCCTCTGTAAAGGTTTTCTTGAGTTTCATGCAAAACTTAATGTAGGCGCTTTGCCTCTATAACTCTGCCATCTCGAAATTCGCAAACTGTGCGACATAACGTTCTACTCAACACAGCACTGAACAATAACTAACGGACATACAACAATGAAACCTCCGGCACACAGGCGTGTGCAGGGAAGCCAACCGCATTTCGCTGCAACACACATTTGGCGCGAAATTACGAATGTTCCGCAATTTTTTGAACAGACCTAGTATAGTTGTGGTAGCGACTTGCGGTTGTTTGGTCTGCAGAAACAGCAGCAGTGCACAGTCGAGGCTCTTGACTATGCTTAAGGATCAGGGCACACAGGACACGGATTTTGCAGACTTCTGGGGGATTTCAGCAACCTACACATTATTCTGAAATGTCTTTAGAGGGGACATATTTTAGTAGTGTGTTGTAGTATCATAAATTAGGGTGTTACTCAGTATCAATGAAAGATACCAATAAATATTTCGCTTGCTGAAACGAAGGCTCTGACTTGACATAGCCAGTGTAGGAACCTTCTGCTGCAGACATAGCCAGTGTAGGAACCTTCTGCTGCAGACACTTTGTTGCTGCAACTGGTGTCAGAAACTTCATACACTCCTGGAAATTGAAATAAGAACACCGTGAATTCATTGTCCCAGGAAGGGGAAACTTTATTGACACATTCCTGGGGTCAGATACATCACATGATCACACTGACAGAACCACAGGCACATAGACACAGGCAACAGAGCATGCACAATGTCGGCACTAGTACAGTGTATATCCAGCTTTCGCAGCAATGCAGGCTGCTATTCTCCCATGGAGACGATCGTAGAGATGCTGGATGTAGTCCTGTGGAACGGCTTGCCATGCCATTTCCACCTGGCGCCTCAGTTGGACTAGCGTTCGTGCTGGACGTGCAGACCGCGTGAGACGACGCTTCATCCAGTCCCAAACATGCTCAATGGGGGACAGATCCGGAGATCTTGCTGGCCAGGGTAGTTGACTTACACCTTCTAGAGCACGTTGGGTGGCACGGGATACATGCGGACGTGCATTGTCCTGTTGGAACAGCAAGTTCCCTTGCCGGTCTAGGAATGGTAGAACGATGGGTTCGATGACGGTTTGGATGTACCATGCACTATTCAGTGTCCCCTCGACGATCACCAGTGGTGTACGGCCAGTGTAGGAGATCGCTCCCCACACCATGATGCCGGGTGTTGGCCCTGTGTGCCTCGGTCGTATGCAGTTCTGATTGTGGCGCTCACCTGCACGGCGCCAAACACGCATACGACCATCATTGGCACCAAGGCAGAAGCGACTCTCATCGCTGAAGACGACACGTCTCCATTTGTCCCTTCATTCACGCCTGTCGCGACACCACTGGAGGCGGGCTGCATGATGTTGGGGCGTGAGCGGAAGACGGCCTAACGGTGTGCGGGACCGTAGCCCAGCTTCATGGAGACGGTTGCGAATGGTCCTCGCCGATACCCCAGGAGCAACAGTGTCCCTAATTTGCTGGGAAGTGGCGGTGCGGTCCCCTACGGCACTGCGTAGGATCCTACGGTCTTGGCGTGCATCCGTGCGTCGCTGCGGTCCGGTCCCAGGTCGACGGGCACGTGCACCTTCCGCCGACCACTGGCGACAACATCGATGTACTGTGGAGACCTCACGCCCCACGTGTTGAGCAATTCGGCGGTACGTCCACCCGGCCTCCCGCATGCCCACTATACGCCCTCGCTCAAAGTCCGTCAACTGCACATACGGTTCACGTCCACGCTGTCACGGCATGCTACCAGTGTTAAAGACTGCGATGGAGCTCCGTATGCCACGGCAAGCTGGCTGACACTGACGGCGGCGGTGCACAAATGCTGCGCAGCTAGCGCCATTCGACGGCCAACACCGCGGTTCCTGGTGTGTCCGCTGTGCCGTGCGTGTGAGCGTTGCTTGTACAGCCCTCTCGCAGTGTCCGGAGCAAGTATGGTGGGTCTGACACACCGGTGTCAATGTGTTCTTTTTTCCATTTCCAGGAGTGTATTTGCGAGATTGTAGCTCAAGACTTTGATAATGGACGTAAGTGATGACAATCATATTCATTGTTGTAAGACACATAATCTATAATATATCTGCAACAAAATGCAACAACATCCATTACCTGTTGCCTCACAACACACAGCATGAAAGCCACGAGCCACTCAGTGAAAGTTGGCCATGCACCACCAACAATAATGTACCCAGGTAGCAGTCCACCTGTCATAGTTCTGTTTGTATTAAAATAACACCTAACTTCCACGGAAGTGACACTGAAATACCTTGGTTCCCTTTCTAAACTGTGTGATGCAAACATGTTAGCTGTTTTGGTCCAAACAAGAGTCACATTAAATTGAGAAGTAGCTTTCTAAATACGAAGTATCATTAATTTAGCTGCTGTCCAAAACAGATAAATTATGTGGAACTAAAAACAGCAATGATGAAATTTAATTACATTCATATAGCTGATGCACCTAAACCTTTTTTATTGCAGACAGTACATTTATTTTCATTTTTCGTTACTTAATTGCTCTGTGTGTCATTATCAACAAATATCTCATAATTCCATAGAATTATTCAGTTTACACAATATTAACTTAATTGTTATTTAAAAATAGATACCCGCTGTCTACAAACAGATGAATTCATATACGAGGGCGTGCTGAAAAGTAATGCCTCCGAACTTTTATCTCTTCTCAGTATCGGTTGACGTAGTATTCTATGAAATTATGAGATATTTGTTGATAATGACACACAGGGCAATTAAGTAACGAAAAATGAAAATAAATGTACAGTCTGTAATAAAAAAGATTTAGGTGCATCAACTATATGAATGTAATTAAATTTCATCATTGCTGTTTTTAGTTAGTACGTCAACATGTTAAACACATTACTCGATCGTCTTTGCCGCTTCGCTGACCAAAATTGCAACACTCTGCCTCTGGCTGGTTCCGAACAGTACCGCGCAAAGTGGCGGTCGGCAAATAACTATGTCGGAAGCTTCGGGGGAATCAAATTTCTTTTGGCAATCAAAGTTCAGAATTCTCTCCCATTCTGTTTCGCTGCGAAATTGTTTGGAAAAGGCGTCTGCTTTCAGCTTATGTATGATAAGCTTGGCCTTCAACTCGTCGTTTTCCTTCAGATTTCGATACTGTTTTAGTTGCTCTTTGAAACATTAGCAAAAAGAACAGACATCTGTGGCAGGAAATCCAAATGCAATATTGTAATCATTATGAAACACATTTCGAAAGTATTCATAGTCACGGGCATATGTTTGTCAGGTTTTTCGTTGTACATTTTGTATAATTGGGAAACTGAAAGGTCAATACTTAAATATTGCATGTGAATATTTTTCCCCCTACAGTAGTGTTTCTCAGTTGGTTTTAACGATTCAATAAAATGTTCCACAGACCTCCTTCTGTCACCATATGTGCGAGATCTTGTGTCACAAGCTCTCTTGTCCTTCGGATATACTCCAGTGACCAGAAGTTGTTTACACAGATTCTGAACGTGATCTCGTCCTATCCTAAAAAACTGGATATTCGACAATATATGTGGCTGCAACATGACGGTTCTCCAACTCACTCGTCCAGTGTCCTACATCTACATCTACATGGATACTCTGCAAATCACATTCAAGTGCCTGGCAGAGGGTTCATCGAACCACCTACGCAATTCTCTATTATTCCAGTCTCGTATAGCGCGCGGAAAGAATAAACACCTATATTTTTCTGTACGAGCTCTGATTTCCCTCATTTTATCGTGGTGATCGTTCCTCCCTATGTAGGTCGGTGTCAACAAAATATTTTCGCATTCGGAGGAGAAAGTTGGTGATTGGAATTTCGTGAGAAGATTCCGTCGCAGCGAACAACGCCTTTCTTTTAATGATGTCCAGCCCAAATCCTGTATCATTTCTGTGACACTCTCTCCCATATTTCGCGATAATACAAAACGTGCTGCCTTTCTTTGAACTTTTTCGATGTACTCCGTCAGTCCTATCTGGTAAGGATCCCACACCGCGCAGCAGTATTCTAAAAGAGGACGGACAAGCGTAGTGTAGGCAGTCTCCGTAGTAGGTCTGTTACATTTACTGTGTTCTGTCAATAAAAGGCAGTCTTTGGTTAGCCTTCCCCACAACATTTTCTTTGCGTTCCTTCCAATTTAAGTTGTTCGTATTTGTAATACCTAGATATTTAGTTGAATTTACGGCTTTTAGATTAGACTAATTTTTTGCGTAACCGAATTTTAACGAGTTCCTTTTAGCACTCATGTGGATGACCTCACACTCTGCGTTATTTAAGATCAACTGCCACTTTTCGCACCATTCAGATATCTTTTCTAAATCTTTTTGCAGTTTGTTTTGATCTTCTGATGACTTTATTAGTCGATAAACGACAGCGTCATCTGCAAACAACTGAAGACAGCTGCTCAGATTGTCTCCAAAATCGTTTATATAGATAAGGAGCAGCAAAGGGCTTATAACACTACCTTGGGGAACGTCAGAAATCTGTTTTACTCGATGACGTTCCGTCAATTACTACGAACTGTGACCTCTCTGACAGGAAATCACAAATCCATTCACATAACTGGTTCCATAAGCACGCAGTTTCACTACAAGCCTCTTGTGTGGTACATTGTTAAAAGCCTTCCGGAAATCCAGAAATATGGAATCGATCTGAAATCCCTTGTCAATAGCACTCAACACTTCACGTGAATAGAGAGCTAGTTGTGTTTCACAGAAACGATGTTTTCTAAACCCATGCTGACTGTGTCAATTGACAGTTTTCTTAGAGGTAATTCATAATGTTTGAACACAATATATGTTCAAAAATCCTGCTGCATATCGACGTTAACGATATGGGCCCGTAATTTAGCGGATTACTCCTACTAACTTTCTTGAATATTGGTGTGACCTGTGCAAATTTCCAGTCTTTGGGTACGGATCTGTTGTATATCGTTGTTAAATATGGAGCTAATGCATCATCACTCTCCGAGAGGAACCTAATTGGTATACAGTCTGGACCAGAAGACTTGTTTTTGTTATGTGATTTAAGTTGCTTCACTACTCCGAGGTTATTTACTTCTACGTTACTCATGTTGGCAGCTGTTCTCGATTCGAATTCTGGCATATTTACTTCGTCTTCTTTTGTGAAGGCATTTCGGAAGGCTGTGTTTAGTAAATCTGCTTTGGCAGCACTGTCTTCCATAGGATCTCCATCGCTATCGCGCAGAGAAGGCATTGATTGTTTCTTGCCGCTAACACACTTCACATACGACCAGAATCTCTTTGGATTTTCTGCCCGGTTTCGAGACAAAGTTTCGTTGTGGAAACTGTTATAGGTATCTCGCATTGAAGTCCGCGCTAAATTTCGAGCTTCTGTAAAAGATAGCCAATCTTGGGGATTTTGCGTCTGTTTAAATTTGACATGTTTCTTTCGTTGTTTCTGAAACCTTGTTCTAACCCGTTTTGTGTACCAAGGAGGATCAGCTCCGTCGTTTGTTAATTTATTTTGTATAAATCTCTCAACTGCTGCCGATACTATTTCTTTTAATTCAATCCACATCTGGTCTACACTTATATTATTAACTTGAATGAGTGGAGATTATCTCTCAGGAAGGCGTCAAGTGAAGTTTTATCTGCTTTTTTGAGTAGGTACATTTTTCGCTTATTTTTTGAGGATTTGGGGATTACAATATTCAATATCGCTACGACAACCCTGTATTCACTAATCCCAGTATCGGTTTTGATGCTGGTTATGAACTCAGGATTATTTGTTGCTAAGAGGTCAAGCGTGTTTTCACAACCGTTTACTATTCGCGTGGGCTCCTGAATTAACTGCTCGAAATAATTTTCAGAGAATGCGTTTAGCACAATTTCGGATTATATTTTGTGCGTACCTCCGGAATTAAAAATGTATTTTCGCCATCATATCGGGGGTAAATTAAAGGCACCACCAACTATTATCGTATGAGTCGGGTACGTGTTTGAAATCAAGCTCAAGTTTTCTTTGAACCTTTCAGCGATTGTATCATCTGAACTGGGAGGTCGGTAAAAGGATCCAATTATTATTTTATTCCGGTTGCCAACAATGACCTCTGCCCATACTAACTCACAGGAAGTATCTACTTCAATTTCGCGACAAGATAAACTACTTCTGACAGTAACAAACACGCCACCGCCAACCGTGTTTAGCCTATCCTTTCGGAACACCGTTAGGTTCTTCGCAAAAATTTCGGCTGAGCTTATATCCGGCTTTAGCCAGCTTTCAGTGCCTATAACGATTTGAACATCAGTGCTTTCTATTAGCGCTTGGAGCTCTGGTACTTTCGCAACACAGCTACGACACCTTACAACTGTTGTACCAATGGTTCCTGTATCTACGATCTTCCTGTGTTCAGCCTGCAGCCTTTGTGACTGAAGCCCTTCTTGTGTTTTCCCGAGACCCTCGTACCTAAAAAAAACAGCTCAGTCCACGCCACACAGCCCCTGCTACCCGTGTAGCCGTCTCCTGCGTATAGTGAACACCTGACCTATTCAGCGGAACCCGAAACCCAGCCACCCCCTGGCGTAAGTCGAGGAATCTGCAGCCTACTCGGCTCTTTACCAGAGGTCCGCAATCGGTCCTGTCGACTATGCTGCAAACGGTCAGCTCTGCTTTCATCTTGCAAGCAAAACTGGCAGTCTTTACCACTTCTGTTAGCCGCTCGAAACCACAGAGAATCTCTTCTGATTCAAAGTGACACACATCATTGGTACCGACGTGAGCAACCACCTGCAGTTGGCTTCACCCTGTGCTCTTCATGGCATCTGGGAGGACCCTTTCCACATCTGGAATGTCTCTACCCGGTATGCACACGGAGTGCATATTGGTTTTCTTACCCTTCTTGTCAGCCAAGTCCCTAAGGGGCCCAATAACACGCCTAACGTTGGAGCTCCCAACTACCAATGATCTCACCAGAGGTCCGCAATCGGTCCTGTCGACTATGCTGCAAATGGTCAGCTCTGCTTTCATCTTGCAAGCAAAACTGGCAGTCTTTACCACTTCTGTTAGCCGCTCGAAACCACAGAGAATCTCTTCTGATTCAAAGTGACACACATCATTGGTACCGACGTGAGCAACCACCTGCAGTTGGCTTCACCCTGTGCTCTTCATGGCATCTGGGAGGACCCTTTCCACATCTGGAATGTCTCTACCCGGTATGCACACGGAGTGCATAATGGTTTTCTTACCCTTCTTGTCAGCCAAGTCCCTAAGGGGCCCCATAACACGCCTAACGTTGGAGCTCCCAACTACCAATGATCTCACCCTCTGCGGTTACCTATATCTTGCAGGCTGAGTGGTTTCCTCTGAAACACGACAGGCGACAGCATCTGGCTCAGGGACAGTGTCAGCCACAGACAGCACCTGGAACTGGATTGTCAGACAAACCTGAGAGTCCTTACGTGCGGCCGCCTGGGAAGTCTCTCTCCGCCTGCTACGTCCTGGGGCGACCTCCCACTCGATCACAGGTGAGGAGTCAGCCTCAGTGCGAGCAGTAACTGGGTTGGCCACAGGTGAGCACCGATCGAAGGACTTTGGATCCCCATGGCCGGCCCACAACAATGGTGCTAATCCACTGCAGCCTCAAGCTGTGTAACAGAAGCCATCACTGCCTGAAGCTGAGAGCGAAGTGTCACCAACTCGGCTCGCATCCGCACACAACAATCGCAGCCCCTGTCCATACCAAAGAGCGTGGAAAACTGAACTATGCAGATAAACGGACTATCGGCACGTGCTGTGCAACTCTACTCTAGACCCTAACAGAAACGCATGAACTGTGTCTAGTAGTAATACGCAGATATTCGAAAACCTAACTACCGAAGCACTCAGATGAAACTAAATAATTTATCCCTGATTATGAACTTGTAATACGTCACAAAATCGGTTTATTTTCCAACGCAAACGAAAACGCGACAACTGTGGCTATTATACATTAAATTTACATGAAGAAACACAAGAAACTAAACTATTAAAGCACACAAATGATACAATAAATTTCGCTCCTGGTTAGGAACTCGTAAATGACACAAAAGCGACTACTTCCCTATTGCTGCGTCTGTCTCGGTCGGCTACTGCTGCCTGACTAAATATTTTCAACGCAAATATTGAATGAGAACTTTCACGAACGTTGGGTAGGACGAAATTCTATTTTCAAATGGCCTACGAGTTCGAACTATTTGACTATTCTTGGTTTCATCCTTTGGGCAGCACTCAAAGATGGTCTATGACGAAATCCCAACTATGCCAGACGATATGTGTCGTCGAATCGGCAGTGCTTTTTAGTCCGTCGTCAACAGTTTGAACACGTGTTTAAATGAAGGGCAAAGTTATTTTTTTGGAAGACAAAATTACGTTATGTGATTTGGGCAGTTATCAAATCAGTGTTAGTAAACTGTTTATTTTATTAACGTATGTACGAAATTGCATTGCAATGTCAAATAAGTCGACAGCGTGTATTGCATGTAGCTGGTAACACTGTCATTACGCGCTTACGTTCAGCGTGAAATGTCGTTTTATTCTGCGGTGTGCAGGTGGTCACCAAACTTACTTACTTACTCCTTGGCTCTTGTAGGGAATTGGCCTCTCTGATGGTCACAGCCCAATCCTGACGATTTTCTGCTCGTTTCCCCCATCTCCTGACTCCAATCTTTCTCAAATAATTTTCCACATCTTCCAGCCATCATTTCCGGGGACTCCTTTTGCTCCTTTTGCCACCTGGATTTCCTGTGTAAACCTTCTTGACAGCTCGATCCTCCGACATTCGCTCTACCCCAGCCATCTCAGTCTGTTACACTTAATTTCAGTCATCAAGTCAGGATTTCTATACAGTACTTCTAATTCCTTGTTTTCCTTATCCTCCATTGCCCCACTGCATACACGGCTGCAAAAATCTTTCATAATATTTTCCTCTCCCATCTTCTCAAGAGCTCCTGCTATAGTCATTGTCCATATTTCTGAGCCATATATTACCACCAGTCTTATGACTGTTCGATAGACAGTCACCTTCGATTTTCCGCTCAGGCTACGTGACTGAAGGATCTTGATCAGGGCCCAGTAAGCTCTATTTCATGCAGCAATCCTAGATTTTATTTTTCTCTTATTCTGCTTTCCTCCGTAACCAGCACCCGCCAGGTATTGGAACTTTTCACATCTCTCGTAATTGCCTCTGTTCAACTTAATATATTTCTCTTCAACAACAGCATGTTTCCTGGAAGCAAAGAGATACTGCTTTTTTGTGTTGTTTCCTCTAAGTCCCAACTGTTCTGCCTCCTTTTCCAGGCTGCCAAGTCCTTCTTCCATTTCTTCCAAACTTCTAGACAGCATGCTCACATCATCGGCATAAGCTAGATTTTGGTGCAAACGGTTAAACAGAGTGCCACCTCGGTTATCAATCTCCTCCCTTCGCATCACTCTCTCCAACACTATGTTGAAGAGTAGCTTGGATAATACATCACCCTGTCAAAAACCTTGGTTCACCTCAAATTCTTTAGAAAGTTTTCCTCCCACTTTTACCTGGCATTTTATGCTGGTGAGAGTCATTTGTACCAGTCTGATAAGTTTACTTGGGAATTCCATCTCCATTAAGGTGTCATGTAGCTTTTTCCTTCTAACACTATCATAGGCCTGTTTAAAGTTTATAAAAGGCTAGTGTACAGTGTACTTTTCCACTATTTGCCTTATAATGAAGATCTGGTCAGTTGTTGATCTGTCCCGTCGAAAGCCGCACAGGTAGCCTCCGAGTATTTCTTCTGTAATTGGTCACCAAGCTATTTGTTATAAAATATGTGGTTCAACGAATGTACCACGTATGATATAATTTAGAGCAATGTAGCTAGAGACAGCTACCCGACAGCATGTATTTTTCCACTAAAAAGCACACAGCAACATATAGGAAAAGACAGGTCAAATCTTCCTTCTAACATTTAGATATGTAATTCAGTAGTTGCTTTTTGCAGAGTGTAACACCTATTTATTACTGAAGAATGGACATTTGATTTCTCTGTTTCAGCTCGTGTAAATCTGGGAGGATATACAAATGTGAAATAGTATTCCTAAGCCATTTGTGATAAGCTAGATTCCAGCCTGTGTTATTTCCATATGCAACAATCGTAGGTGAACCTGCATCTAAGTCGTAAATTGGTTCAAGGGGAAACAAAGCTTTATTCCCGTAGCACAGGCCTTCCGTAGGGTATACAACTACGCAGCCGGATCCGAGACGCCTGCTTGGAAGATTTTGCACCGCAAATTCCGTTTCCGGTCACCGTGCTCTCGCACTCTAGGACATTTATCGAATTCCTTTACGACAGGTTTCCACGTGAACATTAACAAACGCTATATCACTGTAACTGTCTTCTCAGGAGATATCGAATGCAGTTGTAAAAAGTATACAGTTTCATTTAAACAATGTTCTTACTTCAATATGATACCAGGGCTAAAAACATCAACCAAACAAAAACATACAAGCCCCTCGACGCTCTAACATTTGCCGAAAACGGCGTTTCGGTACGTGTAACCCTTCACGAAATCAAAGGGGTGTTACGTCTTACGTGAATCGCACTGTAATTGTCAGTAATGTGCATTTGTGCCAAAGTCCCAGCCATACCAATCTGAAAAAAATTACAGAAAGCTAAATAAGAGAAATTAATATAATGTTTAAAACGTATTCTAAATACGATTTGACAGTTTTGCTGAAATAACGGTTTTTGGAAATGTATCTTTTTTAGAGCATTAATTAGCATTGACTGTAACGGTTTTAGTTCCTGTATATTAAAAAAACAACAAGTTCAGCCAAAACAGTATCTCAGTTAAAAAAACATGGAAGATCAATAGCCTATGTAACAACAGCTGGCATAAAATTGAACCTTGTGGATGTCGACTAATATTGTAAATTATTAGCTAATTGTTTTGCGCTACTTACAATATCTTAATAGCTTAGTTGTCTTAAAATATGAATTTCAGTACTGAGAAAAGCCAAAATGTTGAGCCCGCCTTCCAGTATGGAGCTTCAAGGCACGTTTTTGGTCAACCTCGGTTTTGAAAATGACTTTTTGGAATGCTGTTTCTGCTAATATGCGACAGTTACATTCTTAAAGCAATTTCGATGCAAGAAAATGTCACCATGGTTCCTGGTTTGGATGAAACGAACTATGAAAATAATAAGCTTTCCTCGGAATCTAACGCGTTTCAGACTGCTAAAATCCCATTAACCATTAAAAGTCTTAACGGTTTTACCAACTGAGCTACCACATGGATAACTGGGTGCGAATGGGAATTTGATGTTCGGGAGTGAGGGGTATGAGAGGTGAAAGTTGACATAATTCGTATCAGCAGAATAAGCACATAGCTACAAAACGATTACAACTACACTGTTTCAGGTTATAAGGGGCCCGCACCACAGTAGTGTAACTAGGACTTTTTCATTTTAAGTGTCTGTGGTATGGGCCAGTAGACTGCAACCTGGACAGCCTGTGCTTAAATGCGGCTCTGACCCAGTCATGTGTTATGCGCTCTACACAAGTTGCATGAAATTCCAAAAAAGGTGGGAGATTAAGATTTAACGTTCCATCGACTATGAGGCCATTAATGATAGAGCCCAAGAGGACAACACCAGGTTAGAAAATCAGGTGTACCATGTTCAAAGGAACCATCTCGCGATACGCCTTAAGCAATGTAGGCAAACTACGGAAAACCTTAGTCTGGAGATTCAGGATGAGAGTTTTAACCCCAAATATTAATTCGAAATTCCAGTTTGTTAGTTTAATCACTGGCTGATCGCATTCGACTCATAACTGTTTGAACTATAGCTTGTTTTGGTTTTTCATTTGGTAGAAAATCCGAAGAAATTCTGGTCGTATGTAAAGTACACAAGCGGCAAGACGGAGTGAATACCTTCGCTGCGCAGTGCCGATGGTACTGTTACCGACGACTGTGCCTCTAAAGCGGAGTTATTGAACGCAGTTTTCCGAAATTCCTTCACCAGGGAAGACGAATGGAATATTCCAGAATTTGAAACACGAACAGCTGCTAGCATGAGTTTATTAGAAGTAGATATCTTAGGGGTTGCGAAGCAACTCAAATCGCTTGATACGGGCAAGTCTTCAGGTCCAGATTGTATACCGATTAGGTTCCTTTCAGATTACGCTGATACAATAGCTCCCTACTTAGCAATCATATACAACCACTTGCTCACCGATAGATCTGTACCTACAGATTGGAAAATTGCGCAGGTCGCACCAGTGTTTAAGAAGGGTAGCAGGATAATCCATCGAACTACAGACCTATATCATTGACGTCGGTTTGCAGTAGGGTTTTGGACCATATACTGTATTCAAACATTATGAATCACCACGAAGGGAACGATCTATTGATACGTAATCAGCATGGTTTCAGAAAACATCGTTCTTGTGAAACGCAGCTAGCTCTTTATTCGCACGAAGTAATGGCCTCTATCGACAGGGGATCTCAATTTGATTCCGTATTTCTAGATTTCCGGAAAGCTTTTGACACCGTTCCTCACAAGCGACTTCTAATCAAGCTGCGGGCCTATGGGGTATCGTCTCAGTTGTGCGACTGGATTCTTGATTTCCTGTCAGGAAGGGCGCAGTTCGTAGTAATAGACGCCAAATCATCGAGTAAAACTGAAGTGATATCGGTGTTCCCCAGGGAAGCGTCCCGGGACCTCCGCTGTTCCTGATCTATATAAATGACCTGGGTGACAATCTGAGCAGTTCTCTTAGGTTGTTCGCAGATGATGCTGTAATTTACCGTCTAGTAAGGTCATCCGAAGATCAGTAGCAGTTGCAAAGCGATTTAGAAAAGATTGCTGTATGGTGTGGCAGGTGGCAGTTGACTCTAAATAACGAATAGTGTGAGGTCATCCACATGAGTTCCAAAAGAAATCCGTTGGAATTCGATTACTCGATAAATAGTACAATTCTCAAGGCTGTCAAGTCAACAAGTACCTGGGTGTAAAAATTACGAACAACTTCAGTTGGAAAGACCACATAGATAATATTGTGGGGAAGGCGAGCCAAAGGTTGCGTTTCATTGGCAGGACACTTAGAAGATGCAACAAGTCCACTAAAGAGACAGCTTACATTACACTTGTTCGTCCTCTGTTAGAATATTGTTGCGCGGTGTGGGATCCTTACCAGGTGGGATTGACGGAGGACATCGAAAAGGTGCAAAAAAGGGCAGCTCGTTTTGTATTATCACGTAATAGGGGAGAGAGTGTGGCAGATATGATACGCGAGTTGGGATGGAAGTCATTGAAGCAAAGGCGTTTTTCGTCGCGGCGAGATCTGTTTACGAAATTGCAGTCACCAACTTTCTCTTCCGAATGCGAAAATATTTTGTTGACCCCAACCTACATAGGTAGGAATGATCATCAAAATAATATAAGAGAAATCAGAGCTCGAACAGAAAGGCTTAGGTGTTCGTTTTTCCCGCGCGCTGTTCAGGGGTGGAATGGTAGGGAGATAGTATTATTGTGGTTCGATGAACCCTCTGCCAAGCACTTAAATGTGAATTGCAGAGTAATCATGTAGATGTAGATGTACATATGGAAACCACTGTAATAATAGATCGTATTGTGTGTGCGTGTGTTTGTGTGTGTGTGTGTGTGTGTGTGTGTGTGTGTGTGTGTGTGTGCGTGTGTATGTACAAATGTTTTATTGCAGTTCGCACCGGGCTCCCCGGAACCGATCATAGAGGTTGGTACTCGGTTCGAGCCCGGGGTGGGTCACTACCACCTGTGCCAGCCCACAGCCGTGGCGGTGGCACCGGAGCCCTCGGCAGAGGTCTTTATCGCGGACGGCTACTGCAATTCGCGCATCGTGGTGATCAACTCGCAGGGCCGATATCTTAACCAGCTGCCTCGCTTCGATGGTAATTCTCCATATAATATCATCTTTTGGGACATTGTAGCCTTACACTTATCTGCCTGCAAAAGAGGAACACTGGAGAAACTAGTATTGGCAATGTGCCATGTACTTGTGTAATACGATACTGATGTATTGTTCTTTGACCATTACAGATTTCAATATGTAACACATCCAGTGGATTTGCTATTTGTTTACCTCTCCGCAAATTCCGTCTCAACATAACAGCTCTTTAACACTTGTAACCATTTCTACAAACAGGAACAACAAGTGCTGGTCAAATTTCTACATGCAGGTAACGACTGTGACACATGTTGGAACTGTGTTTCTGTTCTACACTACTGGCCATTATAATTGCTATACCACGAATATCACGTGCTACAGACGCGAAATTTAACCGACAGGAAGAAGATGCTGTGATATGCAAATGATTAGCTTTTCAGAGCATTCACACAAGGTTGGCGCCGGTGGCGACACCGACGACGTGCTGACATGAGGAAAGTTTCCAACCGATTTCTCATGCACAAAGAGCAGTTGACCGTTGTTGCATGGTGAAACGTTGTTGTGATGCCTCGTGTAAGGAGGAGCAAATGCGTACCATCACGTTTCCGACTTTGATAAAGGTCGGATTGTCCGCAGCTCGTGGTCGTGCGGTAGCTTTCTCGCTTCCCGCGCCCGGGTTTCCGGGTTCGATTCCCGGCGGGGTCAGGGAGTTTGTCTGCCTCGTGATGACTGGGTGTTGTGTGATGTCCTTAGGTTAGTTAGGTTTAAGTAGTTCAAAGTTCTAGGGGACTGATGACCATAGATGTTAAGTCCCATAGTGCTTAGAGCCATTTGAACCAAAGGTCGGATTGTAGCCTATCGCGATTGCAGTTTATCGTGTCACGACATTGCTGCTCGCGTTGGTCGAGATCCAATGACTGTTCGCAGAATATGGAATCGATGGGTTCGGGAGGGTAATACGGAACGCCGTGCTGGATCCCAACGGCCTCGTATCAGTAGCAGTCGAGATGACAGGCATCTTATCCGCATGGCTGTAACGGATCGTGCAGCCACGTCTCGATCCCTGAGTCAACAGTTGGGGACGTTCGCAAGACAACAACCATCTTCACGAACAGTTCGACGACGTTTGCAACAGCATGGACTATCAGCTCGGAGACCATGGCTGCGGTTACCCTTGACGCTGCATCACAGACAGGAGCGTCTGCGGTGGTATACTCAGCGACGAACCTGGGTGCACGAATGGCAAAACGTCATTTTTTCGGATGAATCCAGGTTCTGTTTACAGCATCATGCTGATCGCACCCCTGTTTGGCGACATCGTTGTGAACGCACATTGGAAGCGTGTATTCGTCGTCGCCATACTGGCGTATCACCCGGCGTGATGGTATGGGGTGCCATTGGTTACACGTCTTGGTCACCTCTTGGTCGCACTGACGGCACTTTGAACAGTGGACGTTGAGTTTCATATGTATTACAACCCGTAGCTCTACCCTTCATTCGATCCCTGCGAAACCCTACATTTCAGCAGGATAATGCACGATCGCATGTTGCAGGTCCTGTGCGGGCCTTTCTGGATACAGAAAACGTTTGACTGCTGCCCTGGCCAGGACTTTCTCCGATTCTCCCACCAATTGAAAACGTCTGGTCTATGGTGGCCGAGCAACTGGCTCGTCGCAATACCCCAGTCACTACTCTTGATGAACTGTGGTATCGTGTTGAAGCTGCATGGGCAACTGTACCTGTACACGCCATCCAAGCTCTGTTTGACTTAATGCCCAGGCGTATAAAGGCCGTTATTACGGCTAGAGGTGGTTGTTCTGGGTACTGATTTCTCAGGATCTATGCAACCAAATTGAGTGAAAATGTAATCACCTGTCAGTTCTAGTATAACATTTGTACAATGAATACCCGTTTATCATCTGCATTTCTTTTTGGTGTAGCAATTTTAATGGCCAGTAGTGTATATATTTTAAGTTACAAGCTCTGCTTGGGTTAAGATTTCGGTAGACAGCAACAGTTCCTAGTTGGCTGTCACAGAGAATGGGTCCTATGTAAGTCCCAAGTCCGTTTTAAAAAAATGGTTCAAATGGCTCTGAGCACTATGGGACTTAACATCTATGGTCATCAGTCCCCTAGAACTTAGAACTACTTAAACCTAACTAACCTAAGGAAAGCACACAACACCCAGCCATCACGAGGCAGAGAAAATCCCTGACCCCGCCGGGAATCGAACCCGGGAACCCGGGCGTGGGAAGCGAGAACGCTACCGCACGACCACGAGATGTGGGCAGTCCGTTTTATTGCTACGAGAAATTCAGCTTGAGACAAACTTCAAACAGAGTCCTAGCTCGCAGCGTGGGTTGTCAACAGAACGACAACTGTCATGTAGTTATTAAGCATGCAGGAGTGAATACGGCACAGTGTTGGAGTCAGAGTGCGGCAGCTTTATGCCGCTTGGAGACCACGAGATCGCGCCACGTGACATGACGTGGTGGAGGAGGGAATGCCTTCGGCCCGCTGCCTGCTGAGTGCGTGTGGCGCCGCCGGTTATGAGAGTGGTCACTCTGAGTCGGTGGCTACAGCAACTTGTAGTTTTCGATATCTCTGTTTGTTTTTACAAGTAGTTGCTCTATTTTGAAACACATTTGGCTCAGTGGATTTCGCAAAGTACTCAGATGTAGTACTGTCTCTAGATGAAACGCGTACCACAGTCTATATGAACGGGTCAAATGTTACTATTACTGCTGATGTTTTCTGGCGTATTTATATTCGAGTGGCGCGCAATTTAAATATAGAATTTCATCATCACCTCCTGCCTGTACTAGGTTTTGCTTGTTAATCCGAGTCTTTCCATCTGGTTTTGTGACTCCATTTGTTTCTTCATCCTCTTGCTTTGTATTTGCCTAGCATTTTTGATAGTCTGTCACTCCCCATTCTACTGATGTGCTCTTTCCATTTCCTTCTGTATTCCTCAATTTCTTTCATTGATAGACATTAATCTTAATCCTGCTCTAATTTTTTGTACTTCTGTTTCGATCTTTCGTTGCGTATCCCGCTACTGCCTGAGAAACCTCATTTCTGCACTCTCGATTCTTAGTGTGCCCTTTTCGTTGCTATCAAAGTTTCACCCCCTTACATCAAAACTGAGAGTGATAGTGTTTTGTAAAATTTCAGAAGTATCACTTTTCTTACTTTTCTTTGTAAGGTTCGTCTCATAGCACCGTTCATTAAGCTAAATTTCTCTGCCTTATGCCGAAAATCAGTTTTGTCTTCATGTGATACTATGTAGTATTCCAATATTTAAAATTTCTTACTCCCACTGCTATTTTCCCATTTATCACAGTTTTCGACCTGATTTTGTTTTTATCATACAATAAACGCCTCCGCGTTTGTTTTGTTCTGCGAGCTGATTAAAGCAGAGAATCTTTGCAGTTAATATGCTGCTCTTTGCAAATTATTCTCACTGTTAGCAATACTTGCTCGGCACCTGCTGATTGCAATGTCACTATATAGTCTGGATTTTAAATTCAAATGTTCAAATGGTGTGAAATCTTATGGGACTTAATTGCTAAGGTCATCAGTCCCTAAGCTTACACACTACTTAACCTAAATTATCCTAAGGACGAACACGCACATCGATGCCCAAGGGAGGACTCGAACCTCCGCCGGGACCAGCAGCACAGTCCATGACTGCAGCGCCCGAGACCGCTCGGCTAATCCCGCGCGGCTGGATTTTAAGATTAAGAGAGTAAAATAGTATTGCATTTGTCCATTCCAAAAGGATTTTATTTTTGTAGATATTACAAAACGTTGGTGATAAACTGCAGCCTTGTCTGAAGCATGATTTGATGCTCACTCTATTCTGGTTACCACTGCCTGCAGTAGATATTTGTGATTCTTCATAATACCTCTCGCAACTTCTGTTTTGTGTGTGAGAGAGTGCAAGTAATAAACGTTTTGTTGTTGCAGCTGACATGTAGAAAAGTATATCCTGCTACATTGTCACTCCAGCACAGTAGTTAGTTTATGTAGGGTAACTACAAATATTTTATTGTCTTATTCCCACAAATATTTCATTGGCCTAATTTTCATTAACAAAAACTGTAGAAACAGTCACAAGACCTGCATATCTTACCTTCCTAATTAGCGTGAGCCTTTAGATACTTGTTCAAATATGAACTACAATTTATTAATAAAAACTGTCATTCCCACTTGTAAAAATTGTTGTTAGTCTTTACTTCCTTTAAAAATTGTTATCCTTTCAAAAATTAACAAACAGGTATATAAACAGCAAATCCACTAAAAGTAACACATAATATGCTGAAACATCTACTCGCGACGGAAAAATAAATCAATATTGACCTGCACAGGCAAAATTTCCATACTGGTTTCTCTACGTTCCAGTCTCGAACATTTCACGTTTCTGCGTGCAGTCGCTCACGAAAAGTACCTGCTCTGGTTACATTTGGGATTAATATATAAAATGACGTCAGGAGGAGTGTGACCACTTGCAATTTTATAATCACAGTAACTTATTTTACTTTTACAGCTCATCTCCATAATCCCTTCTTCTTTCTCTTCTTTTTCTTCTTCTTCTTCCTTTTCTTAAATATTTTTTCGGATGAAATTGTTGAGAGTTAATACGTAATAATAATTCAGGAAAGGTCTCTTCCAAAGCTACACCTTAAGTCTTTGCTTGTTTAAACACAGTTAGATTCTATCTAAAGCTTTGCTTTTTTCCCACATCTTCCGCCCGCCCGCAACGTCTTCCTCTCTTGAGCCATCCTCTTCATCTCAGAGTCATACTTACAGCCAGCTACCACGACTGGTGTTCGATGCATTCAACCTGTATCGTCTCCTTCACTTTTGCTCTCTAAGGCTGCTTCTAGCACCATGGAAATCTCTCCCTGATGCCTTAAAACATGTTCTACTATCATGTGCCTTCTTCTTGTCGGTGTTTTCCAAATATTTCATTCATCGCTGATTTTGCGCAGTATTAGTTGCCTTGTCAGTCCATTTATTATCAAATACGTAAACCAGATGTATAGTTGTTATCGTACTATCACGCTTACAGTCGTCAGGTAACATTTAAAGTATGCTTCTTCACTAGTCAACCGTCCGATAAAGATTCTTCTTCTGTCTGTGGGCATTAGAATATAGGCCTGTTGCGACTTTTTTTTATGCTTTTGGTCTTCCCATCTTTCCTATGGTCATTCCACTGTCATTCGTCTCTTGGAGCAGACAACCATTTCTTTTTCGGAACTAGCAAGGTGCACTGATGTCTCATTCTTTGCAACTCTGTCCTTATTTGTACATTTATTTTCCTGCCTTTTCTCGTACAGCCAAGTGTCTGTCTGAAAACATGAATTATGCTGCATTTAATCTACTGTCTTTCTCTTTCCTTAAAGTCGTATGCCACTTACATACTCTAGAATAGAATCCGCCAAGATTTTGCACAATTCTATTCTTACTTTTTTTATTTAAGCGTACCATTAAAGTAATTAACTCTTGCTACTTTGTTCACAGTTTTCGCTTCTACTGGAAATGGTAAGGTGTATTCTAGTGTGTAGAATAAGTTAACTGTTACTATTAATTTTTTTCTGTTACTGTGCTACATGTAATAGGTTTTATGAGTAAGATGATTTTATTCTTGGTCGAAATAGCAAGGTCATGCCTCACAGGTATCGGGCAGAGTTCATGAGATGATTTCTGTAAGGACTCTTTCCAGCCAGCGAGTAGCACAACTGTAACTACATATTTATTATTTCGTTCCCTGTGTGTAGTTATTAATCTCCTGTAGTTAATGTCCCAAAACAGCGTCTATTTCAAAATGAATATGTATGGTGGACGTGCTGCATACTTGTCGTACACCTAGATACGTGTTTTTTCTTATAATCCACCTTTCACACAGTACTGATCTATATATCTAAGTAAATCCGTTTCATTCTGTAATCAGATGTAATGGTAATGTCTTCTCCTACAGAATGGTATACAGTTTTCGATAGTTAACTTTATAAAACTCTTTTATGTATACATAAATTTTTCTTTCTAATATTCTTTGATGATTCCCAGCTATTTCGCTGGTTGTAAATATATTATGTACGTCTAGATTTCTTCCTGCGTGAAAATTTGTTTGCTTTTCTACCATAATATTTCTTACTATTTCGCCTTGTCTTTGGGTTATAACTTTTTAATGAATCTTTTACGCTGTGCTGAGTAGCATCTTCACTGTAACCTTAACCATTTGATACTTGTCACTGACAGTTATTAATGACAGTAAATAGAACTGCATACGTGTCACAGCGTCCTTTAATGTTGATGCTCTTCATGTGTGTGTAGCCCTATTTCATCGTCCTGACGATACGATATTTCGACGGTCCAACTGCCCACCATCTTCAGGTGAAACTGAAGGTGCACCATCACGCCGGGACTGAGGTAACATCAGATACGGCGGCTCCTCTACACCGGGAGCAGGCCGCTGCAATAATTTGCGTCTTTTTAAACGACTGTATTGAGATAATGTTCAGCGGCGGTAGATTTTTCAGGATGGAGCAAACATGTTGACGCTCCATACATCGGTCATAAACCGTGCGGACAGTCTGTCCAATATAAGCCTTCCCGCAATGGCAGGGATTTTTTTATACTCCAGCCTTCTTGAATCTCGAATCGTCTTGAACAGATCCAGGAAGAGCTCTAGTTTTGACCAAAGGCAAAAGCGCCCTTTTAATATCGTATTTTCCAAGGATTCTTGAAATTTTCAAAGAATATACCCCGCAATGGCTAAAAAGCAACTGATTCAGATGATGGTCCAAATTGGAAAGCATGAACAATGTGATGATCAGTACACCCATTTTGGCCTGAAAACGACCTTAAGACAATCCAGCCCCCGCGTCAAATATCAGAACCCGAAATAGTGTAGGTTCTCTTGCCTAGTGTACGTAGAATACCCATGTGTTGATGTTGTGGATGACAAGTAGTAGCATGGAGGTAACGGTTCGTATTCGACTTTTGGATCATTTTAACTGCGTTTATCCACGCATCAAAGTTTCGATGGAAATTGAAAAAGACGGCAAATTACCTTTTTTGGATGTTTTTATCACACACACAAAAAAATGGGACTTTCGTACACAGTGTATACAGTAAACCTATGTATACGGACCGTTATCTCCACAACTAGTTGTTATCCACCGCATCAACGCATGGGAGATTTACGTACACTGATCAAATAGGTTTATACTATTTCAGTTCTGATTTGTTTGACACACAAACTGGATTACCTTAAGGTTGTTTACAGACAAAATGGATATACTGGGCATCACATTGTTTGTGCTTTCGAATTTGGACCACCAGGTGAACCAACAAAGGACACTTGTAAATCAATACTTTTTTATCTTTGCGGGGAGTAATTCTTCGAGAATTTCAACAATCCTCGGGAAATACGATAGTAAGGGGGTCCTCTTGCCTTTGGCCAAAACTAGAGCTCTTCTTGGATCAGTTAATGACGATTTGGGATCGAGGAAGAATGGAGTATATAAAATTCCATGCCTTTGCGGAAAGGCTTATACTGGAGAAATTATTCGCACAGTTCATGACCGCTGTATGGAGTACCAACGTCACACACGTTTGCTTCAGCGTGAAAAATCTGCCACCGCTGAACATTGTCTCAATGAAGGGCATAATGTGCCATTTAAAGAGAAGCAGGTTGTTGCTCCGGCTCCCCGTTACTGGGATTGTGTACTTAAGAAATCCATCGAGATATGATCATCTGATGACATTATTAATACAAATAAAGGTTTTGCTTTAAGAAAGATGTGCAATCCTGAATCAATAACTATCTGGTTTTCGTCCTGCTGCATCTTGTTGCTATTGCTCACCGCTATTGTTAATTTCTACCGCCGGCAGCGCTGCAATTCTTCGCTTCGTAGAGGGCAGTTATTGTGCTCCTCGTGCATACACGCAGCGACCTGTTCCGGGGATATAAAGGAGCTGCCGTATCTTTTGTTACCTCAGTTCCGATGTGATTATGCCCATGCAATCTCACGTGAAGATGGTGGCCAGTTGGAACGTCGCGAACGATGAAAACTGGCTGCATATCCATGAAGAGAACCAAAAAAAGTATTGCATCGTCTCAGGTCCCAGAACTCCTGAAGATAGACGTAGACTGTGTTTATTGTATCACAGACACAGTTCCTTTGACTGTTCAGAGATGTCACTAAACACGGCAAAAGATGTAAATAACAATGCATGAGCAGCGTCTATTAGATGGAGAAGGTCCGACAGCCAATCAGTTCCAGTCATTCCAACAGGAAGGAGGTATACGGCTCGTGTTGTCTGTAGTTCAACCATGCTTAGACGGTCAATACCGCTGTTCGATCACGTCGGCATTGTTACGTTGTGTCAGGAAGGGCTCTAAGTAAGGGAAGTGTCCAGGCGTCTTGGAGTGAACCAAAGCGATGTTGTTCGGACATGGAGGAGATAACAGAGAGAGAGGAACTGTCGACGACATGCATCGCTCAGGCAGCCCAAGGGCTGCTACTGCAGTGGATGACCGCTACCTACGGATTATGGCCCGGAGGAACTCTGACAGCAAAGCCACCATGTTGAATAATTCTTTCCGTGCAGCCACAGGAGTATTGGTACAGGGGGGATTCTCGCACAACATACCGATATCCAAGATGGCGGCGATGACGTCATCCAAGATGGCGGCGTGTGGACTTGGCAACAGCGCATGACGTCATCAAAGATGGCGGGCATGACGTCAGCTGATAACGCAAGAACCGTTATCCAAGATGGCGGCTTTTGCTAGGAAAGTTCCACGCCCCCCTCCCCCAGAAAAATGGCGCAAAGTTCAAATTGCAACAGGATAATGCATCACACCTTGGTTATCTCTACTAACCTAAGAAAATCGCGGGAAGATAGGTCACCTGGGCTACCTCCACTAACCTAAGTCATCCGACCACCACTTCTTCCTATGAACTGGCGCCAGGTTTGAATTTTGGCTGTAAAGAAAGGTCAGTTCTCATTCTTCTAGTAATCCATGAGAATGGCGTGAAACAAAGGACACTTGAACTAACCTCAGTCACCCGACCGCCACCTCCTCCTAAGGAGTCGTGGGAAAATGACTCGACCAGTGCTGGACATAAATCTTTATTTTGCATGCAGCAGTCTTTAAACAATTTCATGCAGCACAGCCATCCAAGTGAGTTCACCACGAGGTCTGGACTCCAACTGACTTAGTACACAGAACCACTACCAGAGGGCACTCTCATCTGTGACGTAAGATGGCGGGAAACAGTGTGTTCGCCATGAGGTCTGCACAGTGCCACCACCAGAGGGCGCAGTGGTCCAAGATGGCGGCCATGACGTCAGGTGATGACACAAGTACCGTTATCCAAGATGGCGGAAAACAGTAATTCACCACAAGGCCTAGTACATATTGACACCACCAGAGAGTGCTATTGTAGACTTGGGATGAATTTTCGCGAGTGCCATGGGCACCTGGACTTGGAAGGAAATAGTTAAAGTCTCCACCACGAACCTCAACCGACAGCCACAGCCCCATACCAACTATGTTGTCGGGCTAATGTGTACTAATGTACACTAACATGTACTAACGTGCACAAACATGTACTAACGTGCTCAGTGCTCAGTGCATGACGCCATTCAAGATGGCGGCTGTGATGATGCAAGTGTCACACCCCCCTGGCTGGAAGTTTGATTTTGGTGGAAGATAGGTCAGTTGGGCTACATCCACTAATCTAACGCCCCCTCCCCTCCCCCAGATAAACGGCAGGAAGTCAAATTCCAACATGATAATGCATCACAACACGGTTATCTCTACTAACCTAAGAAAATTGCGGGGAAATATTTCACTTTCGCTACCTCCACTAAACCAAGTCACACGACCGCCACCTCTTCCTAGGAACTGGCACCAAGTTTCAATTTTTGTAGTTAAGAAAAGTCAATTCGCATATCTCTACAAAGGTAGGAAAATGGCGCGAAAGAAGGGACACTTGGACTACCTCCACTAACCTATATTATCCGACCGCCACCTCATCCTAGGAACTGGCGCAGTAAAGAATGGTTATTTGGGGTTTCTCTATTAACCTAACAAAATTGCAGGAAACAAAACTCACCTCCACTAACCTAAGTCACCCGACCGCCACCACTTCCTCAGCCTATGCTGGGCTGCTGGAGAAAGGAAGGAGTGTGCTTTATTTATTTTGGAACAATTTATTTACAGATGGAGTATATTTATCACACTGACACAAAACACCCGCCCTGATGTGCTTGGGGTCACAATACATAGTCTGCAGACATGGAAACTCCTCCTAAATAATGCAGCACAGTGATGTGCCAACACGAAATCGTAAACTCTCCAAATAATGCACAGCACAGCCTACAGATCTGCTCGAAAAATAATGCAACAGACATGCAATCAACGTGCGCAAGCACCCTCCGCCACCCCCTGTCCACTAGACCGCACACGATGTTAATGGCAGCCCCCGCAAAATGACGTGGCCATCAGCTGTCAAACCACACACATACGCCCATTAAGGTCCTGCACGTATGACACGGTGGCACCACTTTTATACTTGACACCTGAGAAATTCCTCGGGAAATACATGTTCACCTAGGCACTGGTGCTGACGCGCTGCACTGGAGCACAGACCCTCCAGGATTGCACGCACCATCACAGCTGCGTGTCGCAGCTGGATGCAGGTGAAAGTTGGTTCTATTTTCGAGTATACAGTCAGTGTTATACTGACACAGAACTCCAAAGCACACTCACGCTGGTCTCATATGTGAGACACTCTGGACAGCACATGTCTTTACCATTGATGACAGAGGAAATTGTATAGCCACCCAGAAATAGTTAACGCTCACTTTCTTGCTGTCTCAGCTTGTATGCTCGAAAATTCTTACCCTAACGGAACCTGTTTACAAAATAACGGTGAATAACCCAGTCCATCATGTACTACCCTTTCTGCTCTCAATATACGCAAATGTCCTCACCACTATGTAGAGACTTCTATATCCCAGCACAATAGAGTTGAATGAATCGAGCATTATGATTGGCTCTTATCGAGTTTACCCGCCGAATTACTGAAGACACTGGTATCGAAGCACCTTTTCTTTCTTTCTGCAGACGGGACTTTCAGCGGTAAAAGTATTTTGCACAGATCACTAAATTGCATTGACAGTTAAACCCGCAAAGTTGTCTACAGGTCATCAAATGCATACGAGACTCACAAGAATATTGGAAGCCAGGAAGATATTTACCAGTGTGACTATAACTAAATATTACGATTGCTGCTACAGTCTGACATCGATCAATGTACAGGTAATGTCTCCTCTTGATGTCTGTGCTTCTGGAATGAATCTCACTATCTACAGCGCACATAATTTTTCACGTAAAAAATCTCTTGCGGTTATCAATGTGCTAAATCTATACGTCCCTCATGATAGGACACACTGCTATCCTCTCTAGTCATACCACAACTTAAACCACACTAACTTTACATTGCAATATATACACATTTTACGCTATGTAAGTCACAGTAACGTTTCAGTATAATACATAAACACTTTACACAACAGTGCAGTTATCTTTTATATCTGTACAGCACCCGAAAAAATTATCATATGATTACACTCACACCGGCCATGTCACGAGGCTCCTCAGCCCTAGGGAAGCACCGTCAACCTTTTCTTTCTTTCTACAGACATGACATTCAGTGGCAATAAACTATTTTACACTGATCACCATATTACAATGACAACTAAACCTCGAAAAGTCCCATATATATCGTCAATTACACTGCTCTCCCAGCAAGGACAGGAGCTTGAATATTAGAGCAATATATCACCGCATACTGTGTTGATCTAGTAAACATACAATTCATAACCTCCACCGTACAAAATCACCTCAGCGGACCAAAGTCACTCTCAGACCTCTTCTACAAATTCGGGATCGTTTCCCCTCAGCACAAACACATTACTGTTTCTGCTCCGAACCTACTTCCTTGCTTGCTCGCTTTTCTAAGCACATCTCCAGACATGGGGATTACAAGAACACACGTATTTTAGCACGGTTCTCTATAATATTATAACATTTTCGATTTACTTCTTGATATCAAGCACTAGGCAGCATCCTACCGATCGCTAGCGCAACATAATTCCCAAGATGAAGACTGGGAATTATTTCTTTACAAATCCCAAAGTTAGCAAGGTGCATCGTGCTGTAAACCACTGAGTAACTAGAAACAAATAGAGGAAACTGATATTTCCATTCTCGAATACCGATATTGGTGATACAACAGATTCCAAATCATCCCTATAATTTACAAGCCAACTAAGGTCTTTCCCATGTCTAGAGAACAGGCAAATGTGTCTTGCACAAGCACGATGCACACGCCAAAACCGATCTTCACTCAACTAAATAAAAGCGCGAAATGTGCAGAAGCAGTCAACCGAACAATTTACATGGGAGGGAGTAACGGTCCAGTGCAAACGCACCTCCACACATAATGTTCTTAAATTTCCACTTGATCACGAAAGCCACCCAACCCATACTAAGTAATACATCGCTATTCGGTCGTCTAGACGACGGCAAAGTTAACTTACATACATTCCTACACTCCAACAGGCCTCTGCATTCGACGGCTCCTGCCGTTAACAGTAAACGTGAATCATTACCCCCACAGACCATGATTACACAGAATCATTCTAGAAAACCAGTCACATATATGTTTTATCATTATACTTACAATTAAATGTTACGATAGCAGTCTCAATTGAACGGCATTCGACAATGAGCGAAGTATCGGAAATACACCCTGCTGAAGGCTGTGGCACTGGAAATGGAAATATCTGTACATTCGTTACGACTGGACAAAGTCATTTCCATCACACATGCCGGAACACAAACACATACACTACTGGCCATTGAAATTGCTACATGACGAAGATGACGTGCTACAGACGCGAAATTTAACCGACAGGAAGAAGATGTTGTCATATGCAAATGATTAGCTTTTCAGAGCATTCACACAAGGTTGGCGCCGGTGGCGACACCTACAACGTGCAGACATGAGGAAAGTTTCCAACCGATTTCTCATACATAAAGAGCAGTTGACCGGCGTTGCCTGATGAAACGTTGTTGCCATGCCTCGTGTACGGAGGTGTACGGAGGAGAAATGCGTACCATCATGTTTCCGACTTTGACAAAGGTCGGATTGTAGCCTATCGCGATTGGGGTTTATCGTATCGCGACATTGCTGCTCGCGTTGGTCGAGATCCAATGACTGTTAGCAGAATATGGAATCGGTGGGTTCAGGAGGGTAATACGGAACGCCGTGCTGGATCCCAACGGCCTCGAATCACTAGCAGTCGAGATGACAGCCATCTTATCCGCATGGCTGTAACGGATCGTGCAGCCACGTCTCGATCCCTGAGACAACAGACGGGGACGTTTGCAAGACAACAACCATCTGCACGAACAGTTCGACGACATTTGTAGCAGCATGGACTATCAGCTCGGAGACCATGGCTGCGGTTACCCTTGACGCTGCATCACAGACAGGAGCGCCTGCGGTGGTATATTCAGCGACGAACCTGGGTGCACGAATGCCGAAACGTCATTTTTTCGGATGAATCCAGGTTCTGTTTACAGCATCATGATGGTCGCATCCGTCTTTGGTGACATCGCATTGAACTCTCATTGGAAGCATGTATTCGTCATCACCATACTGGCGTATCACCCAGCGTGATGGTATGGGGTGCCATTGGTTACACGTCTCGGTCATCTCTTGGTCGAATTGACTGCACTTTGAACAGTGGACGTTAAATTTCAGATGTATTACGACCCGTAGCTCTAGCCTTCATTCGATCCCTGCGAAACAATACATTTCAGCAGGATAATGCACGACCTCATGTTGCAGGTTCTGTGCGGGCCTTTCTGGATACAGAAAATGTTCGACTGCTGCACCTTCTCCAGATCTCTCACCAATTGAAAAGTCTGGTGAATGGTAGCCGAGCAACTGGCTCGTCACAATATGCCAGTCACTACTCTTGATGAACTGTGGAATCGTGTTGAAGCTGCATGGGCAGCTGTACTTGTACACGCCATCCAGGCTCTGTTTGACTCAATGCCCAGTCGTATCAAGGCCGTTATTACGGCCAGAGGTGATTGTTCTGGGTACTGATTTCACAGGATCTATGCACCCGAATTGGGTGAAAATGTAATCACATGTCAGTTGTAGTATAATATATTTGTCCAATGAATACCCGTTTATCATCTGCATTTCTTCTTGGTGTAGCAATTTTAATGGCCAGTTGTGTGCATTATAAGCTTAATGCTCAAATGCGAACATATCACGCACACACCACTACTACTACGTATAATTCTTGATCAATAAATGATTCCACACGATACAAAATAATACCGAAAATCAACGATGGGTGGGCATGTCTCTTCGGTTTTTGTTCTTGCGAGTGCCACCACTGTGCCTTAGAAAGAGAGACGTAATTGGCCAGATGTTAAAAAAAAAAAAAAAAAAAAAAAAAAAAACCCGATCGGTAGAACTACTGTGTGTTACTGTCACAAGCGATCTTAGTTCTACGGGTGCAGACAAGTATCCATGTTAAAAGGTAAACCCGGTTTACGAATGACATTATCTCTGAATGAGGTGATATTTTCCGGATCACCGTGACAGTGATCGTAGGAATGTGTATTATCAGACCAACACGTAGCCCACGATGCAACCTCGTGATAAAATTCCCACATTTTGAAAGTGAATCGGCTAAGGAACGTGGTATGTAAGCAGTATTTGCGACTCCCACACAGCCCCAGATAGATAATTCTATAGTATTTGTAGAGCATTCTGCCTCGATACCATATCAGACGCTATGCAATATATCCACTGAGTTATAGGCGATGACTGATTGAGAGGGCACACAAACACTGGTAGTAGAACACGTGCTGATTGAGGTCGTGAGAAATTGTACACTAGCTTCTCAGATCTCTAGTGTTGTGCTGCTAGAAATGATGTCTGGGATTTGGAAACAGGGCTTTCCATTCAAGCACATACTTGCAACGGATCACATCCACAAGTGAATCTTTTTTCTGGCACTCTCATATCTCGCAACGAGTCACCTTCCTCAAACCTGTCTGCTACAGTAAAATTAGAATCTGGTTTTAGCCAGTCCCTACGCATCTTGCAGCTGCGCCCATTTCTACATCTTCGCGCATGTGATCGTTCCATTTTAACTCGGAACTGAGCAGAAGTCGGCGGAAACCACATCTACCACCTTCTGCAACCCGTGTAGAAACAGAGCGACCTGAGTTAGTTTGATAGGAGCATGTTGAAACATCCACTTAGAAAAATTTATAAATGACAGCGCTGGAAAACCTCTATGTTATTTAGGCAGCAAAGCAAAACGGAACGGACTCAGACATTTCTCTCTTTACTTATTCTGATCAACACTAAACTGACACACAATTTTTTTTCAGCGCAATGCAATCTTTCAAAAGTCCCTACAAGAGAATGGCCCTGACTAACAATAACCTATACCTTTCATGAATCACTTACCTCACAAAAATCTTCGTTACTCAAACTACTGCAATACAGCGAGTGCCAATACTGCTAAATAAAAGATTCTAACTTCTGACAGGCATAGTTAGCAAATGAAAGATTTTGATGGAGAACAAACAATGTATTTACTTTAATAGTCTTCAAAAGTCATTATATATATATATATATATATATATATATATATATATATATATATATATATATATATATATATCAGTCCATGACATCCAGTCTTACAAATTTCCTTTTTCTGATGGACACACGTCCAGATCGTCCGCTCTCAAAACTCCGCCATCTCTCTCCCCACATCCACCACTGCTGGTGGCTCACCTCCAACTGCACAACGCTACGCGCTGTTCACATCCAACTGCCCAACACTACATAAGCGAATATTACAACAATGAGTCCAACCAGCCGCAGACTGCACACAGCGCAGTCAGCGCTTTTCATACAGAGCACTACGTGGCGTTACCAACATAAAAACCTAAACAGCCTACTTACAATGTTTTGACCATTCGATGGAAATGAGCGCATTGTGGTGCATCCCCAAACTACACACAAGTACTACAGATCCGTGTCCATTCAAATGTATCACCCCAATATGCTAGCATCGCTATTCTCTTCCCCCAAACAGGGAAAAATTAAGAACTGTAGAAGTTCCACTAACTTCTGATATAGAACTCACCTAGGCACCATTGCTCGCGCGATGACGCTAAGCTGCGATGCGACTCCAGCGCGGAGAGGGAGATTTCGCAGTGCTTCCCCAGAATAGCACGGCGTACAGCCCTCCAAGCATTCCTAACAGTATACCCAGTCCCTCACCGAATTTACACCTCAAACTGCCGATGTTACTGATGCCTGTGCACCACGATCCTATTAAATATACAAGCACTGCAGAGGCCACTTAAAGTTTGATCATCTATACCCTAGGTAAATGATCGTATTCCACATATACCAAGTCGCAAAAGACGCTTCCCCTGGTCCTGTTTACTTGTTTGAAACACTGTCTTCTAACACTCTTTGTACAAGACCAAACATTTTTTTTTTTTTTTTTTTTTTTTTTTTGCCGCACCTTCGAGTCCTGTGCCAGGTTCTAAACTGACATTAATAAGTTCTGATCCACAGCCTTTCGCAGGAAACTAGACATTGCATGGTGTAAATCATGTTCTTACGGAGGATACCATAACACGCCACACATCGGCTGATTTTAAATAAAAGACTATTACAACATAAGGAAACCGGAAGAGTTTTAAGGCGTTGGCGTAGGTTTGCAAACTGCAGTCTGAAGATGATTCACGAGCTATACATTTACGCTCGTCTATCACACTGACGGAATAGCTGATAATTCTACGTTTCGACTGATTCCTCATATTGCAGTCATGTGCGCGAGCAATATTTCGGTGCTAGCGACCCCCAGAATGTGTCATCCATCCACAAAACTCATTCCCCAACTCAGACAAGCGCTGTCAGTTAATTGTTATGTGGCAACCAACAGAGTGCCATTGCACGGAGGGGATGGAAAAGACGCTGCCGATGTACTGTAATAATAAGCATCACAGTTGATAGCGCGAACGATTTTAGCAATTTTACAGTAACTTCAACACTGGTCAGTGATGTGACAGCATGTTTCCCCAATTTCAGTATCATAGCTAAACCTCCCCTTCTGCACTTTGCAGGTATCATTGCGAACATTGATAGATGATTGTCCAGTACGTCCATTCAGTGTTAATTCTCGAACACATAAATCATCAAAGTATACCAGACAGCGCTCCACATATTTCTAACACCTCGAGCATAGTGATTAATTTATCTCTATGCGTATGGGAGTCACAGAGCATTCTCGCAGTCTTAGGGTAAAATTAGAGAGTGAAAACCCTCCTCACACTGTCATTGACCAATCCGCCATGCAGCACCGTTACCGAATTAATCTGCAACTGAATAGAAGAAGACCGCTACACTCCACATGTAGTGAATGAATGGAGCTTTCCAAGTGCACGAGATTTCTCTAGATGCGCCCATGTCGAGGAGCTTAGCACTCCTTATCGATGTATAGTAACAGATTTCAAAGTGTCGTGATGTAATAGCAGATGGTTAAGAAGAACAATAAACGACTGATTTTTATGCGTGATGGAGATCCAAACGGATGGAGTTCGACACATTTTTACTTAACTCAACCAAGCTGTCAACTCTAACGTATTGTTATATAGTCTAGGATTGGTGCCTGTAAGGTATCGGTAAGAGAGAACATAAACACACTCACCCCTAAGGCTGCAACGATCTGCACTTAAAATGGGCTATAATGCTAGATCGCCTGCGTTTCCAACCTATCAGTCGTATGGAATGTAGCGCTGTTAATATTCCAATGTAAGAAATATATTTCAAGCACATGATATACATCCTTCTTCCCGGTTTCTCTATGATAAACTATGTTATCGAACCGTGCTCTGCGTGATACGAGCACAATATGGCTTTCTGAAGACGTATAGTGTCCAATGTTCACATCCGACCACGGTTCAGAAATTATACGATGCCTGCAACAGACCTATATAAAATGATCGTTAGTAGCGGCGGATACCTCCTACAAGGAAACAGATAAACGCATAGCAGCAGCGTCCGACAAGTGTAAATTACAAGTCATCCCGCCACTAACTCTGTAAACAGCACATCTGTCAGGCAAATTTGCACATGGGGATTGCAGCACCTCACAAGCACCTATCGCTAACTTAGTTATGACGCTGAAGTCCCGATTTTACACCCAAGATGGGGCAAGGGGTGAGGGGGAGGGGATGGGGTACATCGCATAAATCAAAGCTCGTTAAGAGGAATGTGTCAAGTTTCATTACACATGAGATGCAAGTCCTCTGATGACCGACAGGTTTACCGTTAACGATCGCAAGTAGACAGTGCTTCAAACCACATACAGAGCAGGTGGCTGTATACGAGTAGAACACAGGCTACGTCACGCGACTGATGCATCCGGACAGAACAGTTGAAAAATAGACCTGCAGCATCTTCTCCTTCTCTAGAATGGTCAACCATTAAATCGTATCTCCCCCGTCGATCACCCCGTGCACTCTCTGTTATCCTTTAACGCAGACGCAGGTAAGTTTAGAGGTGAATGGTTCTACGCCCTCCTGAAAATGCATGAAATACAGTAGTCAAATCGCGTGTATCACTGGTACCTGAATAGACATACAGTATACTGCTGCTTCGACGGAAAAAAATTGACTGCCTCCATGATTCCCTTCGTTTCGATGTCGACGTTTCCTCGGATTCCTCTTGTTGCCGCATACTTGTTCCCATGTACAAATTGTTCGGTGCGAACCACAAGATACCTAAGTACTTCCTCAATTTACCCGCATTTCGATGTATATTCGGTCAATGTATACCTATGGATTTATCATTTTTCACAATTATATCGATTTTATGTCAGATCTATCAATGCGATCATGACATAACCTCCCGTTCTGTATTCTAAAATTGCCTGTAAATGTAGCACAGCCGCCAACACCTAGCCCAAATGCACTGACCGGGAAGCGTAATACAGCACTGTACTCGACTGTATCCAGTCACCTACACATTTGGAGAGCGATTGCTCTGTTTTCTGCATGTCTGTGTATACACATGCCTCGCGCACCTATAGAACCAAGATCGCTTGTGACAGTAACATACAGTAGTTGTTGCGATTGTGTTTTTTCCCTTTTTTTAACATCTGGCCGAATACGTCTCTCTTTCTAAGGCACAGTGGTAGCACTCGCAAGAAAAAAACCTCCGAGACAATGCCCACCCATCGTTGATTTTCGGTCAGCATAATTTTGTATCGTATTATTTTCACTATTCCACAACATGTCGTCCTCGGAGCCGTTAGTGGCACAAGAAATTCCAGTTTTTGTTAAACTCTTCGTAACAATATCGACACTAATTTTCTCCCATACACAGATTATCCACTCGCACATAGTCGGTATTGACGGCTTCCTTATCTTGCTTCTTGGAGTCAGCTGATAAGATCCCGCCGCCATCCATTCTGAATACAGGCGTCTAAAATGTTCTTTGAAAGGTTTATGGACGCTGACATCTAAAGGTTGAAGAATGGACGTTAAACCTACAGGGGTGATGACGGGGTGGCACTTCATCCGTTCCATTTTCTCTTATACAGTTTCCACAAGGTGACCCTGGAAACTGTCTAGGACAAGGAGGGACTTCTTTTGTCATAATGCGCCTGGTCGTCTTCCCCAGACTTTCTCCAACCAATCCAGCTTCAAATCTGCTGTTATCCAGCCATTTTCCTGAACTCGTAAGTAAATTGCATGTGGGGTAGTCTCCTTTGGCAATGTCTTTCTTTTAAAGATGGCATACGGTGGGAGTCTATTGCCGTCTGCTGTAATGCACATCATCATTGTGCACCTTCGTTTCCCCGCTCCAGTCGTCTTCACCAGAACACTTTTTGAGCCAGTTGGAGCAACGGTGATGTTATGCGGCATACCTAAAAACACTGGTGGCTGGTCAGCGTTACCAACCCGGGGGATCAACTAGTCATATTGCTGTCGCTCTTTTGTTATGTAACGATGAAACTCGATTACTTTATCTGTGTAGTCTCGAGGTAAGCGCTGGCGCAAACATGTTCTTCTTCGTAGACTGAGATTTTGCTGACTCATACGAGGGGCATTTGAAAAGTCCGTGCGAAAGTAAAAACTACTTACATGTTTGAGGTAAACCTTTTTCATCTTTCGACATAGTCTCCTTTTAGACTTATACACTTCGTCCAATGCTGTTCTAATTTGTTGATCCCTTCCGAATAATAGGAATTGTCCAAGTCTGCAAAATAGCTATAAGTTGCTTCAATCACCTCCTCATATGAGTAAAATCTTTGTCCCGCCAGCCATTTCCTCAAATTGGGGAACAAATAGTAGACCGAGGGAGCCAAATCTGGAGAGTAGGGGGAATGTGAAACGAGTTGGAATTCAATTTCCATTAATTTTGCCATCACAACTGCTGAGGTGGGTGCTGGTGCATTGTCATGGTGGAAAATGGCTCTTTTGCGGTCCAATCACTGGCGTCTTTCTTGCAGCTCGATTTTCAAACGGTCCAATAACAATGAATAATATGCACCTGTAATAGTTTTACCCTTTTCCAGATAGTCGATGAGGATTATTCCTTGCGAATCCTTAAAGACAGTCGCCATAACCTTTCCAGCCGAAGGAGTTGCTTCGCCTTTTTTGGTGCAGATTCTCCCTTGGTAACCCATTGTTTAGATTGCTGTTTGGTCTCAGGAGTACAGTAATGAATCCATGTCTCATCCACTGTGACGAAATGACGCTTAAAGTCCTACGGATTCTTCCTGAACAGCCGCAAACCATCCTTGCAACACTTCACACGATTCCGTTTGTGGTCAACCGTGAGCAATCGCGGAACCCATCTTGCGGATAGCTTTCTCATGTCCAAATGTTTATGCAAAATATTATGTACCCATTCATTCGAGAGGCCCACAGCACTAGCAATCTCATGCACATTAACTCTTCTGTCCTCCATCACCATATAATGGATTTGATCAATGATTACTGGAGTCGTAACCCCCACAGGCCGTCCAGAGCGTTCAGCATCACTTGTGGCCATATGGCCACTCCGAAAATTTTGAAACCACTTATAAACCGTTCTAATCGAAGGTGCAGAGTCACCGTAATGTTTATCAAGCTTCTCTTTAGCCTCCTGAAGCTTTTTGCCTTTCATAGAGTAATGTTTAATCACCACATGAAACTCTTTTTCGTCCGTTTTTTGACAATCACACGACTTCCTTGATTCACACGAATGCCAAACACAAATAAATAGACCAATATGGCTGAACCTTGGTGTGCGTTCTTTACAAAGATGCTACTAAGTAAACATGACCTCGATACGCGCCGGTGGTGCCATCTCTCGGACTTTGTACGGACATACAAAACGCACCTCGTAAAACGAATCACCCAACCAGCGCTTGCTTTAAAATGTTTTCTGTCGTTGTTGACCGTGGCAGCTATTTCGGGAGCTTTGTTCTGAATCATTTGGTAAGAGATATCACAAGCATCATTTCAAAGTTCATTGACGTTAGGAAACACACCATTATCAGTTTCGGGATATTTCCCTGTTTTAGGCCAAACGAAAGATTTGGAGCTTGCCTTTGCAGCGATGAGCTTATATGTTTGTACTGAATTAGAATCAACGGATAAATGTCTTCCTGCAGCTTTCAGTCCGTTTCTATAGGCGTAAGATAACACATTTAATTTAAATTTTGCAGTGTAGATCGAATATTTCGACATTATGCAACTTGTAAAAAACTGACCTAGAAATACGTGTGTAACTTAACTTTTCAAGTTTACAGTATGTCGTGATAATGTGAATATTTTATGCCAAATACTGCTGTGTCCATTGTTGTCCATTGTCAAGTCATTCGAAGGCCGCTCCAGTTAGAACGAAGCAAGAGAGGAAATTATGCACGATATTAGTAAAATTATTTTTAATGATGAAAAAGCGTAGAGGAGGGGCATATGTGAGGGGGGAACTTATTCGATAAAATACGGTAGATGTAGACTGCCGAATATTAAACTGAAGCACCGTAATGGGAACTGTTTTCTTCGGTTCTGAGGGAGCTCCCTGCAGACAAGTGAGTACCAACGTCTTCCTTCCATCAACCACGGAGGATGTAGTAGGAAAGGAAATGAATCTGCAACTTATTCTCTGCTCACGTTCATGTAACGAGTTACGTTATCGCTGTCGACAGCCTGGGCATCGATTTAAACTGACGGCTTATGAACAAAGTGCCATTGTGTTCTCCAGGCTTAAAACTGTCCTTGCTTTATTGTTTTGTCATCGCTATCTCTAAGGAATGAATACAGCCCGTAGGGGCTGGTGCTGTAAAGGGAGGAGTGTTATCAGTGCCATCTAACTTGCTAATTCGGCACGAGCATATTATTACTGTCGTGTCATTTCGTGCTGCTAAATATTCATTGCTGATCTCCAGATACTAAAGCACACACAGCTTTACACTGTTCTTGTACCTCTTGTCGTCATAAATGACACTTATAATGGGGCTAAACGTGACCTGTAATAATGGGTGTCGTCGTCTTTTACGTCTCCATGACATGAATGCGCTACTCGAACAGACGTTGCTCATTGTGGATGGAGATTGGCGGCATTGACAAACATTCGAAAATAATTATATGACTTGAAAGGCAGTGGTATTTGTAAACGTCGTGAATTTGTTGTTTGACGATTGTGCTGCGTCACAGCCGCTTATCTCTTTAAACAAATTCCCCGGATCTCTCATGTGATTCTCCTCCGCGTAATTATTTTCTATTTTAAGCCTCGTATTACTGTAGCTACATCTGTATCAATACTTTTGACGAATTTCGTCTCCTGCTGCTTTGTCTCCCATGCAATCCATAATTCCTGTAGCAGCGGCAAATGTTTCAATTAACTGCTGCGAGCGTGATTCGATTCTACCCTGAAAATATTTCTTAATTGTACAGCAATAAATGAATCATGCTTGTACCCATACTGCGACCGCCATTCCGAATTTCAGATGATGCGGTGACATCACTGGTTCGATGTTCAGTATAAATAACAGAAATACCTGCCCTCGGCTTACAATTTAAATTCTTGCAGTCCTTTAATGCCTAAATTCAGATTCAGTTGGGATCAGGATGTAGTTCACTAAATATTTGTACATGAAAAGGTAAAAGTATATAAATGCAAACTTCATCTGCTTAAAGGCCAAATCTCACAACAGGTAATAAATATAACAGTCGTTACTGCATCACCTCCTACCATCGTTGACAGTAATTCATCATAATGCTGCGAACTTTATACATGGATAACATGGAATAATCTTAAAGATTAGCTCCTTGTAATACGAGCGACCAAGAAGACTGCGAGAGACAATCTACGACTTCATGCGAGAATGAGCAAACATGTATTTTGACTTCTTGTTGCAATTCGCAGATTTCTTTTTAAGGTTGCGATATATTAACACACGGCACATCGAATATTTGCTAGAAATTATAATTCATGTAAGGTAGAGCCTATTTTAAGTATATACAGCTATAGAAAACGTAGTGTAATAACCACCTGTGATGACATATATTTTACAATCAGAAATTTAGATGTATACTTTTTTTTCTTACTGTGCACATTTCAGATATCCCACATTTCTTCACAACAGTTTCGTCGTATATAACAGCTAAGACTCGAATTCGCTTGAAAGACACTTATGTGTCCGGAAGGTCGAAGATGAGAGCATTTAATGTTTCACTGAAGTATTAAGGTGGTTTCTCAAATTGCATTTCGCAGAACACTTGTGTTTCGCGGATAGTGAATAAGTGCTCCGCGAATAACTGCTAATAACATGGCGGTGTTTTTCAACGTTTTCACAATTCCAATAATTTAAAAAAAATGTTTATGGTTTCTGTGTTAATACCTATGGTTTAAAATTGAAGTAATCACTGAATGAAACAATTTTTTCTAATTTTTTAAAATATTATTAACTTTCGAAATAAACAAGGCGTTCCATCTAAGTACTAGGATTCTCAATGAGATCTCTCAGAGACAGAGTTTGGGAAACCCCGCCTTAAAGTGAAACATACAACTTTTAGAAAATAAATCTATTTTTTCCCTCCTCAGAGAAAATAAATTACCAGCGCTCCAAATGTGCAATTAATGTATAGCCTTATAGACCTGTCCTTCAATGCTGCATATCATAAGTGGAAAGGTTTCATTTACTGCTTCGTAATAGAAGCCATGATAAGGAAGTCTGACAGTCTGTTCAAAGCATGCACAAAAACTATGCGTTGACTTAACAATTGCAATGATAACACTTCTGTTTTACAACCTCTGGGTTATAATAAGGTTGTTTTTTTACAGCGCTCGAATGTGTGTGGTTGCGGAAAATACAGGGTCCTCTAAAAGCGCACCCACTTTGATATTTCAAATTATGAACTTTATTGATTCAGAACACACTATTTTGGTGTTTATTGACATACACCAATGATTTAAAACAACCCCAAAGAAGAAATAGCAAGGGGATAAGTCGCAAGTGGCCATTGTTGGTCACCATTACACGAGGTGACGTGATGCGGAAACTGTTCTTAGAGCAACCCGCTGAAACCACAACAAGGGCCAGAAAAAATCTCGTATCATCGCACGGTACCGTTTTCCATTGACTGTCACTGCTTGTCCTGCCTCACCTTCAAAAAGATGAGAGTCGATGCTGCCCACCAAAAAGCCACAACAAACAATCACTCGCTGTGAATGTACTCCCATTTCTTGAACCATGAAAGGGTTTTCTGACCTCCGGGTGCGGCAGTTCTTCACTGACTGGCACGAGAAACGCAACACTTCAATTTCTTGCAAAACGTTTCATTTTAAATTTGGGCCACATTTATGACACTAATCTACTATTTTATGGTAAAATGGTGTACTACGAATTGCTTCCTCGAGCTGTAATCGTCACTGCTGACAGTGTCAGCAACTGAGAGGCCCAGTAGACGCTGTTCAAGAACGACTACCAGGAAGACTGCGTGAAGTGACACTACTCGACTATAAGGATCGCCCACTTTCTGAGAGACTGACAAAACACACTATAAGGCAGTTAGGTTCGGAAGTCATTCCACGCCACCTTATTCATCCGTTCTTCCGTCTTCAGATTTTCATCTCTTCCACTCTCTGTCGAACTACCTTCAAAAAACTTCCTTCCCCTATGAAAATGCGCTCCTAACATGGATCGATGAGTTTTTCACCTCAAAACCACGTGAATTCTACAGTCGCGGTATCGAAAACATACCCCAGCATTGACAAACTGTTGTAACTAGTAAAGGAGAATATATTATTGATGACTAAAGCTTCTGTTATGTGTATCTGTTGTATTTATTAAACTCATGGAAAATTGCTACGAAATTTTGCACCAACTCAATACTTAATATGATTTCAAATGTGCTAAGATAATCTAAATCATAATACTAAACATTATTTCAAACGTGCTAAGCTAATCTAAGTCATTCTAAATGCCCTTCATTATTACTATTATTGTTATTAGTGGCAGTTATTATTATCATGAGTTTCTTGTCATACTTATTATTATTATTGAGAAGGTTATGTAATATGTTTGGTATGCATTCCTCGTGGTCAGATGTAAGAGAGGGCCTAAGGCCCTAATCTAGTCAGGCTAAATAAGCAATAAATAAGTATAATATGTGATAAAGTGCTAAAATTTGATTAAACGGATGATTACACATCATTTATGATGTATTGGATTTTTCGTACCGGCCTGTGGAAGTGCGCCTTGCCTCGTCTATTTTCCTTACGAAACCGTCGCCTTCCTCTGAAACCAATCAACAAAACATCTCTTTTTGTTATGATCGGGTTCTTTCAGCTGCTCCGCTGTGAGTTTCGAACGTGATGTAGAAGAAACAGTGCAGGCTGTGGAGACGCTTATAATGAGCGGAGATAGTGGTGGGGGTAGTCTGCTCTGAGCACGACGCAGTGTTTTATTTGGCCGGCCTGCCGCCAGGTGGCAGGTGGCGCGCCCTTCCCCCACCCCAGCCGCGGAAGCGCGGCCAGCGCTCATGTTTAATGCATCTCATTTACAGCCAGCGAGGCCGGACCTCAAGAGCTCTCTCTCCGTGCTCCCATTCACTGCGAGAGCCGTAGCCGCGGCCGCCTTTATACTCCGCCAGCAACCGCGCTGCGCACGCACCAAGACTACAATTACCATTATCTTTTGACTGCTTCCCCAATTTATTCTGAGCAAGAAAAATGACGGTCTCTGTTGCCCTGCACATGTTTCTATCTCTCCGCTTTAACACAATGCGGCGGCCCCCAAGAAGCAGAGTATTTCTTAGGTACACTTCAAAAGTCGAATTTACCGAAATATGTTTTTAGCATTATTAATTAAAACTTCCGGACTTAGAGACCATGGTCGTTTCGTTGTGAAGTACGGGCAACATCTTCCGTGGAGAGCCAACGACTTGCTGCTTGGGAGTGGAGGTCCCGTTTATATGGAGTGCATAGAGTGCTCCACCACTCGTCACGTGCTGTTGACAGTAAAACTATCTCTGACTAACGTCATTACTCTCAATCAAAGATAATCTATTGTTACATCGTTGATATGAAGCCGACCGCCATAATTTATCTAACTTTAAGCCTTCTTTTCTGTTAAAAGCATTGTGGTGTTTATAAATCTCTATGTGCAATCTATATGTGCATAATAATGCGATGTCTTAGCTAGCACGCTTGTGTCACTAAATTTAATTTCCTGATTACGGCCTTCAGAAACATGTTCCACTACAGCCGATTTGTCGGTGTGTTTGTGTTCAGTTAGGCAGGTACTAACACTTCTTTTCGTTGTTCTAATATAAACATTACCACAACTGCACGGAATTCCATAAAATTCGTAAAAGGGTGTTCTGCGTCTTTCTCCGATCTTAAAATTCACTGATCGTCTTGGTGGATCTAAAAATTGTTTCAACTCGAAACTTGGCCGTAAGTTTTCCAGTACGGTCCGTAATATTGAGGATAAATGGAAGAAAAACTTGTTGCTGCTGGATGTTTTCGGACACTTTTCTTCTGGGATGGAGTGCTTTATGAATCACATTATCAACGCATCCATTTTTCTTAAAAGCCGCTCACAAATGATTTAGTTCCTCTTGAAATAAACTGGCTCACAGTTTTTATTAGCCCTGTCAACCAATGTTTTAATAATATTTCTCTTCTGACTGGGATGATGATTCGAATCCTTATGGAGGTAACGTTCTGTAAGTTAGAGCATAAAAAATATCTTTGTAAAACTGAAACCTACTCTCCTACATTATAGGGCCACCTGAGATGCATAAACCTAATGTCCCACGGGGACCGACAATGAGCGCTATTGGATACCCTACTCAGGATCATCACATTAAAAATTCTATGCACTTCATCAAAAAATTAAAGGAGATTACTGGTAGCCCAAGTGATATCCTTGTCAGTTTTGATGTGGTATCCCTCTTCACCATGGTTCCGATTTACGAAGCCCTTTCTTACATAGCTGATATGTTTGACACTTATATAGTAGCTTTGCTTCGACAGCCCCTTCAACGACTTATTTTCGGTATCATAATGAGTTCTATGAACAAATTGAAGGATTGACAATGGAAAGCCGTCTATGTCCATCTGTTGCTAATCTTTTAGTGGAATTTTTTGAACAGCAGACGCTGCAGTCATCCAATAAAAGTCCTCTGTATTGGTATCTACAGGGTCATACAAAAAGATACGGCCAAACTTTCAGGAAACATTCCTCACACACAAAGAAAGAAAATGTTATGTGGACATGTGTCCGGAAACGCTTACTTTCCATGTTACAGCTCATTTTATTACTTCTCTTCAAATGACATTAATCATGGAATGAAAACACACAGCAACAGAACGTACCAGCGTGAATTCAAATACTTTGTTATAGGAAATGTTCAAAATGTCCTCCGTTAGCGAGGATACATGCATCCACCCTCCGTCGCATGGAATCCCTGATGCGCTGATGCAGCCCTGGAGAATGGCGTATTGTATCACAATCGACCACAATACGAGCACGAAGATTCTCTACATTTGGTACCGGGGTTGCGTAGACAAGAGCTTTCAAATGCCCCCATACATGAAAGTCGAGAGGGTTGAGGTCAGGAGAGCGTGGAGGCCATGGAATTGGTCCGCCTCTACCAATCCATCGGTCACCGAATCAGTTGTTGAGAAGCGTACGAACACTTCGACTGAAATGTGCAGGAGCTCCATCGTGCATGAACCACATGTTGTGTCGTACTTGTAAAGGCACATGTTCTAGTAGCACAGGTAGAGTATCCCGTATGAAATCATGATAAAGCGCTCCATTGAGCGTAGGTGGAAGAACATGGGGCCCAATCAAGACATCACCAACAATGCCTGCCCAAACGTTCACAGAAAATCTGTGTTGATGACGTGATTGCACAATTGCGTACAGATTCTCGTCGGCCCACTCATGTTGATTGTGAAAATTTACAATTTGATCACGTTGGAATGAAGCCTCATCCGTAAAGAGAACATTTGCACTGAAATGAGGATTGACTCATTGTTGGATGAACCATTCGCAGAAGTGTACCCGTCGAGGCCAATCACCTGTTGATAGTGCCTGCACACGCTGTATGTGGTACGGAAACAACTGGTTCTCCCATAGCACTCTCCATACAGTGCCGTGGTCAACGTAAACTTGTACAGCAGCAACTTCTCTGACGCCGACATTAGGATTATCGTCAACAGCACGAAGAATTGCCTCGTCCATTGCAGGTGTCCTCGTCGTTCTAGGTCTTCCCCAGTCGCGAGTCATAGGCTGGAATGTTCCGTGCTCCCTAAGACGCCGATCAATTGCTTCGAACGTCTTCCTGTCGGGACACCTTCGTTCCGGAAATCTGTCTCGATACAAACGTACCGCGCCACGGCTATTGCCCCGTGCTAATCCATACATCAAATGGGCATCTGCCAACTCCGTATTTGTAAACATTGCACTGACTGCAAAATCACGTTCGTGATGAACTCTAACCTGTTGATGCTACGTACTGATGTGCTTGATGCTAGCACTGTAGAGCAATGAGTCGCGTGTCAACACAAGCACCGAAGTCAACATTACCTTCCTTCAATTGGGCCAACTGGTGGTGAATAGAGGAAGTACAGTACATACTGACGAAACTAAAATGAGCTCTAACATTGAAATTAAGCGTTTCCGGACACATGTCCACATAACATCTTTTCCCTATTTGTGTATGAGGAATGTTTCCTGAAAGTTTGGCCGTACCTTTTTGTAACACCCTGTATATGTGAATGACACTTCTGTGATATAGAATCACGATGTAGAGGAACTGAATGGCTTTTTAGTGCATTTAAATAGTATTAATCCAAAGACACAATTTACCGTGGAGACAGAGAGTAATGGGCAGCTTAATTTTTTGGATGTTTCAGTAATTAAACCGGCAGATGGGATTTGGTCATAAGATGCATAGGAAACATACACATACCGATTGTTACCTCCATAAAGATTTGAATCATCATCCCAGACAGAAGAGAGGTGTTACTAAAACATTAGTGGGCAGGGCTAATAAAACCTATGAGACAGTTTGTTCGCAAGAGGAACTAAATCATTTGCCAACAGCTTTTAAGAAAAATGGATGCGTTGATAATGAGATACATAGAGCACTCCATCTCGGAAGAGGGGTGTCCGAAAACATCAACAACAACAACAACTGTCGGCTGGGAAAGTTTTTCTTCCATTTATCCACAATATTACGGACCATATTGGAAATGTTCTGGCCAAGTTTCGAGTTGAAACAATCATTAGACCCACCAAGGGGATAAGTGAATATTTAAGATCGGCGAAACATGCACGACGCCCTTTTGCAACCCCTGGAGTGCAGAAAATTCCGTGCAGTTGTGGGAAGGTTTATACTGGAACAACGAAAAGAAGTATTAATACCCGCCTAACTGAAGACAAATGGACCTGTCGTCTGGGACACACCGACAAATCGACTGTAGCGGAACATATTTTTGAAGACGGTGATCATGAAATAAAATTTAGTGACACAAGCGTGCTAGCTAAGAAATCACATTTTTATGCACGTATGTACAGAGAATTCATAGAGATTTATGAACACCACAATAATTTTAACAGAAAAGAAGAAGGCTTAAAGATAGATAAGATATGGCGGTCGACTTTGTACCAACGATGTGACAATCGATTACCTTTGATCGAGAGTAATGGCGTTAGAGATAGTTTTACTGTCAACAGCTCGTGACGAGTGGTTGCGCCCTCAATGCGCTCTATATAAACGGGACCTCCACGGCCCAGCAGACAGTCGTTGACTCACCACGGAGAATGTTGCCCGCAGTTGGCAACGAAACGTCAGGAGGAATAATTTCTAGTGTTCGACCACGGCTTTTTAGGCCGGAAGTTTCAATTAATGAAGATGCCGGCCGTGAAAGCCTACACTTTATGATCTTTCATTAGTATTACAGAGCTGATGTGCTGAAACTTATATCTGGAGAACTACCGTAGGCTTCCAAGACTATCATAAGTAAGCGTAGACTACAGTAGGTTTCGCTGTAGACTTGCTCAGTTATGATGGTACCTGCATTACCTGCACGTGAGGTGTGTTGCATACCTATCGGACGTTACCTCGCTTCGATCGCTTTGGGTATGTGGCCAGTGTCTTACTAGATTCCCTTACAAACCGGAAGCGCTAACCTTCCAGAAACTGAGTAAGGATATATCAAACGAAAAAACTACAAAGAGGGAAACTCATCTAGCTTGATGGGGGAAACCAGATGGCACTATGGTTGGCCCGCTAGAAGGCGCTGCCATAGGTCAAACGGATATGAACGTTTTTTTAAATAGGAACCCCCACTTTTTATTACATATTCGTGTAGTACGTAAAGAAATATGAATGTTTTAGTTGGGGCACTTTTTTCGCTTTGTGATAGATGGCGCTGTAATAGTCACAAACGTATAAGTACGTGGTATCACGTAACATTTGAATCGGGAATCTCAAAAACGTCGCTGTTGAGAATGCTACATCAACATCGATTTCACCCGTACCATATTTCTATGCACCAGGAATTGCATGGCGACGAATTTGAAAGTCGTGTACAGTTCTGCAACTGGGCACAAGAGAAATTACGGGACGATGACATATTTTTTTGCACGCGTTTTATTTAGCGACGAAGCGTGATTCACCAACAGCGGTAACATAAATCGGCATAATTTGCACTATTGGGCATCGGAAAATCCACGATGGCTGCGACAAGTGGAACATCAGCGACCTTGGCGGGTTAATGTATGGTACGGCATTATGGGAAGAAGGATAATTGGCCCCCATTTTATCGATGGCAATCTAAATGGTGCAGTGTATGCTGATTTCCTACGTAATGTTCTACCGATGTTACTACAGGATGTTTCACTGCATGACAGAATGGCGATGTACTTCCAACATGATGGATGGATAGCATATTTCATGACAGTTGGATTGGTCGTCGAAGCACCATACCATGGCCCGCACGTTCACCGGATCTGACGTCCCCGGATTTCTTTCTGTGGGGAAAGTTGAAGGATATTTGCTATCGTGATCCACCGACTAACACGTGACAACATGCGTCAGCGCATTGTTAATGTATGTGCGACCATTACGGAAGGCGAACTACTCGCTGTTGAGAGGAATGTCGTTACACGTATTACCAAATGCAATGAGGTTGACGGATATCATTTTGAACATTTATTGCATTAATGTGGTATTTACAGGATATCGCGCTGTAACAGCATGCGTTTTCAGAAATGATAAGTTGACAAAGGTACATGTATCACATTGGAACAAGCGAAATAAAATGTTCAAACGTACCTACGTTCTGCATTTTAATTTAAAAAACCTACCTGTTACCAGCTGTTCGTCTAAAATTGTGAGCCATATGTTTGTGACTATTACAGCGCCATCTATCACAAAGCGAAAAAAGTGGTCCAACTAAAACATTCATATTTCTTTACGTACTACACGAATATGTAATAAAAAGTGGGGTTCCTATTTTTAAAAAACGCAGTTGATATCCGTTTGATCTATGGCAGAGCCATCTAGCGGGCCAACCATAGCGCCATCTGGTTTCTCCCTTCAAGCTAGACAAGTTTCATTCTTTGAAGTTCGTGAGATATTTGGCCCGGTCACGATCAGTGGACCACACTGTACAATCACGTATCCTGCGAAATATTTTTTCCTTTAAATACACTCATATTCAGGAAAAACAGAATACCTTGAACGTCTAGAGACAGGACGTTCACTGCCAATAGGACATGGACATTAGTATGTTCTGCAAAAAACATTAGCATTTGAACCACATCGGCCCGCTGCTTCAAGGTCAACATGGACATCGCGGCATAGCACCACCTACCGGTAAACTGTGCCTGGTGCTCTAATTGTCGCTATAAACCGAAGGTAACGGATCAGTGTGACTTGAACAGACGTGCAGGATGCCTCGCAGACGGATGCCCGAACCGTACCAATAAATCTGTTGGTTTGAAAGAAGGCGTATTATTGACATGAGAGAATGTGGTGCGTCCGTCCGGGAAATTGCTACTAGTGTGGGACGAAGTGTTTCGGCAGTGCAACGGGTGTGTGCAGAATGGTTCACGGGAGGATGTAGAACACAACGAGATGGGTCAGGTCACTCCGCCCAGACACCTCATCCGAATGGCATTGTAGGACAGATCTGCGTCGTGCTCGGCTATGGCGTAACAGTGGAACTATCAGGTGTGACCGCCCGTTGCCGCGTTTACAGCATAGGTTACGTGCGCGTCGTCCACGTCTCCGCCTAACTTTGACGAATGTGCAGAAACATGTTAGACGGTAATGGTGTGTGGAACGACGTCACTGGGGACAGGAATAGCATCGCATAATGTTTTCGGACGAATCCAGGTCCTATTTGTTTGAAAATGACGGCCGCATTTTGGTTCGCTGGAGACAGGGGCAGCGACATTGCAGTGACATCATTCGCACAAGGCATACAGTGCCAAGTCAAGACGTTATGGAGTGAGGTGCACAACCACAAATCACAGTTGGTGCGTGTCCAGAGCACTGTGGCCTGTGTAACCTACGTGTATGACATCCTGCTACCTGTAGCCGTACCCTTCGTCCACAACAACCTAGACGGCATTTTTCATCAAGACAATGCAGTAACGCATTTATTCTTGGTGTCGGCCTTTTGCCCTGACCCACCACATCGCCAGACTTCTCACCAATCGAAAATGTGTGCGACATGGCGAAACGACGGGTGGAGTGCTCTAACCCAATGCCAACCACTGCAGATGAACTTCGGAACCAGGTGAATGAAGCATGGATGGTTATACCACAGGACGCCATTCGCGCCTATATGCATCGATGCCACCTCGCGTGGAACAAGTTATCAGAGCCCATGGCGGAACGTGTACCTACTAGGCAACAGGACATGCTGGAAAAATGGAAATGATTGTAAGGCATTGTTGACCGGGAGGTCCCATGCGGGGGAGTTCGGCCGCCGTATTGCAAGTCCTTGACGCCACTTCGGCGACTTGCGGGTCAATGATGGTGAAAATGATGATGAAGGACACACAACACCCAGTCCCCTGCTGGGAATCGAACCCGGGCCCCTGCATGGTAGGCGGAAACGCTACCGCAACGCTACGGAGGTGACTGAAATGCTCGTCATTCCTACAGAATATACTAACACTCATGCCCTCTGAATTTGAACGTCATATCTCTAGTCGTTCGAGGTGTTCTGTTTCTTCTGAACATGAGTGTATCTCTGTAGTAGCGACCGCCACAACATGGAGTGCTGGTTGCTTCTCGCAGATTTTGTCGTACGATACACAGGGAAGGAAAGTCATCCGATGTGCCCAAAAATAGGTTTTATGTAGATGAAAAGTGATACATTCGTCTCTGTAGTTACTTTCTCTGTCAAATCTTTGCTTTTCTAGCAAAAATATTAAAAGCCACTGCTTTGGGACTGAACATAGCTTCTGCTACGCCGTGTTTCTCGTTATACTTACTACCTGAGCCCCCATCTTACTGTTACTCGCTCCTGTGAACGGGAACGCGTTATGCAGATCTTGGTGCCTCTCGCGTCCCTCTAGAAAAGATAACCTGAAGATGCCTAAATAAGGCAAAACGCGTCGATGAAAAATAAAAGAAACTAAAATTGCAACCAAGACTGTTTTTAACCAATACTCTTAAGCACTGGTTTGCTGTTATGACACATATGGACTGGAAGAATTTCTTTGAGGAAAGTACTTGGTTAAAAAAAAAAAACATCTTTTGGCGTCTTACACTCTATACCACAGCTTGATAATGCACTTATTTTATTTTAGTTATTGCCCATAGTTGTTCAGATACTTCGAAGTAAAGCAAGACGCAGCCAATACCTTGAAAGGTTCGCGTGAAAAATGTAGTCCATGGCCAGTTTACGTTTGGTTCATTTTGTGGCAGAGACTGAACTGACAAAAGACGTGGGATAGCGATATACATGTATTCATATCGCGATACTATCGCGTGCACAAAGTTTTAAAGGGCAGTACATACTCGGGCTTTCATTTATATTCAGGCGATTCATGTAAAAAGATCTCCGACGTTATTATGGCCGCACGACGGGATGTAACAGACTCTGAACGCGGAATTGTTGTTGGAGCTAGACGCGTGGGGCATTCCATCTCGGAAATCGTTGGGGAAGTCAGTATTCCGAAATGTATAATGAACTACTGATGGCCTTGGGAGAGCCAGTCCTGAAAAAACTCTACCATCTGGTGAACAAGATGTATGAGACAGGTGAAATACACTCAGACTTCAAGAAGAATAATATAATTCCAATCCCAAAGAGAGCAGGTGTTGACAGATGTGAAAATTACCGAACTATCAGTTTAATAACTCACACCTGCAAAATACTAACGCGAATTCTTTACAGACGAATGGAAAAACTGGTAGAAGCCGACCTCGGGGAAGATCAGTTTGGATTCCGTAGAAATATTGGAACACGTGAGGCAATACTGACCTTACGACTTATCTTAGAACAAAGATTAAGGAAAGGCAAACCTACGTTTCTAGCAATTGTAGACTTAGAGAAAGTTTTTGACAATGTTGACTGGAATACTCTCTTTCAAATTCTAAAGGTGTCAGGGGTAAAATACAGGGAGCGAAAGGCTATTTACAATTTGTACAGAAACCAGATGGCAGTTATAAGAGTCGAGGGGCATGAAAGGGAAGCAGTGGTTGGGAAGGGAGTGAGACAGGGTTGTAGCCTCTCCCCGATGTTGTTCAATCTGTATATTGAGCAAGCAGTAAAGGAAACAAAAGAAAAATTTGGAGTAGGTATTAAAATCCATGGAGAAGAAATAAAAACTTTGAGGTTCGCCGATGACATTGTAATTCTATCAGAGACCGCAAAGGACTTGGAAGAGCAGTTGAACGGAATGGACAGCGTCTTGAAAGGAGGATATAAGATGAACATCAACAAAAGCAAAACGAGGATAATGGAATGTAGTCAAATTAAGTCGGGTGATGCTGAGGGAATTATATTAGGAAATGAGACGGTTGAAGTAGTAAAGGAGTTTTGCTATTTGGGGAGCAAAATAACTGTTGATGGTCGAAGTAGAGAAGATCTAAAATGTAGACTGGCAATGGCAAGGAAAGCGTTTCTGAAGAAGGGAAATTTGTTAACATCGAGTATTGATTTAAGTGTCAGGAGGTCGTTTCTGAAAGTATTTGTATGGAGTGTAGCCATGTATGGACGTGAAACATGGACGATAAATAGTTTGGACAAGAAGAGAATAGAAGCTTTCGAAATGTGGTGCTACAGAAGAATGCTGAAGATTAGATGGGTAGATCACATAACTAATGATGAACTATTGAATATAATTGGGGAGAAGAGGAGTATGTGGCACAACTTGACAAAAAGAAGGGACTGGTTGGTAGGACATGTTCTGAGGCATCAAGGGATCACAAATTTAGCATTGGAGGGCAGTGTGGAGGGTAGAAATCGTAGAGGGAGACCAAGAGATGAATACACTAAGCAGATTCAGAAGGATGTGGGTTGCAGTAAGTACTGGGAGATGAAGACGCTTGCACAGGATAGGGTAGCATGGAGAGCTGCATCAAACCAGTCTCAGGACTGAAGACCACAACAACAAACAACATAATGTCAAGAGTGTGCCAACAATAACATATTTCAGGCATTACCTCTCAGCATTGGTCGACAGCATTCACTTAACGACCGAGGGCAGCGGCGTTTGCACAGAGTTGTTATTGCTAACAGACAAGAAAAAAAAGGTTCAATTGGCTCTGAGCACTATGGGACTCAACATCTGAGGTCATCAGTCCCCTAGACTTAGAACTACTTAAACCTAAGGACATCACACACATCCATGCCCGAGGCAGGATTCGAACGTGCGACCGTAGCAGCAGCGCGGTGCCGGACTGGAGCGTCTAATACCGCTCGGGTACCCCGGCCGGCAACAGACAAGCAACACTGCGTGAAATAACCGCAGAAATCAATGTGGAACGTACGACGAGCGTATTCCTTAGGACACTATGGCGAAATGTGGTGTTAATGGGCTGTGACAGTAGACAACCACGCGAGTGCCTTTGCTAACAGCAGAATACGGCCTGCAGCACCTCTCCTGGGCTGGTGACCATGTCGGTTGGACCCTAGAAGACAGGAAAATCGTAGCCTGAGTCCCGAGTTCAGTGGGTAAGAGCTCATGGTAGGTTTCGAGTGTGGCACTGAGGCCACGAAGACATGCACCTCACTTGTCGACAAGTCACTGTGCACGCTGATGGTAGCTCGATAACGTTGTGGGCTCGATTTGCATGGGACAGACTGGGTTCTCTTGTCCAACTGAACCGATCATTGACTAGAAATGGTTAGGTTCGGCTACTTGGAGACAATTTGCAACCATTCATTGACTTCATGTTCCGAAACAACAATGGAATTTTTATGGATGACAATGCGGCCTGTCATCGGGCCACAGTTGTTCGCAACTGATATGAAGAACGTTTTGGACAATTCGAGCGAATTATTTGGCCACACAGACCGCCCGACATGGATCCCACCGAACCTTTATGGGGAATAATCAGAGGTCAGTCCGTGCACAAACTCCTGCACCTGCAACACTTTCGCAGTTATGAGCGGCTATAGAGGCAGAATGGCTCAATATTCCTGCAGCGAATTACCAACACTTCTTGAGTCCATGACACGTTGAGTTGCTACACTACGCCGAGCAAAAGTAAGTCCTACACGGCATTAAGAGGTATCCTATGACTTTGGGTACCTCATGTACATTGCTACACGTGAATGTGGAAGGAAAGCGATATCTTTTTCCACTCTAGAAAAAGTGCTTGGGGCATATTGGAGACTGTCCGTGATGAGGCAGGCAGCTACTATCCACACGCGAGACTGTTGGCGTCTGTTGGAAGTCTGCTGAGTGAATCCTGTTCAAAATGAACTGCAAATGCGCTTGAATCTCTTCTGTGGGGTCAAAATTCCGCCCTTTCGAATTCAGTTTCATTATCGGGAGAGGAAGAAATCATAAAGGGCTTGACGAGGCGAGCAGGGTGTGTGTGTGTGACGGTTGTCACGTTCTTCAGTGCCAGGAACTGCTTCACGATTTGTGAGGTGTTTGCATAGAACCTTGCACAGCATAGAGTAGCATGGAGAGCTGCATCAAACCAGTCTCACGGCTGAAGACCACAACAACAACAATGCAGGTGCATTGACAAGATGCAACAACCAATCTTTGTTCTGCAGTCTCTCAGGCCGTTTGCTTCTAATGTCTTCCCTCACCCTCCCCAAGGCATCGCAGTAGAACTCCCCTATAACTCCATGATGTGTGGAGGAGATTCCATATGGACGATCCCACTAATATATCAAAGTCATTAGCACTGACTTGATGTTGTTGTGAACCTGTCACGCTATTTGGGCCGCGGAGACAATGGTGTCTTCCATGACGAAAATTGTGGTTTTGTTTCAGAATTATAAACGTACATCCACGGATTATTGGCAGTTATGACTCTGGGTGGGAAATATGGATCATTTCGAACTTTGATTTGCAGTTCAGTGCACACCTGAACATCATGGGCTTGTTGGTCAACATTCAAAAGATCGGAAACAAAATTCGCTGCAATATATGTTTAATTCATCAGTTGAAATTTGTATGAAATTATAATAATTTTACAAACATCATAAAACGTATGCCCTCTTTTGTTGTGGATCGCATCACTCATTTTTGCGATCATGTCAAGAGCCCGAATGTATGCTGTCCTGCACACATTCCCAACCATCTTTAAATTGCTTCAATCATTCAGAAGTTCTTGCTTTGCTCAAAGCTTGTCGACCAACAACCTGCTTTGAATGCGGTGGGTTTCAGCTGGAGTTTTGCAAGATTCCATAGAACTCAATGCAGATTCTTTGTTCCTTCAAATCAGCCATTTCGAAATTCGTAGACACAGTAAACAGAACATGGTGTGGAGAAATCAGCAGCAACGTTAACACCGTCGAACACAATGACTTCACATGGCAGACCGGAAGTTGAAAGATACAAGAGACACCTAGCAGCGGAGGTTTGCACTGCTGATTTATTGGGTGCAGTACTCAAATTCTCTAAAATTTTTTGTAGCACTGGTGTGTATAAAAGAAAGAAACGCTATCACTTCGCCAGAAGACTGAAGCAAAGTAAATCACGTGCTCATATTGCGAACGGACGCAGCACAAAAACGAGAAGATTTTACAACACGTATATTTTTGTCTTGTTTGTCTAATTTCTTACAAAGTAGAGCAATCATTGTATCGTTTCCGTTTTGTGGATTTGTCTTCCTACACATACATTTTGCAAATAATTTAGCAAGTTCGTTTGCATTACTTCTCCTTCGCAAGACACAAACTAATTAATTACGTTAACACACAGATGCAAAATGTGCCGCCATCGGTTTAGTCACGTGGGGGGAGTATAACAATTCCGAATCCTGGATGGAAGAATGCCCGTGACGTTTGTACTCCACGACTCTGTGTGTGTGTGTGTGTGTGTGTGTGTGTGTGTGTGTGTGTGTGTGAGGAAGAGAGCGAGGGAGAGAGAAACAATCTGTTGTAGAAACTGAGACAGAGGTTGCTCTGCCATTAATATCCAGTCACTTCAGCAATTCTGGTAGTCTGTGTTTTATTTACACGTATATATTCAAAAATAAATCATCTTAATAGATGTAAACTATGGCTCATAATTTCTTAAGTAACACATTAAGACAATATTTTATTAATAATATTTCACAGTTTAAGACTTAAGTATTTTTTCGAAAACATTTTGGTAAAAACAGAAATAGATTTTCACGACTGTATTTACAAAAACACATTTAACAACTGAAGTGTTTGATGGCTTCTGCAATTTCTACTCCGTTGAACCATCTCCACTCATCGACTGTGGAGTACTATCTCAAGACTGTCCGCCTTTGGACTGAAAGCGGTCAACAATAAATGTGATTTGTGAGATCTGGACTGTTTTTGTAAGTGCAATTAAGGTTATAGTGTCTTCAATAGTGGTGCACAACGTAACTGTTTTTGGATCATAACTGCTCTAGGTTAATGCTATTTGTAATGGATTAATGAATTGCTCACTTGAAATAGGAGTTGTATTGAGCGTTGTTTTAAATAAGCCAGGAAGTACTGCTTGTTATTTGACCACTGAATTACTCAATTTACACTATCTGTTCTTTCTATTGTTAAAATATTGTTCAACCTAAGGAGAGACATTAATGTTCTTGGTGTTTCCGAGCCAGCTAGCGATGAGTGTTGGATATCAACTTAATTGTCAACTTCTTCATTGTTATATATTAAAACAAAGAAAAATATTGAAATGTGTTTGTAGATTATGAAGGGTATCTGAAGAAATGGTGAACTGTGTAGCTTAAAAGTCCGCGACCAACAAATGATTTTAATTTACCGCACGAACGTTATAGCTCTTTCATCAAACGGGAGTGTGCCTTCTGTTCTCAGTCCGGCAGTCGATCTGTTCATAGAGAATGTACTTCAACTTTATAACGTTTTACTGAACACACAATTAAATATATAGGCTTTCATGAATTGCACAAGGGACAAACCATGTAGAATGTATTCTATGGAACAGAGAGTGAAATATGTGGGATAAAACATTAATAATGAAACTTAATTTAAACTAGATTTAACATTTACTTTAAGTAATCAAATCAGAGTAGCACAACACATTTATACAAAAACTCAACGGTTGCTGGTGCCTGCTTTTAAAAAACCACGTGGGTGCAGCAAATAAACAGATATCTTGCCTGATGGCTTGTAAATCATTAGTCTCACATAACAGGAATCACTTAACGGTTAGGAATGGTACACTTCAAATTCATACTATTACTACACAGTAGATGGAAAAGGAAGTAGAAGAACTACAACGTAGACCACATATGGTCGGCAAAAGGATTGCTTCACCTGCCTAATGCAAAATGCGGAGAACTCAAGCCGTGGAACTGAACGAGAATAAAGATCGGAAATGCAGATCAGATGGGGAATGCTCGTGAAACGTAGTACACGCATGAAGGCAGTGTAATATAACCCATAAAAGTATAAAATAAGAGCGACAAAACGACGAGTTGATGTATCTCTCGTTTTCCAAACACATAACCCTCGCCACACAAAGTGAGACAAAGAAAAAATATACGAATTCCGAAAAGTCGGTTAATCCTTGAGAGGAACTACTCATACAATTAAATCATTGTGGAGTAATTGCAAGATGAAACAGATTCCAAACAGCGGTGAACACGTGAAACTGAGCGAACAAAGGCACACGCAGCAACGGACGGAAATTATGGAATACATTGATGTTTTAAGCACCTTCTTGCTTCCCACTGCTGAAGAGCAATTCGGGGATGGCGATTGCATCTTTCAACGCGATCGAGTACCTGTTCATAATGCACGGCCTTCGGTGGCGTGGTTGCACGGCAATAACATCCCTGTAATGGACTGATCTGCACAGGGTCCTGACCTGAATCCTGTACAACACCTATGGGATGTTTTGGAACGCCGGCTTCGTGCCAGACCTCACCGATTGACATCGATACTTCTCCTCAGTGCAGCACTCCGTGCAGAATGGGCTGCCATTCCCCAAGAAACCCTCCAGTACCTGATTAAACGTATGTCTGCGAGAGTGGAAGCTGTCATCAAGGTTAAGAGTGGGCTAACACTATATATAATTCCAGCATTACCGATGGAGGGCGCCACGAACTTGTAAGTCATTTTCAGGCAGATGACCGCATAGTGTATTTGCCACTCTCTAAGCTTACGCCAAAATTGGCTAAACTGTCACAGTAGCAGGCAAGAAGTTTATCCACCACCAGACAATATGAAAACTCAGAATACACACCCATTCACTCACTCTGTTGTTCTGAGATGGTAAGAATGGGAAAGAAGGTAGCGGAACAATATAAATACATTGTAATTAATGGTGGGGAAGGTATAAAATACACAGATGCCTAATAAATAAATACATGGATATAAAATAGACGTAGACTAAATATGAATTCATCAAACGTATGCAGTTGTGTCTGATTGGAGCATGTTCAGCTGCAGATTATTTCTCCCGTCATGTTTAGTGAATGCACCCGAAGTATAATGTACTAAAGGACGTGTGAAATGACAAATTTTATTTTAATGTTATGAAGGGACTAATATGAAGACGCTTCAACATTTTAATTTTGGTATTTCAGCTCTAAAATATCTAAATATTGCCTTATTTTATATTCCTTTAGACTGAGAAATTCTTTTAATTACGCAATGATTAAGGCTTTTAAAGTTTTATGTGTCGCTTTAATTGTGTATGAGAAATTAAATTTAATGGACAAAATAAATTGCTCAAACTTTAGTTGTACATTTTTGCTCCAGTCAAACCACATCATCGGATCTCCTTTCGAGATCGATAGGTTCTCGATGGGGTTAAGGTCTGGCGACTGAAGTGGATCCTGGCCAACCTTCTAACAGTCATAAAGAAGCACTTCTTTAAAAAGTTTTGATGTGTAGTTCGTGTCATTATCTTGGAAAAGTCCTCAAACTTCTGCAATCCTGTGCAAATTTTGCTTCAGAATAGTTGAGACACCTCTCCTGTGCAACTTGTTTCGAATGCAGGTAATCCCTGCCACTCCACATGATATAGTCCCATATCAAAACACTTCCCACTCAGTATTTTACAATAGGTTGCATAAGTTAACCCTGTAGCTCATTATTTGGGTTTCGCCTCACCACAGTGCTGCCACGTGTTAAAAAGGCATTGAATTTGCTCTCGTCACTTTATTCTCGTACGTTTTTCCCCTTGGCACGCTCTCATTGTTGCCTTTCTGTCAACTAATTTTCCAGATATTTGATTCCCTAACTCATATATCACATTCTTGCAGCAGCTAGATTCCAATTGTTTGAGAATTTAATCGAGGATTACCATTATTCGTTCTTGTGGTTTATCACTCTTCTCTTTCATTTAGCTTCCTTGGCTGCCCTTTTCCCTTTGGCAGGGACAGATTTCACGTGATGCTTCTCAAACCGTCTTGTACTATTCCCAATCGTACGTTTCGGTATATTCAGCAAGCTAGCAATATCTCCGTGACTGCTATCCTTCATAAAAGATGATAAGTGGAGTGTTGTGCCGGTTCACTAACGTGAACGACCTTGTATAGTACCGACAGGACGCAACAAGTGAGCGGCAGTACTAAACCATACACAACGCGCACGTGAGATAGTGAAGTCATACTCTTGCGTGACTGAATATTAATGATTCATCCCTTTACGAGCTACGCAAATTAATTACTTTAGCGATCTTTATATTAAAATCTTACACTGATTCAAAGACGCTTTGTCACTCAACAGCTATCTACCTACTCATGTACCTACTTGTGTAAGTTTGGTATGTACTTACTCAAATGAAATTGAAAATAATTTTAAAAAATGCGTAACCAATATTAATGACAATTGCTGAATTCCTTAACAATTTATGAAAGGAAATTCTTGTTGCCATTAACTGTACATTAAATTGCGAACTTCACTTACTATTCTTGTACCACACCATCAGCTGAAGATGATGATCTGATTCAGAAACATATAGATGTCTTTCGCAGAGCAATTAAAAGGTATGTAACAATTTCAGAAATACAGAGTTCCTGCTCAGATAAAGATTCTTATTTCTGACGGAAGACCGCAGCCTGCCACATTTTTTGAATGAATATCTCGAGTTTGAGCCTATTGTCAGTTGGTATCGTGGATTTCACGTACAAATTTCGTATTTTTGTTCTATAGTACAACAGAATATCATGATTTTCTTGTGTAGAAATGCCTTACATTAAATACAGCTTCTTCACGTTTTACTTACTTGGGGAAAGGTTTTGCTTTATGCATCACAGCATACAGGTCTGTATCACTGTATGTGACGTGTTGAACATGACTAGACTAAAGACAAGATTGTGATCACATGTGTTTACCTCTGACGTTGCACTTGATTGCTTGTACGGAAGAACAAGATGATACAGTATAGGACTACATAAGCTATGATATATAGTATTGCAAAGAATCTTGTCCTTAACCTAGACGGTGATGGGGACTACATATTTAACTTTTAAAAAATAATGTCAACGTCCACTGATCTTTTAAGGGACCAAAATGTGAAATATGTACGTGAAATCCTCGCTGTCATGTGACGATGGGCTCAGACCTGAAACTGATTACAGTTAATTTAATCATTCATTTACTAAGTGTGGCTGATTACAGTAATATTTACGAAAACAGTGTTCTCCAAATATCTTCTGTCTTCTTCTTCTTCTTCTTTTCTTCTTTCTGTCTGTCATCTGTACATGTTGTTGTTGTCTTCAGTCCTGAGACTGGTTTGATGCAGCTCTCCATGCTACTCTATCCTGTGCAAGCTTCTTCATCTCCCAGTACCTACTGCAACCTACATCCTTCTGAATCTGCGTAGTGCATTCATCCCTTGGCCTCCCTCTACGATATTCGTCCTCCACGCTGCCCTCCAATACTAAATTGGTGATCCCTTGATGCCTGAGAACATGTCCTACCAACCGATCTCTTCTTCTAGTCAAGTTCTGCCACAAATTCCTCTTCTCCTCAATTCTATTCAGTACCTCCACATTAGTTACGTGATGTACCCAGCATTCTTCTGCAGCACCACATTTCGAAGGCTTCTATTCCCTTCTCTTCTACACTATTTATCGTCCATGTTTCACTTCCATACATGGCTATACTCCATACAAATACTTTCAGAAAAGACTTCCTGACACTTAAATCTATACTCGATGTTAATAAAGTTCTCTTCTTCAGAAAAGCTTTCCTTGCCATTGTCAGTCTCCATTTTATATCCTCGCCTACCATCATCGGTTATTTTGCTCCACAACTAGCAAAACTCGTCTATTACTTTAAGTGTCTTATTTCCTAATCTAATTGCCTCAGCATCACCCGACTTAATTAGACTACGTTCCATTATCCTCGTTTTGCTTTTGTTGATGTTCATCTAATTTCCTTGTTTCAAGACACTGTCTATTCCGTTCGACTGCTCTTCCAGTTCCTCTGTTGTCTCTGAGGGAATTACAATGTCATCGGTGAACTTCAAAGTTTTTATTTCTTCTCCATGGATTTTAATTCCTACTTCATATCTTTCTTTTGTTTCCTTTACTGCTTCCTCAATATACACATTGAATAACATCAGGGAGAGACTACAACCCTGTCGGACTCCCTTTCCAACCACTGCTTCCCGTTCATGCCCCTAGACTCTTATAACTGCCATCTGGTTTCTGTACAAATTGTAAATAGCCTCTCGTTCCCTATATTTGACCCCTGCCACCCTCAGAATTTGAAAGAGAGTATTCGAGTCAACATTGTCATAAGCTCTCTCTAAGTCTACAAAAGCTAGAAACGTAGGTTTGCCTTTCGCTAATGTATCTCGTGGTTCTAGGCGCTCAGTCCGGAACCGCGCGACCGCTACGGTCGCAGGTTCGAATCCTGCCTCGGGCATGGATGTGTGTGATGTCCTTAGGTTGGTTAGGGTTAAGTAGTTCTAAGTTCTAGGGGACTGATGACCACAGATGTTAAGTCCCATAGTGCTCAGAGCCATTTTGTGTTATCTAAGATACGTCGTAGCGACAGTATTGCCTCGCGTGTTCCAACATTTCTACGGAATCCAAACAGATCTTCCCCGAAGTGTTAGTATTTTGCAGCCGTGACTCATTAAACTGATAGTGCGGTAATTTTCAGTCCTGTCAACAACTGCTTTCTTTGGAATTAGAATTATTGCTTTATTTATGTAAAGAAATTGTTTCATCAATGCAACTTTGAGTGTTCTGCTTTCCTTGAATCAATCCGAGAGGCAGACATGATTCTTGTTGTGGCAGGGCGGAAAGGTCTGCCATAAAGGGTCCGCAACAAATAATTGGGGCAGTGAGTCAGAACAATAAATCAGTGCGTACTAAACTTTGCAAGAGGAGTGCTGTTATGCACTCACATCTAGATGAGGTGTGTTTTTGTTATTCTGTTTTATTTGTGGCCTAGGGACATGATCCACTCAGCCAGTCTCCGATACATGATATGCTGCAAAGTAAAAGACATATTCAATCAGACACAGACATACATCTGTGACTCACAAAAGATGCTTCCAAAATATTAATTATGTTATGTGATCCCATCACTGCCACGAGATGTCACGCCAAACGTATTTAAGTATATAACAGGTAACGTTCGTACTTCCTGAGAAATTTTCTAGTGTGCGCTGCTTAAGCTGTTTAAATTATACGAAAGTGATGATATTCTGTTAGCTAATCCATTCACTAAATTTTATTCGTTACTCTAACCAGTGGCCCATAGTCGAAATCATCGGTACACCAGACGAGTCCTCCGTTAGTGCTACCGATGCGAAGTCGGGGCTGGTCGCTAAGTCATGAATAAAATAAAGATTCTTATTGTTGATAGGAGGAACGGGCCGATGTAAAAAGTAAAAGAGATCCTCGGGAGTAATCTCTCTACTCTGGCTGGCCGTCGTTGATGAAGACGTTGCCGAAGAGAACAGCCGCAGGGGCAAACATCGGACTGGAGCGAGGAATTCAGGAGTGTGTCGGGGGGGGGGGGGGGAGGAAATGGAGGAGAAGGCCGGTCCTCCGACAAAGGAGGACAGATTGGTGAGATGTGTGCTGGGCAACCTTGTTTGTGGTGGGTGGGGGTGAGGGGTGGGGGAAGTAGTGGGAGGGGGAGGGGTGGGGGTCAGGCAGAGAAGTCTGCGATGGGATTTGGGGGGGGCGGGGGGGGGGGGGGAAGAGAGGCGCGATGTCGCGCCGGCATCAGATAATTCAGCCGGCCGATACAATCTGGGCGAATAAATTCCCGCCGGAATGGGGAGAGAGAGAGAGAGAGAGAGACAGAGAGAGAGAGGCTACAGCCTGGCCGCGGCCTTGTTTTATTCGCCGTGTCCTCGCGCCGCACTCCGTGGCTAGCTGGGCTCCATTTGGTCGCTTTGGGAGCGCCGGCCGGCCGCGAGAAGCGAGAAGCGACACGGCCGTGCGCGCGCCGGCCGCCGGCTGAGTTAGTGGCCTCCGAGCCAGCCTAATTGGCCAGCGCGCGGCTGATGGCTTCATCTGGCGTGGCGGGCGTGTGGTGCGCCACGAGCGAGCGGCATCCGCACTGCGGCCGCAAGTGCAAAAAGTGAAACCCACAGGGGTCCGTCTCAGGGCCCGCGCTATGTCAGACTTAAGGGAGGTTTAACACTACTGGCAACTTTCTGTTCCAACCTGTTGGACGCTATGTCTAAACTCATAAATCGCGACACCTTAGCTGCAAGTGGGCACTGATTTACACTAGCGTTCAAAATCAAAGCAACAAACCACTTTTTCCCCGTCCTCTGTCTAATTCACGATATACGAGTTGTGAGCGTGCTATTCTGTTATTCTGCACAATGGATTAATCTGAGATGTACCCTTTACCCTGTGGCTCCTGTAAGATGCAATTTCCGCCCCCACACTACTACAGAAGTCAGACAGACGCTCCTAACATTCTAAAGAGAAATGCCTGATAAACTTTCAGCAATAAATATCTTCTGGAGTCGTCCGCTGTAAGGAAATGACACAAAAATTCACAAAATTACTTACATAACTAGTGGGACACATGGGTACTGGAGTAGTGCTAGTTAGTGTAAGTGAATACATGAAACTAACGAAAATTAATATTTATTTTGCAAAAATTCTGAGAAATCACAATGGCACATTTAGTTTGAATTGAACAACTTATATCCTGGTTCTTTTCTGGATGTGAAGTTACCTCTCAAGGATAGGATTCGCTAATGAAATTTCTATACAAAGTTTAAGATTGTTATTGACTTGGCAGAATGGCTGAGAGGCGCGCCTACTGAACTTGAATAATTATCCTTTAGAATGTTGCTAGGTACGGTCGAGGCTGTCACGTGTGAAATGCAGTGAAGTGTACTGTTGTGGAGGAAATATGGGGCTCACAATAGCTGTAGCGCGCAATACTGTAAGCTGTGATGACTGCTGTCTGCGCTGCTCGCTGCTGACAAATAAGATAACTCTCGTTCTATCTGGATTTACCTTCGCCAATCAAACTCTCCCTACGCCTTGATGAAGTCAAGGACTCCTATTCGTCCCTAGTCTAACTATTGGCGTGGTGCACCGGTCAGATAATCAGTCCACCATGATGCCACTCAAAAATTCGCTCGCAGGTGTTTAACTATAATTCTGTCCATTCACACCGCACAATAAGTGTGTCGGCCAACACAGTGAACAACGCTTAATCGCAAGGACTCAATATAGAGTCGCACTTCGATTCGCTCTCGACAGAGGTGCTCTCCCAGTGAAGTACTGAGGAGAGACTTGTTCCTCGCTCCAAGAGCGACAGTGGAACAACGCCTCTCCACATCAGACGTGAAGGGGTATATCTTTCGGTCTCTTCCATTACTCCTTCAGCTCAAGGCGCCTGAAATATCGTCTACCAATCAGCATTGCTCTTCTAAAACGGGAGAATGATGTTTCGTTTAAGGCGACCAATCCGGAAATCTGTAGTATGTGCGTTTGGCGTTTGCTGTCTCCCTGTGAAAATCTCTGAAACTGCATTCTATGTGCAAAGAATGCGTAGTTTACTACGGTATGTTGATGATTATTACGCGCAACTGAGGAGGACAGGACCAAAAAATTGAAAATGCGTAGTTTGGATGCTCTCACACAATGTAGCACAATTTGCTTTTAAGCCGAACACGGATTCATTCCCCCTTTCACTCGGGCACACGCCGCCACTGGCGGCCGAGATTGACTCGTCCTCTGAAGGGACCGGCCTCCTGGTGTGTGGTCTGCATCTTTCGAACTAAAACCTCCTGTGACTGCCGTGTCTGGAATGTATGTGTGTACACCAGGCTCGAGTATTTCAACCCCAGTGAGCACTTGTTATTTGCATATCATTTACATGAATTCGTACAACATTGACTTTATCTTATCGAGTTCGGGTTCAAGTGAAGCATCTTGATGTGTGGAATATGATAGGGTGGAATATGTAAGCAATGAAGGTCAGGAGACCACGACATCTTACAGAGTAATCATACGAGGGTGAGTCAAATGAAAACCTTAAATATTTTTTAAAATATTATTTATTGTGCAGAAGTGGTACAAAGCTGTATCACTTTTCAACATAATCTCCCCCACGCTCAATACAAGTCCTCCAGCGCTTACAAAGTGCATAAATACCTTCAGAAAAAAATGCTTTTGGTAGTCCCTGCAACCACTCATGCACCGCGTGGCGTACCTCTTCATCAGAACGGGACTTCTTTCCTCACAATGTGTCTTTGAGTGGTCCAAACATATGAAAATCACTTGGGGCAAGGTCTGGTGAGTATGGTGGATGAGGAAGACACTCAGAATGCAGGTCCGGGATTGTTGCAACTGTTGTACGGGCAGTATGGGGCCTTGCATTGTCATGTTGCAAAAGGACACCTGCTGACAGCAATCCACGTCGGTCCCGAATTCGAGTCTCGGTCGGGCACACAGTTTTAGTCTGCCAGGGTGTTTCATATCAGCGCACACTCCGCTGCAGAGTGAAAATCTCATTCTGGAAACATCCCCCAGGCTGTGGCTAAGCCATGTCTCCGCAATATCCTTTCTTTCAGGAGTGCTAGTTCTGCATGGTTCGCAGGACTGCTTCTATAAAGTTTGGAATGTAGGAGACGAGATACTGGCAGAAGGAAAGCTGTGAGTAACGGGCGTGAGTCGTGCTTCGCTAGCTCAGATGGTAGAGCACTTTCCCGCGAAAGGCAAAGGTCCCGAGTTCGAGTCTCGGTCGGGCACACAGTTTTAATCCGCCAGGAAGTTTCGCTGAAGAAGTTCTTCACAAGCATCAACACATCATTCTCTCATTTCAAGATTCAGGTGCCGTGGCACCCATCTTGCAGACACTTTGTGAAACTGGAGCACATCATGCACAATGTGGTGTGCTGACCAATGACTAATCTGTAAGCATGCTGCAATGTCATTCAGTGTCACTCGTTGGTTTTCCTTCACTATGACTTCAACTGCTGCAATGTTCTGTGCAGTCACAACTCGTTGTGCCTGACCTGGACGAGGAGCATCTTCCACTGTAGTTACACCATTCATAGACTTACTGCTGTGACAAATGTGCACCAGCGTACTGAACCTTCATTTGTCAATGAATTTCAATAGGTTTCGCACCGTCACTACGAAAAAACCGAATAACGGAAAGCTGTTCTTCCCTGGTGCAAGTCGCGAGTGGGGCGGCCATCTTTATACTGATATTGCGACGGTATGTGTGCATCTGCACTATGCTGCCACCTGCAGGCCATTCTGCAGGCTGTTTGTAGCACGCTCACCAACTTACAGGATAACGGCGCGAAATTTCGATTTGTTATTACAGATTTAAGGTTTTCATTTGACTCACCCTCGTACAAACTGTCAACAGATGTCCGTACCATCTTGCCCTGGACGAAAGATGGTATTTTGGTCAACGGACAACCACACCAACGATGACACCAGGGCACGTGTCAAACGGAGTAGTGTTTGCCGGGTAGTCCCACATCCACGATCGCTGTGTACACACTGACAGACGGTGCAGTATAGCACAGAGAAGACGCCTGCCAGACTCTCTGCGGTGGAGGGCCAAGGGAAGAATGGAAGCAGGACAGTCGCAAAATGATGTGGCACAATCGCTTAAGGGGAATCGTTCTGTTGTTTTTCGGATGCGGCTGTAGTTTATAGATACCGAAGATGTATCCCGAAAACACGGCCGACCACGTGTGACATCAAAAAGAGAGAACCTTAATTGGCTGTAACGGCACGACGGTACCGCCTTAGTACTGTACGGCAACTGGCATCTGGCATCTGGCCTCGCAACATCCGCTGAGTGTGCTGTATCAAGGTAAACGGTGTACAGAAGGCTTGGGCAGAGTGGCCTTTATTGTCGAAGACTTGCTGCATGTGTACCTCTAACGCATCTTCACAGAAGGGAACGTCTAGAGTGGAACTGTCAACATGCCACCTGAACGGTCGAACAGTGGGCCAATGTTCTTTTCACAGATGTCCTGATTTGGACAGTGATTCAAGACGGATTCGCATCGGAAGGGAACATGGAACACTATTTCGGGATCCAACCGTTGTGGAAAGAGACTAATATCCAGGATGATCCTTAATGGTGTGGGCAGGGATTATGTAGGCCACTCTGACACCCATTTCTGAAATTGTACGGGTGAATTGGCAAGGTTTAACAGTTATCAGGCGTCGTGGTGAGATCGTGGGACCTCATGTGCGATTGTTGCGAGGTGCTGTGGGTCCAGACTTCGTATTGCTGCACGATAATGCTCGACCTCATAGACCACGTTGGGTTGATGTTTTCTTGAAAGATATTGCAAGCATGGCGTGGCCTGCTCGCCCTCCCGATTTGAGTCCCACAGAGCACGTCTGGGATGCACTGGGGACACGGGTTGCATGACGTTAGCATCCACCAACCACCCTCCAAGACTTGTGGGAGGGAGAATGGGCGTAATTGCCTCGACATGAGATTGATGACATCATTCACAGCATGCCCCGTCGTTCGTCAGGCCTGTATTGCTGCCACAGGTGGTCACATCCCACACTGAGCGCATTGACCAGTTGTCAGAATGTGTGTGTATACCCGTTACGTCGGAAAGAACGAAGAACATTTCTGTCTACCGTTGTGCACGTTGCAGTTGTTTAGGTTGTGTGTTCTATGTATTGTTTCTATCTTACTGTCACCTGATTATACTGTTTTGTGGCAAAATAAACGCAACATTGCAGAACTTCGGCTTGTTGCTTTAATTTTGGACACCAGCGCACATCCATGGGGAAAGCTGAAAATTTGTACTGACCGGGGTTCGAACCGGGTGTCCTGCTCACTAGCCACATGCTCTGATTACTGTTTTTTAAATCGTTATTGTTCTCGGCATTTGTTCGGGGCGGATGTCACAACATGACACCTGTTCAAGCTCATCGCTGAAGACTTCACTCAGTATTTTTTATTTTGATTTATTTATTTTTTTATTGGAGTGCAGCCGGCCATCTGACTGAACACGCTGAGCTACCGTTCCAGCGGCACCACTAATCCATCCGGACACAGTGGTTACCGCACCTGCACGGACTGCCCTATCATGCCTCCCGACAGACCCACATTCTCGACTTATCCGTACTCTACAAATGTAGTGCCCTTCTCCTTTAATTATTCATGGTGGTTAGTTTCGAATTTGCGTTCATTCACAAGCCATCCCATAGGAGCAGAACTACAGCAGATACTTTCTTTTAGTCCAACCCAGGTGGGCACATTCATCTGCGTAGCATGGCAAAAAATTCTGCCACAAGCACTCTACGGTAAAGAATTGAGGCACTGAGTCTGAAAAATGAATCAATGTGTGCGCAGGAGGAGTGATGTCACAGGCTCGTCACTTGGAAGCCGTCGGTGTTCTCCAGTGCTAGTTCTCTTCCCACATTTTAAGTTGTCTACTGTACGATTAAATAATACCATTAGTATTACCATTCGGCTTATTTGCTGCAGATGTTCCGCACATACATACAGGAGATTAGCTGCTGCATGTACGTGGTATGCGAGTTAGGGAGTCAAATGTCTGAAATATTATCAGAGAAGAAGACAACAATGAGAGAGTGGCAAAGGAAAAGACGTACGTGAATCATGTGATGAAAGAAAATTCAACATATTGTTAATAGATGGCAGCATTCTGGTCAGGCGAAACCAAATAATCAGCTGCAGGTTAACTTATGCAACCTATTGTAAAATGGTGCGTGGGAAGTGTTTTCGTATGGGTCTATATTTCATCGAGAGATTACCTTCATTCGAAGAATGTTACACATTCTGAATTAAAACTTGCTCAGGATTATAGAACTTCTGAAGACTTTTCCAACATAATAACATGAAGTACACTTCAAACCTTGTAAAAGAATTGCTTCTTCATGACTGTCCTGAGTTTGTCCAGAAACCACATCAGTCGCCAGACCTCAACCCCACAGAGAATCTGTCGGCCGATCTCGGTAGAAGGGTAGAGACAACTACCGTCAATTCGAAAGGAGATCTGAAGCAGAAGGTGGAGGTAGAAAGGTGCGGCGTAAGAGGTGGAGGAGATTAGTGTTTAACGTCCCGTCGACAACGAGGTTATTAGAGACGGAGAACAAGCTCGGATTAGGGAAGGATGGGGAAGGAAATCGGCCGTGCCCTTTCAAAGGAACCACTCCGGCATTTGTCAGAAGCGATTTAGGGAAATCGCGGGAAAGCTAAAGCAGAATGACCGGACGCGGGTTTGAACACTTCCGGATGCGAGTCCTGTGATGTAACCACTGAGCTAGCCCGCCAGGTACGAACATACATAACTGTCATCAATCGCCTGCTAAGACGATATGTATCATATTACAACATGGATTACTGTCACACTCATGCTGTACTGGTACTGCTATTATAACGTCTGATGTAGTTCTATTGCAGTAGAATGGAAACTAATCACTATCGATAATTAAAGGAGACTTGTTAACGCAACTTGTGAGGTTATTACAACCATTTATTTCATTATCGATAAAACTGCGGCCCTACTTTTCGTCCGACACACTGGATTATCGTTATAGACTTTTGTTTATTTCGTGACACAATCACTTTTTATCGCACAATCGTAACGGCCATCTTCAAATCATGTTCGAATATGCTGAACGTCTACGTAGGTGATTGCTGCTCAAACACTGTCCCCACGTACACCATAATTACTCTACCACACGAACATTTAGGGTTACACTCGTCTGGCATGAGATGTTCCCGAGATGGTGGGGGGAGGGGGAGGGGAAGGTCCACTGGGACCGAACCGCACAATAACCCTGGGTTCGGTGTGGGGCGGCAGTGGGGTGGGTGGACTGCTGTGGCCTGTTATGGAGTTGTGAACCAGTGAGGGCTACGGCAGGACGTTACTAGGTCCCCGGTTTAATACACAATACACAGTGCTGAACGTACACTCATATTAGCCCTGTCAACGAAGACGAAGAAAAGTGGACTGGGAGGAAAGATCGTGTAGCCAAAAAAAAAAAAAAAAAAAAAAAAAAAAAAAAAAAAAAAAAAAAAAAAAAAAATATCGGTGGTAAGGTTGGGGGTGGTGCAGTAAAGAACATAATAGAACTCTTGACCGGTCGCGTGTGAGCTTGCGGGTGGAGAGCATTAAAAGACGTCTTTTATGTTTCTCTTGAGTAGCCCGAAAACCACGGCTTCTAGCGAAGATGTTTCGCAGTGCTGAATTAAATCCCAGACAAAAAAGACGTCCTTAAAAGCTTGATGGACAGAGGCAAGAAAATCTGCGCGCAGGTTCATTTGCAGGATGAATTAAATCGCTTACGGTCGGCCTTCAACAAAAATGGATATGCTAGTACCTGAGATTAATCGCGCACTCCATCAAAGAAGAGAAGAAGCCGGAAGTACAGAGCAACAACGGCCGCAGTCCGAAAAAGGTTTTTTGTAAGTCCATTAATAAAATTACTGAGCGCACCGGGAAACTTTTGACCACGTATGGAATCAAAACGGTCCTTAGACTTACCAAGAGGATTAAGAACGGAAGAACATGCACGGCACCACCTCGAAATACCTGGGGTATATGAAATAAAAATTCCATGCATTTGCGGACAAGTGTGTATCGGAACCACAAAAAGAAGTATCAACAACTGCACAGACGAACACAAAAGGAACTATTGTCTATGGCATACTGGTACCCAAAAAACAGGGCAGTGCATTGCCAGAGTTGTTAACAACCGCATAGCTGAACACAAAAGGAGCAATTGTCTATGACATACTGGTAGCCAAAAAACTGCCGTATAAGAACATGTTTTTCGAGATGGGAATCACGAAATAAAATTCAGTGAGACGAGCGCTTTAGCGAGAGCACCGCGTTATCATGAACAGAAAATGTATTTGATAAAATATGGATGTCAATTTTGCGCCAACGCAAGGACAATCGATTATTTTTAATCGAGGATTATGACGCCATTCAGAGATAGTCACACAGTCGGCATCACGTGACTTATGACTCAAGCCTTAATGGCAGTAGCCGTTTTACCTCGAAAAATGTCTCCCGCAGTTGGAGAAAGTTTTATACATCGACCACGGCCTCTCAAGCCGCAAGTTTTAACTCAAGAAATTGTGAAATCTTCTGCGAATAATGGCAGCCGAAATCAGTTCGCTTTCATGCTTTAATCCACTGTTAAATGGCTAGATACTTCGAAATAAAATTGATATGCAATTATGGTTTCAGCAGAGTTTTTTTCCTCATCGGAAGGTCCCGAATTTATCATCCGATTTCATATTCATTGACTTCTTCTCGAGATATCCTTTGTTTGCGGTCTTGCGTGGCCGCCCTCACGTTCGTGACGGCACGTAGCCTTCTTGGGAGGGCTGCTAGCAAAATGTGATGTATACTGAGGTGACAAAAGTCCCGGGATAGCGTTATGCACATATACAGGTGGCGGTAATGTCGCTTACACAAGGCATAACAGGGCAGCGCATTGGCGGAGCTGCCATTTGCACCCAGTTGATTCATGTGAAAAGGCTTCCGTCTGGATTCTGGCCACACGACGGGAGTTAATACGAGGGTGAGTCAAATGAAAACCTTAAATTTGTAATAACAAATCGAAATTTCGCGCCGTTGTCCTGTAAGTTGTGAGCGTGCTACAAACAGCCTGCAGAATGGCCTGTAGGTGGCAGCATAGTGCAGATGCACACACACCGTCGCAGTATCAGTATAAAGATGGCCGCCCCACTCGCGACTTACACCAGGGAAGAACAGCGTTCTGTTATTCGGTTTTTTCGTAGTGAAGGTGTGAAACCTATTGAAATTCATCGAAGAATGAAGGTTCAGTACGGTTATGCATGTTTGTCAGAGCAGCAAGTCTACGAATGGAGTAGGAAGTTCGCAAATGTTGTGACTTCAGTGGAAGACGCTCCTCGTCCAGGTCAGGCACAACGAGTCGTGACTCCACAGAACATTACAGCAGTTGAAGTCATAGTGAAGGAAAACCGCCGAGCGACACTGAATGACATTGCAGCATGTTTACAGATTAGTCATGGGTCAGCACACCACATTGTGCATGATGTGCTCCAGTTTCACAAAGTGTCTGCAAGATGGGTGCCACGGCAGCTGACATCTGAAATGAAACGACGTGTTGATGCTTGTGAAGAACTTCTTCGGAGCTTTGAACGAGAAGGCGATGGCTTCCTTGCAAGAATCGTTACAGGCGACGAAACCTGGGTTCCCTTCCACCAACCGGAAACTAACAGAGCGAGCAAGCAATGGCGCCATTCCACACCACCAAAACCAAAGAAGTTTCGAACAGAACCATCAGCACGGAAGGTTATGCTGATTCTCTTTTGGGACGAACAAGGCGTCATGTTGGAGCATTACATGCCTAGAGCGACCACTATCACCAGTGCATGATACACAGATCTCCTAAAAAATCAACTGCGGCCAGCAATCAAATCAAAGCGGCGTGGATTGCTGTCAGCAAGTGTCCTTTTGCAACATGACAATGTAAGGCCCCACACTGCCAGTACAACAGTTGCAACAATCACAGACCTGCATTTTGAGTGTCTTTCTCATCCACCATACTCACCAGACCTTGCTCAAAGTGATTTCCATATGTTTGGACCACTCAAAGAGGCAATGAGAAGAAAGAAGTTCCGTTATGATGAAGAGGTACGCCACGCGGTGCATGAGTGGTTGCGCCGACTACCAAAAGACATTTTTTTCTAAAGGAATTTATGCACTTTGTAGGCGCTGGAGGATTTGCGTTGAGCGTGGGGGAGATTATGTTGAAAAGTGATACAGCTTTGTACCACTTCTGCACAATAAATAATATTTAAAAAATATTTAAGGTCTTTATTTGACTCACCCTCGTAGAAATTGAACGCGGAATAGTAGTTGGAGCTAGAAGCATGGGACATTCCATTTTGGAAATCGTTAGCGAAGTCAACACTGCGAGGTCTACAGTGTCAAGAGTGTGCCGAGAATACCAAATTTCAGGCATTACCTCTCACCGCGGACAACGCAGTGGCCGACGGCCTCCACTTAACAACCGAGACCAGAGGTGTTTGCTTAGTGTTGTCAGTGCTGACAGACAAGCAACATTGCGTGAAGTAATCGCAGAAATCAATGTGGGACGTACCACGAACCTATCCCTTATGACAGTAGGACGAAATATGGCGTTAGTGGACTGTGGCAGCAGACCACCGACACGAGTGTCTTTGTTAACAGCACGGCATCGCCTGCAGCGCCTCACCTGGGCTCGCGACCATATATCAGTTGAAACCTGTACGACTGGGAAACCTTGGGCTGGTCAGATGAATCCCGAGTTTAGTTGGTAAGCGCTGATGGTAGGGTTCGACTGTGGCGCAGACCCCACGAAGTCACGGACTCAGGTTGTCAAGAAGGCACTGTGCAAACCGATAGTTGCTCCATGATGGTAATATGAAATGGACTGGGTTCTCTGGTCCAGCTGAACCCATCATTAAGTGGTTATGTTCGGCTGCTTGGAGACCATTTTCAGCCATTCATGGACTTCATGTTCCCATACAACGATGGGGAATTTATGGATGACAGCGCACCGTGTCACCGGGCCACAGTTGTTCGCGGCAGGATCGAAGAACGTTCTGGACAGTTCGAGCGAATGATTTGGCAATACAGATTGCCCGACATGAATCCCACTGAGCATTTATGGGACATAAGCGAGAGGTCAGTTCGAGCACAAAATCCTGCACCGGCAACAGTTTCGCAATTATGGACGGCTATAGAGGCAGCATGGTTCAGTATTTCTTCATGGGACTTCCAACGACTTGTGGAGCGTATACCACGTCCAGATGCTGCAGTACGCCGTGCAAAGGGATGTCCGACACGGTATTGTGAGGTATCCCATGTCTTTTGTCATCTGGTGTAAAGTGTTGCCGAGCTCTCGTCAGAGTCTCTCTCTGGTTTTGTGTAGCTGCCTAGACTAGCGCTTGCCGAGGCCGTGTCCCGCTGTGTGACGCGTGGGTGGGGCCCTCTGTGCGGGGCGCGCAGAGTTCTTGTCGCTTCAGGTGCCGCACGGCCTGGCGCTGCTGCCCCACCGAGACCTGCTGTGCATCGCGGACCGCGACAACATGCGCGTCGTGTGCCCCAGGGCCGGGCTGGTGGGCCGCACGCCGCCCACGCCGCCCTCCACCATCCAGGCGCCGGACATGGGCCGCGTCTTTGCAGTCGCCGAGACAGGCAAGTGCTTTACTTGTTACACTGTAGCCTGTGTGCCACGAAGCTTCAGCTACTCCAATAAACTTAGAAAACGAGTACAAAATGACGTATATTATAACATCAGTATTACATTTATCTAATTTGTTACCAAACGCATCATAACAAATCTTCATAAAAAAGATGATAACGTTAAATTCTGGAGCAGGAATGGTTTATGAGTAATAAACCGTTGCAGAAAGACAAAATAAATGATGCTTCAATTCCACTTAAGTTCGAAAGCAACACAACACGGGTTCCCTGACACGTATTTCCAGACATATAAATTATTCCACAATTCACAATGACGACAACGCAGTAATACTAACAGAATGTACTGTATACGGCTCCAAAAACGAGCGGAGCTCAGAATTATTCCAACACTTATTTTAGTTGTGAACTTTTCACGTGCTTCCAGTCGTTCCATAACCACGCATCTCTCAAACGCTCAAAGGTGTGTGGAATCTTATGGGACTCAACTGCTAAGGTCAACAGTCCATAAGCTTACACACTGCTTAACCTAAATTATCCTAAGGAAAAACACACACACTCATGCCCGAGGGAGGACTCAAACCTCCGCCGGGACCAGCCGCACAGTCCATGACTGCAGCGCCCCAGACCGCTCGGCTAATCCCACCACGCATCCCTGTATTATAATTTTCTACAGAGAGCTCCCTGCAGTCTTATTTGATAATTTTCACTTAATATCAGTAATAGCATTAATAAGATATGAAACAAACAATAACATTACTAAAATCCAACACTACAAACTAATTCATTCATTAATAAATTTAAAGGCACATTATTAAAGGACATAAGCATCATCAAAATACAAAACAAACATTTACGTAACTTGCAAACATCGGCGAAATGGCTCATGCAGTTGCATCTCCAGCATGCTACATTTCCACTAATCTAACCGCCGTTACTTGTCCGGACCTTTCTATTTACTGTCTACATCAGGGCCGGCCAGAAATTCTGCACGCGTGCGGTGCTCCTGCACATGTGCAACTTCCGGGTCACAGCGTGCACGCCGCAGCCGTCAGCTTTCATGTAGTGCATGTTCCTACGCACAGATGTCGCTTTATCCACTTGCTGGGTTACTCTGTACCGGCGCATTCTAGTGCTCTTTCCACAGCTTGCAAGCCAACCATGGGAGAGTATTTCGCGTATTAAACATTTAAAATACTGTCACAGTCTACTCATTGAGACGTCTACTTTTATGTTAACAGTTTAACCCAGTAAGATAAGTAATACAGTTAACAACCGTGGGTTTTTATTAAGGCAGCTCGACTGACGGCACGTAAATACGTGTAATGTTTTTGATCTAGTATTTAAGAAAGAGAGCACCGCGACTTCCAACGAACCTTATTCATGATTTCAAATAACATTAAACTAATGCAAGGTTTCCTATAACTAATTCTCGGTGCCTTCAGTTACACCCACATAATTTCTGTCTCACTGACCTCTGAACAGAATGATAACCTCAGACCTCTCGATGATCACCTGTTATTTCAATACCATTATTGCTACATCTTTCATCATTTCCGTCTGAAATCTGCACAATAACCGACAATTAGATGAATGTTATGTTTTATCGACTTCAGCTGAGCGTAGCCCTTCACACATTAAAAAAAACCTAAATGTAAGTATACATTGGAACAATCGGTTTAATGACCAACATTCCTGATAATAATGTAACATGGAGCAGAATGAGGCAATAATGCACAGTTCGTAAACAATAATTTTTAATTATATAAGGAATAAATCCAAACACGTTTATCACTGGTCATGAGAAATGATAATCGAGTTCATGTGTCTCATCCACTTTCTTAAGGACATTTAATTTTGCTTGCCGTTCTTCACTGTTGAATACACTACACTCGTCTTTGTGATATGTATCGTAGTGTCTTTCAATTGAAAACTTACGCTGGCCGCCTATTATTCGGCGGCACAGCGAACATTGTGAGTTTTCACCAACAGCTACAAAAAAGAATTGCAGTTCCCAGTCATTTTTAAACGACTGAGAACATGGATCTCCCGTCCTTTGCTTTTTCACAGTAGCTGCCATTTCTCAGTACTTCTCTGTTAAGGTTTCGGTTACCAGGGGTAAACGAGACTGGGTAAGTTGCGCTCTTGCGCCGCCGCCGTTCAGTTAGGACACATGTCGAATAACAGATGTCGCTGTCGCTCGCTGTCGCACACGTGCGCACATGTGCAGCACTTCCGCACGTCTGCACACTGTGCAGCGTTTGGCCGGCCCTGGTCTACATGGATAACAGGTAGTTACCCTATTTAAAGATAATCTGAAACAGAGATAGCATACGATACAGCTCCTGCTTCGCAGCAAATTCACGTGAAGTCCCATGACACAGTTAGCATTCCACAATTACGTGAAAATGATTTGATGCAAAAAATGCCCTACAACCCAGTCCACACCTCACCGTTTCGTGAATTGTATACTCGCACCACAGCACACGCATTAATCCGATAAGCGAACAATCATCAATCACCTCTGCTCCGTTATGTTAGTTCTATATTGCTTAGGGGGCCACAAAGCAAACACCAACTATACCGGCCGTGAGTTTGTAGCAAAAGACGGTGATAACAAGCAACGGATAACGTCAGTTCAGAGCAGCAAATTCCCTTCCATACGGCGTTCTCAGAAGGCCTACCATGTATCAGTCCCTTGACTCGACCCCTCCATACTACAGAACAGGAAGCTGCTCACATCTGCCACGTTCCATGAAAAGAAACATACCATCTTGTCTAAGATATACAGATCTCATACCTCTCTGAAGGCAGTGACTCAATGTCTCCATAGCCATCAAGTCCATGCTAAACGGGCCTATTTTCTCTCTGAAGACAGCGACTCAAAGTCTCCACAAACTTAACCACAGTAGTCACTGCAAATTTCCTCGTCAGTGACAGAACACCGACTACCGTAGCCCCACTTGTTACACACGAGTTCGATTAGGTACTGCTCCATATAAAGCCAGCACTTGGCTGTGATAGCTTCGCCGTCTCCTATGTAAAAACAGTTCTTACTGCAGCCGCCGTCCTCTCAGTGATGCAAAACATGCAGCCTATCGACCACCACAAATCTATCGACAGGCAAACACGTGTCAACTGGCACACCAGTGACAGCCTACAATAGATGATAGAAGACGCACTGTTACAGCTAATATAATAAAACTTCCCAACACCATTACTGGGACAGACAAATGAAAACGAGACAGGCTGAAAAAAGTAAGTAAACTGTTTATTATTACAAAAATAATCGCCATAACTGGTAACACATCCTTTCCACTGTCAGCCAAGACGGTCAATGCCTTCATGGAAAAATGTTTTCGGATGCCTATCGGTATGCATGCAACAGCATGCGTACCTCGTATGTTCCAAAACATCTCGCACTAAACGGGATTTTCCGATGCTCATACCTCAGGTTCTGTTCGTGGTAAAAAGATAGTGTCAAGTGTTTTGGCTACCCTTGGGCTAGATACCATCTGTACACGCAACAGAACGATCGTCTCAGAATCACTGGCCTACAGTACAGGAGCAAAGTATGAATATTAGACAGTTCCTCCAGCATAGACAAATGCAGCACATGGTTGGTTCTTTTTGCATTTAATGTAACCTATGGTGGGCTTGGTGGAATCTATGGAGGCATGGCCGATTCCTCGGAAAACCCCAAGAAAGGTTTTTTTGTTTTTCTATATATTCGCCATCACCAGCAGACAAATACGCAGCGGAGCATTCCAGGATAACAATGCACAGTAACTGCCCGAAATTTTTACGATATATTCCTAAGGACCCCATCTCGAAGTACCTTGAAAATTTTCGTGACGTCTTTATCTATTTCAAAGATACAGTGGTTCAAAGTTACCCTCCTCCTACACGTAAAATCTAAATAATAAATAATAGCAACATATTGCTAAAATTTTTAACATTATGTCCTCTAGGCATTTAACTCAAGATCCATTACTTCGTTTTCAAAATTCTTTATCCGTTATTGAGAAACACCCCAAAAACTTTCTTCTTTTCCCTTTTGGGTAGCAAAACCCAACCGCGAATTACGAGACGACGATGCATAGTAAATGGCTGTAATTTTTACGGTGTATTCCTAACATCCAGATCTCGAACGACCTTGCAACTTTTCTTGTTTTCTTCATATCCTACGGGTAACTTACCCTACGGGTAAAATACGCACGTAAAATCCGATGTGAAGCGAAAACGTAGTTTATAAAGTGACTTAGCACGAGAATCCCATACTATGAAGTACATGGATTTTTTTTTTTTTTTTTTTTGCACGTAAAATCCGATCTGGGCTATAAAATTAGTTTTGCGTTATTTCAGTTTCACATATGTAAACTGTCTAAATTCTTTTCATATCGATTGCATGCCGTACTGCTGCAGGGGAAAGAAGGGAAGCAGCGGAAAACTGCTCCTATCTCAGGGCAAAAAATATGAATCGTTCCGGTTTATTTAAAAGAGTCTGACTGAAAAGTGGGATATCAGCTGCCTCATTCTACCTTCATCAGCATCTTTAAAGTTTTTCCCAAAACTTTTGGCATGCATATTTGCGTTTTTTTTAAGCTGAGAGGGAAAAATGAAGTGACAGTGGCAACTAGATGGAAGAACAACAAATGCTAGGACATAGTAGACAGTGGCTGTGTTATAAAAGAGCCAAGGACACAATGGCATAGAGGGATATAGTGGCAGTAGATCGTGGTTGACATTTGACAGAACAGTGCTAGGGAAAGCCTGAAGGAGACAGTGCCATGGAGGGAGAGTGGGGGGGGGGGGGGGGGGGGATGGAAGAATAAAGAGAAGAAGAATATGGAAGTGGGTGAGAGCCAGTGATAATGAGAGACAGAGTATATGACAATGATGACAGCAGCAGTGAGAAGGAAGGAATGAAATATTAGGTAAGAGAGCAAGAGGGGTGACAGCGACAGTGAGAGGGGACTGTAGTAGTAGGACAGAATGAAGGGGACTGTGTCTGTGACACAGGAGACAACGACAATGAGTTGGGTTGAACGAATGAGTGAGAAAGGGCAACAGGGAATGGAAGAGTGTGAGCGACTTACAGCGATGGCATAGTGAGTGAATTACAGTTAGTGGAGCTTGTGGGAGTTTGAGTTGAGTTGCATGCTGAAAAAAGCTTGAATATGTTCGCACGCCATAAGTTTTGGGGAAAATTTTAAAGGTGCTGAGGAAGGTAGAATGAGGTAGCTGGTAACTTAAATCTCAGTCACAGTCTTTTAAATAAACAGGAACATATTCAATTGTTTTGTGCTGCGAAAGGAGAATTTTTCCGTTGGTGGGACCATAATTTTTCCGTTGGTGGGACCAGGTGCGTACCTCTTCGTCCGAAGGAAATCGATGGCCATGAGTGTCACATAGGGAGAGATCGGGACTGTATGGAGGATGTGTAAGGGCTTTCCAGCGGAACTTCTGCAGCATGAGAACTGGAACTGTTATAACTAGGCCCTTGCATGTGTGCCGTCAGAAAAGTTCTGGAAGACTTCGAGCATCCGCACAAACAGAAAATGTTTATAGTCAAAGCACTCGATTCCGCACTGGGGCAACAGTTCGTGAAGGTTCCTCCCATTACTTCGTCCATACAGTGTATCCACATAACCTGGTTCATCATTGCAGCTCTCCTTCATGTTGCCAGTGACTTTCATCGCCTTCCCTATAACTGTCTGTATCTACACAAGCTCTGTCTTATTCCGTCCATCCTTTGTTCGATGTGCGACACCCGTTCATGAAACTTGTTCGCAGTGCTCTTGTGTCGTTTATTTATATGATATTACCCTTCTTCGAATTTGAGAAGTGACCTGACGTCATGCGTAGCTGCTGACGGTATTGGAGCAGTCCGGCCCTCACTCCTGACCACTTCCATCGAATCTTTCACACCCTCCGAGAGTTTAGCAACTTCCCCTTTCAGACCGAGACTTTCTCCAGTGCCAGTCAGTTTCAAGGCTTTGAATGTACCTTCTAATTCCTGAACAGCGACACGATTTCCCGCAACTCTTTCGTTTAGCGATCCTCCCTCTTCGGGATATGCTCTACCGGTTTCTTTCATGACCTCCTCTTTATCTTTCTTGCAGTTCTCCTTCATCTCATTTGAATCGTACGGCTTGACTTCCTCGCGAATCTTCGTTTGCTCCGTTTCCATGGTACTTAATCGAGTCTCACACTGCTCGACACTGGCACCAAATTCAGCGATTAATCCGTCCCGGATTTGAACCTTCAGATTCTGAAATATTTCGCGGCGACCGCGCTGTAAGTTTTCAGCTCTTTCCACGATTCTCTCCCCCGTTTCACTACAGCCCTTCGCCGCTTCGCGACATTCCCTAGCGGTCTCGTGACATTCTTCTGCCGTCTCTACGATTATGGTTTTTACGCCCCTATTCTGTTTCTGTATTACTTGTAACTCCTCATTTCAACTTTCATTTATTTTACCCATCACGGCCATGAGACTTTTTAGTATCGCCGTTACTGATTCCCGCCCAACAGACTCATTAAACGGTACGTCTTGTCCAAACATTTGAATCTCTAAAGCGACGACAATCCTGCTGCGAATTTGAGAAATGTTGTTTGTATTTTTGTCATCGGCAAGGGAAGCTGCTTGGGAACGGTTTAAGTGTAACATGCACAAGCGTTGGTGAAATCTGGCTCTGGAGCTTCAAACAACATTTCGTGCTTGTAATTAGAATGAGTTGTTCCATGTTCTGTATCCACTTTAGAAAATGTGACTGTTCCACCCTCCATGGTCTCAAATCCTATATCTCGCGTTTCTTTTGCCACTGGTTCTTCTCGCACATGTAATTTATCCCTGCTAGAGCTCCTCTTGGGAGGAAGTGTGCGAAGCCATTTTCAGATCCTATAGTACACAGATTCACCCTTACGAAACGACACACAAAAATTAGTTAAAAGAATTTTCAAAGCCCAGAGCAATACCTAATATTTATTAACTACTAAAGTACTTTGCGTGACTCACAAAAATATTAAAGTTCCAAGGTTACTAACAGATGATCGCAAGTTAAATAAGATTCTCCCACAAAACACGAAATATGATAACACTTGCACAATTTCCCGCAGGATAAACACTTCAAGACAATGCAGCTTAATCAGCGATGTTCCAGCAACGCCACAGGACACACATGGAACTGCCGGACAAAGAGATCTGGAATATATTCATTAATCAGACATTCTGTTGTACCTGCCCGCTAATCAACCTTGCCGTTGGTGGGGAGGCTTGCGTGCCTCAGCGATACAGATAGCCGTACCGTAGGTGCAACCACAACGGAGGAGTATCTGTTGAGAGGCCAGACAAACGTGTGATTCCTGAAGAGGGGCAGTAGCCTTTTCAGTAGTTGCAAGGGGAACAGTCTGGATGATTGACTGATCTGGCCTTGTAACACTAACCAAAAAGGCCTTGCTGTGCTGGTACTGCGAACGGCTGAAAGCAAGGGGAAACTACGGCCATAATTTTTCTCGAGGGCATGCAGCTTTACTGTATGGTTAAATGATGATGGCGTCCTCTTGGGTAATATATTCCGGAGGTAAAATAGTCCCCCATTCGGATCTCCGGGCGGGGACTACTCAGAAGGATGTCGTTATCAGGAGAAAGAAAACTGGCGTTATACGGATCGGAGCGTGGAATGTCTGATCCCTTAATAGGGCAGGTAGGTTAGAAAATTTAAAAAGGGAAATGGATAGGTTAAAGTTAGATATAATGGGAATTAGTGAAGTTCGGTGGCAGGAGGTTCAAATGGTTCAAATGGCTCTGAGCACTATGGGACTCAACTGCTGAGGTCATTAGTCCCCTAGAACTTAGAACTAGTTAAACCTAACTAACCTAAGGACATCACACACATCCATGCCCGAGGCAGGATTCGAACCTGCGACCGTAGGGTGGCAGGAGGAACAAGACTTTTGGTCAGGTGAATACAGGGTTATAAACACAAAATCAAATAGGGGTAACGCACGAGTAGGTTTAATAATGAATAGGAAAATAGGAATGCGGGTAAGCTACTACAAACACCATAGTGAACGCAGTATTGTGGCAAAGCTAGATACGAAGCCCACGCCTACTACAGTAGTACAAGTTTATATGCCAACTAGCTCTGCAGATGACGAAGAAATTGAAGAAATGTATGATGAAATAAAAGAAATTATTCAGATAGTGAAGGGTGACGAAAATTTAATAGTCATGGGTGACTGGAATTCGACAGTAGGAAAAGGGAGAGAAGGAAACGTAGTAGGTGAATATGGATTGGGGATAAGAAATGAAAGAGGAAGCAGCCTGGTAGAATTTTACACAGAGCACAACTTAATCATAGCTAAAACTTGGTTCAAGAATCATAAAAGAAGGCTGTATACATGGAAGAAGCCTGGAGACACTGACAGGTTTCAGATAGATTATATAATGGTAAGACTGAGATTTACGAACCATGTTTTAAACTGTAAGACATTTCCAGGGGCAGATGTGGACTATGACCACAATCTATTGGTTATGATCTGTAGATCAAAACTGAAGAAACTTCAAAAAAGTGGGAATTTGAAGAGATGGGACCTGGATAAACTGACTAAACCAGAGGTTGTACAGAGTTTCAGCATAAGGGAGAGCATAAGGGAACGATTGACAGGAACGGGGAAAAGAAACACAGTAGAAGAAGAATGGGTAGCTCTGAGGGATGAAGTAGTGAAGGCAATAGAGGATCAAGTAGGTAAAAAGACGAGGGCTAGTAGAAATCCCTGGGTAACAGAAGAAATATTGAATTTAATTGATGAAAGGATAAAATATAAAAATGCAGTAAATGAAGCAGGCAAAAAGGAATACAAACGTCTCAAAAATGACATCGACAGGAAGTGCAAAATGGCTAAGCAGGGATGGCTAGAGGACAACTGTAAGGATGTAGAGGCCTGTCTCACTAGGGGTAAGATAGATATTGCCTACAGGAAAATTAAAGAGACCTTTGGAGAAAAGAGAACCACATGTATGAACATCAAGAGCTCAGATAGAAACCCAGTTCTAAGCAAAGAAGGGAAAGCAGAAAAGTGGAAGGAGTATATAGAGGGTCTATACAAGGGCGAGAGTCGAAACAAGGCCCCGGGAGTAGACAACAGTCCATTAGAAATACCGACGGCCTTGGGAGAGCCAGTCGTGGCAAAACTCTACCATCTGGTGAGCAAGGTGTATGAAACTGACGAAATACCCTCAGACTTCAAGAAGAATATAATAATTCCAATCCCAAAGAAAGCAGGTGTTGACAGATGTGAAAATTACCGAACTATCAGTTAAATAAGTCACAGCTGCAAAATACTAACGCGAATTCTTTACAGACGAATGGAAAAACTAGTAAAATCCGACCTCGGGGAAGATCAGTTTGGATTCCGTAGAAATGTTGGAACACGTGAGGCAATACTGACTCTACGACTTATCTTAGATGAAAGCACTGGTAGGGAAGGGAGTGAGACAGGATTGTAGTCTCTCCCCGATGTTATTCAATCTGTATATTGAGCAAGCAGTGAAGGAAACAAAAGAAAAATTCGGAGTAGGTATTAAAATTCATGGAGAAGAGGCCGAAGTGGCCGCGCGGTTCTGGCGCTGCAGTCTGGAACCGAGCGACCGCTACGGTCGCAGGTTCGAATCCTGCCTCGGGCATGGATGTGTGTGATGTCCTTAGGTTAGTTAGGTTTAACGAGTGCTAAGTTCTAGGGGACTAATGACCTCAGCAGTTGAGTCCCATAGTGCTCAGAGCCATTTTGAACCATGGAGAAGAAATAAAAACTTTGAGGTTCACTGATGGTATTGTAATTCTGTCAGAGACAGCAAAGGACTTGGAAGAGCAGTTGAACGGAATGGATAGTGTTTTGAAAGGAGGATATAAGGTGAACATCAACAATAGCAAAACGAGGATAATGGAATGTAGCCGAATTAAGTCGGGTGATATGAGGGAATTAGATTAGGAAAGGAGACACTCACAGTAGTAAAGGAGTTTCGCTATTTGGGGAGCAAAATAACTGATGACGGTCGTAGTAGAGAGGATATAAAATGTAGACTGGTAATGGCAAGGAAAGCGTTTGTGAAGAAGAGAAATTTGTTAACATCGAGTATAGATTTAAGTGTCAGGAAGTCATTTTTGGAAGTATTTGTATGGAGTGTAGCCATGTATGGAAGTGAAACATGGACGATAAATAGTTTGGACAAGAAGAGAATAGAAGCTTTTGAAATGTGGTGCTACGGAAGAATGCTGAAGATTAGTGGGTAGATCACATAACTAATAAGGAAGTATTGAATAGGTATGGGGGACAAGATAAGTTTGTGGCACAACTTGACTAGAAGAAGGGATCGTTTGGTAGGACATGTTCTGAGGCATCAAGGGATCACCAATTTAGTATCGGAGGGCAGCGTGGAGGGTAAAAATCGTAGAGGGAGACCAAGAGATGAATACACTAAGCAGATTCAGAAGGATGTAGGTTGCGGTAGGTACTGGGAGATGAAGAAGATTGCACAGGATAGTGTAACATGGAGAGCTGCATCAAACCAGTCTCAGGACTGAAGGCCACAACAACACAACAACAGGCTAGGGTCGCCATTTACAACTCTTCTACAGTTTATTAATACCGGCGAACATGGAGGAAAGAAGGTATCTAAGTGAACAATCTTGGCAGCATTTTTATTATTTATAACATCTCTTGAGTGGTATGAAAGATTTGAATACGGTCAGATACACACAGTTTCTTGTGTTGTTGAAATCGTTAACACGAAGTGTTAGAGACTGTTCTGTCAATTGAGGGTAAAATATTAGTTTTATTACATCTAAAAGTTGAATAACTGAATCGTACAATATTACACAGGATTTCTATATGAATTCGGGAAAAATATAATTATTAACCCAGTATTCTTATGGGACTATTTATGCAACACATCTTGATTCTCACGCGTGAAGCGATCCAGCCGGCAAATGGCTGGGACCGTTTCAATCAACTGCCAGCTTGCTGATTATTAGCTTGAACTAGAGTAATACGTAACACACAAACTATTAAACACAGTATTCACAAGGTTTTCTCGACTGAAACGCTTTTTGAGTGGAATACTTTCCCGTGTACATGACCATGTTGGACTTTGCAACAGTTTTCGTATTTGGAAAAACCTTACTTTTCCGGAGTAATATTTGTAATCTCGGAAAACGATGCAGCACACATAAGGCGAATTCTGTCATACCAAAACAGAATAAGAAAACATGTTAAACTTGTATTACAAAGCGGAATAGTGACAATAGTTTGAAAAGTGTTTTCAACGAACAATACACTCCCCTACACATCTGCGGAACAAACAGGAAGAAACTAATACTTTTGACGTCTACATTCTAACATTAAATGCTAGTAATTTCCTGAAACAGTTAACATTTAACGTAGTCCTCTTGATTGAGAGAGAACTGCGCGCTCTCTGTGTCAACTATCTTTCCTTAGGTTGTTGTTAGCGGCCGCATTGTGATGTTCGTAGGTGGTCTGCTGTACGCAGTGAATGGGCCGACCTCTCCGCGGATACCAGTCCGGGGCTTCACCTTGGATACGGACAACGAGTCCGTCGTCGACCGGTGGGGAGCAGAAGAGGTGAGCATCGCGCCTCCCAAAGCAATCAGCGCGCTGTTGGCAGAATCACCGTGGAGACAACACGCTGCAAAGAACTGTTACCATGCTTTATTTATCAGTCCCAAAAATATAGCTGTTACCGTGAAATTAAATGCTAGTCCTTCTTTACATGCACTGTCTGGCCACCTATTAGGAGCCATTAATATGAGGTACGTCCACCCTTCGCCTTTATGACGGCTTGAACTCTGTTGAGGACACTTTTAATGAGGCTCTGAATATCTGTGGAGGAAAGACAATCCATTTTTCCCCAAGAGCGGAAACCAGAGAATAGTATTACACACCCGGTTCTGTAGAGAAGTCGACGTTCTGACTCAAACCAGAGGTGTTCCATTGGGTTCGTGTCGGGACTCTAGGGATGCCTGTCCATTTCAGGAATCTTATTGTCCAAAAACCATTGCCTCACATGTCCACAGGGTGCGCCGTCTTGCTGATATAGCCATCGAACTATTCCTCTACTTGACGCAGCACAGATTACTGTAAAATCCTTCCTCATTTATGATTTTGCTAAGCAGAGTAAGAAGACCACACCCTAATCATGGAAAACATTCCCATACTGTAATAGCACCTCCTCCATACATCACTACATATGGTAGCAGGTGACGTTTTACAGGCCGTATACTGTCGGCTCTGCCTCTCGTGACATCTAATGGTCAGTCTTGCATTACTGTACATAAGGTGTATGGATTCTTGTTATCGGATAGTGATTCACGCTTCAAATGGTTCAAATGGCTCTGAGCACTATCGGACTTTACATCTGTCATCAGTCCCCTAGAACTTAGAACTACTTAAACCTAACTAACCTAAGGACATCACACACATCCGTGCCCAGGCAACATTCGAACCTGGAGGTCGCGCGGTTCCAGACTGAAGCGCCTAGAACCGCCTGACCACACCGGCCGGCTCATGCTTCAATGGGCCAACTTTTTCCAACGATGGATTGTAGAATTCTGAAGATTGTCCGTTTAGAAAACGCCCGCTACATGATGGCTTTTCCAACAAGGTAAAGAGGATGAAGTCACTAGGAACCACGTCAGGAGAATACGTGGTTGATTGAAAATATGATTGCCCAAAAAAGCAACAAGTGTGACTATCTCCCGTGTAGAATGAGCTGTGGCATTGTTCACTCCCCAGAGAGCTCCCCACGACGTATCGTCTTGACAGCTTCCCGCAACACCGGAAGGAGATTTGGGCAGTGTCCTCCCGTGACGTTTTGTCCCTTATCAGCGTAGTTGGTAGCACAACGTCATGGCAGTCCCAAACAACACCCAGCATCGCCTCGCCCGACGATGTTTGGGTAATGGAGGCAGGTATTGCAGGTCCCAAAGCAGCACTAAGGAGTGAGTCGACCTGGCGCAACTTGGACGATACTGTAGCCACAGTATCCAGAAAGGTCAAGGAAGAATTCACGAGGCATCCAACCGCAAGTCATCATGATGCCATCCATGCTAGACCAGATACTCTGCAGATGGAGAGAAAATAACTGAGGTCGAAATTGTGTCCCAAGAATCCATTGCGTTGGTGCAAGTGATCATGGAAGTGTGGACTTTCAGAAGCAAAAATGATGGGAGGAATTACTTGCAATAGAGGAAATACTGCTGACGTGCTCTTTGGCGCAAAAGGAATCCAGCAGACTATGGCTGTTGACCGAAGCTGTATGGGGGCGGATCCAGCAGCGGAGACAACCATCTACAAGTTAAATACACCAAAATAAATGAACAAACAGAGAACAGGTGCTGTAGTATTTGTAGTAGATTAGTAGCCAGGCAATTGGTTAAAGGTTTAACTTAGTTTTGTAGTAGTAGAAGTAGTTTTAGTTTTATATTTAATAAAGTATCAGAAATAAATAATTAACACATAATTTATTACTACCCAAAGAAATGGGATTTGTATGGCCTATTTTAGCTTTTCAGATAATAGGCTGTAATTACGAAGAATAAATAGATAAACACCGCCCGATACGGCGTCAGCGTACCGAATAGTGGTGGTGTCTCGTAGCTTCTCAGTCTCCCCCACGGTAACTGTTCCTCTCCTCCGCGTGGTCAAAGAACAATATTGGGAGCCGCCCCTAAGCCATAGTTTCAGACTGCGCACAGAAAAACCTATTCCGATTACATTACCGAAAGAGATGCGCATTCCAATTACCCATCTACTGCCTCCTATCAGGTTTCTTGAAGCTATTCAGTAAAGTATAAGGATTACTGTTAAAAAGACTATCATGTCAATGTAACAACGTCAGCTTAAGCAAGAACAAATCGCTTATTGCCACGTTAACAAATGCATGGAATACTGACTGGCAGAAACTTTGCAGTGGACCAGAAGGGGGTTGAGTATGTAGCCGCAATTATTTTTATGATTTAACCAATAACATGAAATGTCATATAGGAAGCAAGCAAAATCTGAAGTGTAATCTGAAAGTTTTGGAACGTTGCATCGATAGAGAACCGTAAGAAAACTGAATCACACAATATTAACGTCCCACAGTGATATTTTGTATTGTTTACTGCCTTCCGGTTTTCCATCATCTGACAACTTACGACTGAACGGAGTTCACAAAACATCGAAGCTTCTAACTGTACAACGACAAGCTGTAATTTTCCAAACATGTGTGACGATAGTGCTGCTACACGAAAAAAAAATTGCATGCGGTGTTTCAGTTTGACATGGGTACAAAACGAAAAATATCACGTTGATGTAGGGGAACATGACGTAAAATGGACATTCTAAGGGACATTTAATTTTCACCAAACATGGTAACTGAAATACACTACTGGCCGATAAAATTCCTACACCAAGAAGAAATACACATGATAAACGGGTATTCATTGGACAAATATATTATACTAGAACTGACAAGTGATTACATTTTTACGCAATTTGGGTGCACAGATCCTGAGAAATCAGTACCCAGAACAACCACCTCTGGCCGTAATAACGGAATGATACGTCTGGCCATTGAGTCAAACAGAGCTCGGATGGCATGTACAGGTACAGCTGCCCATGCAGCTTCAACACGATACCACAGTTCATCAAGAGTAGTGGCTGGCGTATCTCAAGAATGTGCTGGCCAGGGCAGCAGTCGAACATTATCTGTATCCAGAAAGGCCCGTACAGGACCTGCAACATGCGGTCGTGCATTATCCTGCTGAAATGTAGGGTTTCACACGGATCGAATGAAGGCTAGAGCCACGGGTCGTAACACATCTGAAATGTAACGTCCACTGTTCGAAGTGCGTCAATGCGAACAAGAGGTGACCGAGATGTGTAACCATGGCACCCCATACCGTCGCGCCGGGTGATACGCCAGTATGGCGATGACGAATACACGCTTCCAATGTGCGTTCACCGCGATGTTGCCAAACACGGATGCGACCATCATGGTGCTGTGAACAGAACCTGGATTAATCCGAAAAAATGACGTTTTGCCATTCTTGCACCCAGGTTCATCGTTGAGTACACCCTCTTGAACCCACGTATTCCATATTCTGCTAACAGTCATTGGATCTCGACCAACGCGAACAGCAATGTCGCGATACGATAAACCGCAATCGCGATAGGCTACAATCCGACCTTTATCAAAGTCGGAAACGTGATGGTACGCATTTATCCTCCATACACGAGGCATCACAACAACGTTTCACCAGGCAACGCCGGTCAACTGCTGTTTGTATATGAGAAATCGGTTGGAAGCATTCCTCATGTCAGCACGTTGTAAGTGTCGCCACCGGCGCCAACCTTGTGTGAATGCTCTGAAAAGCTAATCATTTGCATATCACAGCATCTTCTTCCTGTCGGTTAAATTTCGCGTCTGTTGCACGTCATCTTCGTGGTATAGTAATTTTAATGACCAGTAGTTTAACTTACACATATTGAATCTACACTACTCAACACAATTCTTCGAAACCCTGTAATTGTCTCTCATTGCGACTCACAAGTTTGAAATTTGGCGCAAAGGTGCCTACAACCTTACTGTGTTACGGTACAAAAGCGTGGCATCCTGCAACGTCACCATCGGGCTTGGCAACGCTTCAAACAGCAAGGTGTCAACACAACAAAAGAAAGAGCCACATATCAGAAGCTCTTATGAGCTGTAAGGTGGGTTAATGACGTCGCATTGGGACCAAATTTCAGAACAATTCAGCCCGCACCGTGTACGTGTCACAGCCCCTCTTACGGACATTTCTCCCACTCTTTTGGCGTATCTGCGATGGGGTTCAGAACTGCGACGCCCAGCTTTGAAATCTCGCGGTTTTCGTTTGAGTGGCCGAGAAAAACAATGCAGACACACGGCCGCTCAGAATAGACACTAAAAGGCCTTAGCGGTGGCGTAAAGTGCGTCAGTCAAACCACCCCTTCCCATGGAGCGCTGATTCCCGCACATTTCGATGTCGAAAACGACATTTCGCAGTGCGATGAGCAACGGAAAAATGTTCTTGACAAACCCTGACACTGCTGACAGCCTCGGACGTTTCAACCCTTCTCCAACGACATTGTGGTGCTACGTCTACATTGTACATTATTGCACCCCTTTGTGGAGTGCAGCGCGACCGCAATTTTTGATGTCGTGTACAGTTTGAAACTATTAGGGACCATTTTAAAGCATTCATCGAAATTTGAACGCGATCCGAAGCAGCCAAGGGTACCTATGCTTCTTCATCCCTCCTGTTTTCCCCCCTGCTGTAGCGTGATCACGCGGAGTGCAACTTTAATATATCCACGGATAAAACTGCAAAGGATCCCTCAAAGATCCCCAGGTCGCCAACACCGTCGGTACTACCGACGCAACTTTACTGAGCCCGTTACAGATATACTTTCGGAAATTTCGACACCAAATCAGCCTGACACCTCATGACTGTGGTTTCCCTTCCTGAAAAGTGTGTGAAAGGCCAAAACAATGCTTGAAGTGATACAAAATGCTGTGGTCTACGGACAAAAATACACACATCAAAAAAAAGTTTTCCATCACCCCGATTCCCACAACTCCTGAAGACAGACGTTGACTGTGGATATTGTATCACAGACACGGTCCCTTTGACTGTTCACAGATGTCACTAAACCCGCCCAAAGATGTAAACAACCATGCATGAGCAGCGCCTATTACACGGAGGGGGGCCAGCCGCGGTGGTCTCGCGGTCCTAGGCGCTCTGTCCGGAACCGCGCGACTGCTACGGTCGTAGGTCCAGGTTCGAATCTTGCCTCGGGCATGGATGTGTGTGATGTCCTTAGGTTAGTTAGGTTTAAGTAGTTCTAAGTTCTAGGGGACTGATGACCACAGATGATAAGTCCCATAGTGCTCAGAGCCTTTCAACCATTTGAACACGGAAGGGGTCCGACAGCCGATCAGTTCCAGCTACTCCACCAGGAAGGAGGTACACGGCTCGTCTGTAGTTCAACCATGCCTAGACGGTCAATACCGCCCTTCGATCGCGTCGGCATTGTTGCTCTGTGCCAGGCAGGGCTCTCAACAAGGGAAGTGCCCAAGCGTCTCGGAGTTTACCAAAGCGATGTTGTTCGGACATGGAGGAGATACAGAGAGAGGGTAACTGTCGATGATATGCCTCGCTCAGGCCACCCAAACGCTACTACTGCAGTGGATGATCGCTACCTACGCATTATTGCTCGGAGGAACCCTGACAGCAACGTCACCAAGTTGAATAATGCTTTTCGTGCAGCCACAGGACGTCGTGTTACGACTCAAACAGTGCGCAATAGGCTCCATGATGCGCAACTTTACTCCCGACTTCCACGGCGAGCTCCATCTTTCCAGCCACGACACCAGGCAGCGCCGTACAGATGGGCCCAAGAACATGCCGAATGGACCGCTCACGATTTGCGTCATGTTCTCTTCACCGATGAGTGTCGCATATACCTTCAACCAGACAGTCGTCGGAGACGTGTTTGTAGGCAACCCGGTCAGGCTGAACGCATTAGACATACTGTCCAGTAAGTGCAGCAAGGTGGAGGTTCCCTGCTGTTTTGGGGTGGCATTATGTGGGGCCGACATACGCCGCTGGCGGTCATGTAAGGCGCCGTAACGGCTGTACGATACGCTAATGCCATCCTCCGACCTATAGTGCAACCATATCGGCAGCATATTCGCGAGGCATTCGTCTTCATGCACGACAATTCGCGCCCCCATCGTCCACATCTCACATTTTGTGAATGACTTCCTTCATGATAACGACATCGCTCGACTAGAGTGGCCAGCATGTTCTCCAGACCTGAACCCTATCGAACATGCCTGGCATGGATTGAAAAGGGCTGTTTATGGACAACGTGACCAACCAACCACTCTGAAGTATCAACGCCGAATCGCCGTTGAGGAGTGGGACAATCTGGACCAACAGTGGCTTGATGGACTCGTGGATCGGATGTCACAACGGATACAAGCCAGCATCAACGCAACAGGATGTGCTTCTGCTTATTTGCGGTGCCGGTGTGTACAGCAATCTAGACCACCACCTCTGAAGGTCTCGCTGTATGGCGGTACAACATACAATGTGTGGTTTTCATGTGCAATAAAAAGGGCAGTAATGATGTGTATGTTGGTCCCTATTCTAATTTTCTGTACAGGTTCCGGAACTCTCGGAACCGAGGTGATGCAAAACTTTTTTTGATGTGTGTATATAGATTGGTGAATGTGATATACAGGAAAAAGCGGGAGGGCAAAGGGAAGGAAGAAGGCAATATGATGTGGGGATTGGGAAAGAGTTACACAATTTGCAACAAGCGTATTATCTTACCGTGAGAACATTATTAACTGGCTGCTGCTAGTTTAGGAAAGGTGAACAATAAACTCTGCTTCGTCATCAACGATTAAGCTGTGACTGTTGTTTATTCTGTGACTGTTGTTTATTGATAGCCAGAATTTCCAGTAACGTCAATTTTCTGCCTTTATTTGTTCTTTCGAAACGACAAATTCAATATCACATGAATGGCGTTCAGAGTATGCTCAATAAAGATGGGATAATTCTTTTTTGTCTCTAAGTTCCTTGATGTTCATTCTATTAGTTATAGCTCTACTTGATTGGCTTACACACAATTGCGGGAAATCATAAGAATTCCTCTCTGCCCTAAAGGTGGAATTAAAAAGAATTTAGATAGCTGGTGTGTATTGTCAGTTAATGTAGGACTCTAAAAATTACTGTGTGCAAAATCTTTAACTATTTTTAGTTTCTTTTTTAAAATCTGATGTTTGTGGAATAGACTGAAGGCAGTGCACCTCGGAGCGGAGTCTTTATCTTTGTGTGTTACAGGATGCCGGGAACTGATGGTATGTTTGTGGAAGTTGCTTCTCTTTATGTCTTAAAGAAATGCTATGTATACTAATATCAACGGTAAGATCTGAGAAGCTGAATGAGTACAATGTAAAATAAGGCTTATTTATATACACCGCCTTTGTGTGTATTTCAATAAGTTTAGGACAGTTTATCAGTTTGTGTATCGTTTAGAGACTTTAACTCATACTTATACAGTACAGTATTTATAGGTCAGTAAATCAATGGGTTTGGGGGACTTATATCTTTAGAGTCTAAAAGATTCAGTACGTCATTACATAATACTTCTTGCTTTGTAATCACGTCAAATTGAAACTTTGCAGTTTGTGTTTTTCGTGTGGAAGAGCAATCATCATGTATCTTCGGAAACGAGTCTTTGTACAACTAGAAGCTTTCACTGATGTCATGTGAACTGACTGTTCAGTCGTATGTTGTCAGATGATGGCCTAGAAAGCTGAAAGATAATTCGCAACAGAATACAAAATAAATATCATCGCAGAACAGTATCAAACAAAATTTTAAAAAAACTTGCTTTTGGAGAACTCCCATTATGAAGACGAATATTTAGTTATACAATGGGAGGATGGGTAATATAGTTGGTAAAGATGTTTTCTTTAGCATTAACTTTGTGTTTCATTTGAAACATTAATTACTTTTACGAAGCCAATTTGTTTTGCTAATGAGTAATTAATTGACATAGTACTCATTTAGAGACACAGTTAACCAACGAAGGCCCAAGAACATTAAAAAAGATTGCAGGTTAATTTCCGGATTAGTCCTGGCCAATTCGTTCCGACGCAATTTACACTGTGTAAAGACTTCGTCAGCTTTTAGTTTGTGCTGCGAGGAAATGTATTCCAAGCAACAGATACAGCGATTTCACGAACGCCATACTGTCAATAATTTCCAGCGTCCTTCTGACAAACCTAATATGTGTAGACAGTGACTTCACTGGAGTCAGTGCAAATCTTCTGAGTAATAATCAGTAGCCGATGTCAGGATCGTGAGATGCAAATTTCCCAAATCAGGAACGTTTATCAAAATTATTTAGTAAGCTACGGTTTGTTTAACTACAGGACCGATACTGAAAGAAAATCTGTCACCAAAGAAGCCGTCACAGCAGATGTCTGAAAATAAATAGTAAAAAAATTAAACAGTATAAGACTTACAGATACTATCCTGTATCTAAAGCAAAACGGAACTGTCCGTTCGTATACTACTTTACTCAGTTTATCGTAATCGTTTTCTTTCATTCTTGTATCTTATCAATAGCTACCTTCATATTTGCCGGTAAGGTATTTTTCGAGGTCGGAGCTTACTCTTCCTTACTGGATGTCATGTGTTTTTTTAAAAGAAGAAACAGTATCGAATGCAATAGTTTCTCACGACATATCACAGTTCATAATAATATCATAACAGATTTAGTGCCAAGTGTCTGGTCGCATGCTGGTTGTACTACTTGTTTCTGCTTCGGAACATAAGAGTTATTCAAAGTGAGTGTAAAAAATGTTTGTATTGAGGTAAAGTATTATATGATTATATGTATGGAAAGATCTCAAAAAGTTTCTTGTGTGATGGTCACATATGTTCAGTGTGTGAATCAGTCACAAGCCATACATCTAGTCTGTAGTCGAATTCAGCCCAGGTTCGCCCCGTGGGTCCACTTCGATGTCAGTCACAGCTGGCCTGATACGTCCTCGTAACTCAGCGAGCTCGTGAGCAAGTGAAGGTGTGAAAACAGTGTATTTGATGTAACCCCACCAGTAAAAACCAAACGGTGTCAGGGTTGGCGAACGTGAAGGCCATTCCTGTAACTGAATATCGCCAGCTGGTGCACAACAGATCATCGACATGGTATTTGTTTCCGAGAAATCGTGTACGTTGCGATAGAGCACCAAACTGTTGAAAAATATATCGCTTTTCTCCTACACTTACGGCACGATCCACGTCTAAAGCATGTCCACCTAAGAATGTCCATTGACAGTCGCCTCCGCAGGTAATATGTGTCCATACTGTACGCTTTTTGCCTTGATAAAGCGCAAACACATTATGCTTTGGGGATCCACGTACAAGTTCGCCGACAATGTCGAGAGTCTCAGCTCCTCATATTCTCACGTTGAGTCGGTTTCCTTCGTCGTTCAAGAGAACTGTAGATTCATCGCTGAAAATCAACATGCCGGTGAAATCACCCTTTTCCATTAACCACTACATATCAATGCAAAACTGTTTCCTCAAACATTTTCACGCAGTTTGTAATGACTTGGGGAAACTGAATACCATACAGTTTAATTTGCAGACGTTTTCGCTGCACTCTTCAACCAGCTGCTTATGGCGTTCCTAGTTCTGAACTGGCACGAGACATTCATTTGTTTGGACCTCTGAGGAAGGTTTTCTTGATCCTTTCAACCTCAGATGCTGATGGCTGTCCACAGCTTTTACCTGCACAAGGACATCCTCTCTGTTTAAAATTTTGAAGCCATTCGAGAATGGATTGTCTGGAAGGTGAAGAATTGTTATATGTGGTCCTGAATTTTCGATGCACTGCGGTTGCGGATTCTCTCTTGCAGCACTCCATCAAGCAAAATGTTTTCTCCGTTGGTCTGGCAGCCTTGTTGTTGAAGATCACTGAAAAAAGCAACTTCTTGAGGTGCCGTTCCCGTACATACAATCATATAATACAGGGCTATTACAAATGATTGAAGCGATTTCATAAATTCACTATAGCTCCATTCATTGACATATGGTCACGACACACTACAGATACGTAGAAAAATTCATAAAGTTTTGTTCGGCTGAAGCCGCACTTCAGGTTTCTGCCGCCAGAGCGCTCGAGAGCGCAGTGAGACAAAATGGCGACAGGAGCCGAGAAAGCGTATGTCGTGCTGGAAATGCACTCACATCAGTCAGTCATAACAATGTAATCAAATGGGAAACTTACAAGAACATCATTTTTCGACATAGTCTCCTTGCGTTTCAATGCACTTGGTCCATCGTTGTACAAGCTTCCTGATGCCCTCATAAAAGAAGGTTCTCGGTTGAGCCGCGATCCAGGAACGCACCGCTTCTCTCACTGCTTCGTCCGAGGCAAATCGACGGCCCCTTAATGCCTGTTTGAGTATACGAAACAAGTGATAGTCAGAAGGGGCAAGATCGGGACTATATGGAGGATGATCCAGTACTTCAAATTTGAGTTCAGAAACTCAAGCAGTGTGGGCAGCAGTATGCGGACGGGAATTGTCGTGCAACAACACAACACCTTTTGACAGCAATCCTCAGCATTTGCTTCAAATCGCAGGCCTTAGCCTGGCAGTAAGCATCTCTCTGTAATTTACACTGTTTATTGTTGCGCCCCTTTCCCCATAATGTTACAGTACTGGACCTTGTGGGTCCCAAAAAACCGTAAACATCAGTTTTCCTGCTAATGGTTGGGACTTGAACTTATTTTTCACTGCGAATTTGGATGTTTCCATTCCATACTCTGCCGTTTGGTCTCCGTCCCGTAATGATGGATACATGTTTCGTCACCAGTAATGATCCTGTCTAAGAAGTTGTCCCTTTCGTTACCATAGCGATCCAAATGTTTTTTGCAGATGTCCAAGCTCATTTGTTTATGCAACTGTGTGAGTTGTTTTCGGACTCATCTTGCGCAGACTTTATGAAACCCAAGTCTCTTGTGGATGATTTCATAGGCAGAACTGTGACTAATTTGCAGACGCTGTACTACTTCATCAACAGTTAATCGTCTGTCCAAGAGAATCATTTCACGTGAACGCTCAGTGGTTTCTTCATTTGTGTCGTAAACAGTCGTCCGGCTACTTCATAGTGCGTAACACTTGTGCGATCATTTCGGAATTTTTCAATCCACTCCTAGACACTCCGTTGTGGCAAAATACTGTTCCGGTATGTACCGAAAGTCTTCGATGAATTACGGCCCCTGATACGCCTTCCGACCACAAAAAACGGATCACTAAACGTTGCTCTTCTTTGCTGCAAATAGACAGCGGGGCAGCCATGATTAACAGCACGGCAGCGATAACGAAACTAACCTAGCAGCTCGAAAATTGCAAAGATATAACAACAAATAAACAAAGCATGCGTCATCAACGTCACTCGACAGTACTACCAAAATAAACATAGATGTAAGTAAACTGCGGATAGTAGTTGACTTAGCCTCGTACATTAATGAAGTGAATATCTTGTAGATCGACGTCTGCGGCCTTCAAAATTCGATGGAAACTAGCATCGAGATTTTGAAAATAAAAAGCTGAACTCACTGTTTCCACTTCTCTTGGTGTTTCTTCGCTCCGTTACGCGAAGCGCTGTTGGTTTCTCCTCTCGCGCCTTACGGCAGGCAACACGGCAAACCTCTGAGCGACGCAGCGGGCCTTCTTAGGAACCTCAGGCCGCTGGTTTGGTGTAGTTCAGAGAAATGCATGTTCTGTAAATAATCCCTGTCGATAAATATTATAAAAATGTATGTATGCATGTATGTTCAACATTTCCTCATAAATCTTTGGATCGATTGCAACCAAAGTTAGTACACAAATCACTTGCTACATGGACGGAAGCGCTGTTAAGGTTTAGAATCATCTATCTTTCAAAGAAGAGGGGGGTGGGGTGGAAAATGAACGTAGCGCTCCGCATGCAAATAACTGGACTATAGTCATCCATTACTTGAGAATGAGAACGCTTAGCGGGTAGCAACTTCACATACATCTTCAAACCTTTACGAAAATTTATCTCGTTGACACCCCCACAAAATGACGAAAGGTAAAATGTTATTGCTAACGACATTTTCAAATTTCATGCAGTAATATTGCACATCAGGCACTAAGTTTTCATTTATTACTTCTTTAGTATTGACTCTATTCGCAGCACGTTTTACAGACGGTATTCACATATAGCACTGTAAGTGAAAAATTATATCACTGTACTACACATAGTTAAGGAAAAATGACGCCATAAACACAGAGATGCGTGAAAAACTAATGCGTCATGAGTGAAGTTTTATTTTATTGATTCCTTGCCACTAACTCTATTCGCAAAACTGTTGTAGGCAGTATTCAGACACACACCGCTGAATGTGCTTGCAAAATTATATCATTGTACTGGACATAGTTCAGGAATATTAACTCATAAACATTCAGATGCTTGAAAGCGAAACTGTCGGGCGAAATTCGCTGGAGATACAGGTGGAATAAGTGTACAAATATGTGTGAAATATGATAATATATGTGAAATACATGTGACGTGTGCGTTCACGGGCGAGTCCGCGCATGAAAAGCTGATGCTAAGCCCGTGGATAGATTACAACCAATTTTGATACATACAGTACTTATTATTTGGAAACACTGTGGTTGTAAGAAGCGCCAACTTCCTATTGGGGTGAGGGTAATAAAGAGGAGAGGCAAGCAGGGAGGAAGAGATGGACAACAGCGAGAGAGAAGGAGGATATGGACACAAATAAAGGGGAGGAGGAGATAGAGACAGGGGGACGGGAAATGTACGGAGAAAGGGGAAAAGAGCAGATTGACAGGGACAAGGGGGAGGAGGAGATAGAGAAACGAAAGAGAAGATGGACAGAGAGAAGGCAGGAGAAGGTGGATAGTGAGAGACCAGGGTAAGAGATCGAGAGAGAAAGAGGTTAGGTGAGAGGGAGATGTAGGGGGTGAGGAGGAGAAAGATGGGGAAGTAGGAGATGGATTTTAAAGGGGTGAGGAGGAGATGGATAGAGAGGGGGGCAAGGGGAAATTGGAATAATAGTATTTGGAACTAAGACATACCCGGGCAACGCTGGGTACTCAACTAGTTAAACACAGAGTTTGTTGCAGACGAGGGTTCACCTCCGAAACTGTTCATATGATCAACATAGAAATATAGAGGGTGAACATTAATAAAACAAAAAACTGCAAGGACGAACTACGAACTAGAAATGGAGGGAAAGAAGGTCCTGTGAACGTGTCCGGAAATGGATCGTTGCCGCGGTAGATGGTGCTGACGAATGATCCTCTGACCACGTGCAGTGTGTTCCTTTATTGTAGGCTGTGTGATATGACGCAGCATGCTGTAACCGGCAGAATCGTCCGGTATTCGTGTCGGGAACAAGCCGAGATGTTGTTTGTGTACGGTCGAGCAGATGGGAACGGCTGTACCAAAACAAGTACCCTCACAGACAAAAACGACAACCTATCGAGCCCTTTTCGAGCGTTTGTGTAATCATGGGTTCTTTCAGGGAAGCGGCTTGAAATGTTGTGGGACGTGGATGGTGTCTGTGACAGTACTTGTTTGGTACAGCCGGTGCTGCCTCTCGACCGTTTCCATCTGCTTGGCCGTGCATGAACACCATCTCGGCTTGTTCCGACATGAATACCAGACCATTCTGCTGCTTACAGTACGCTGCGTCAATCACACAGCCTGCAACACACAACACGTGACTTTCATTGTCAACATCATTACCGTGGCATTTTCATAGGACCTTTCTTCTTCCATTTTCAGTCAGGAACCCGTTCTTGCAGTTATAGATTTTAAACTACTGGCCATTAAAATTGCTACACCACGAAGATGACGTGCTACAGATGCGAAAATTAACCGACAGGAAGAAGATGCTGTGATATGCAAATGATTAGCTTTTCAGAGCATTCACATTACGTTAGCGCCGGTGGCGATACCTACAACGTGTTGACATGAGGAAAGTCTCCAACCGATTTCTCATACACAAACAGCAGTTGACCGGCGAGGCCTGGTGGAACGTTGTTGTGATGCCTCGTGTATGGAGGATAAATGCGTACCATCACGTTTCCGACTTTGATAAAGGTCGGATTGTAGCCTATCGCGATTGCGGTTTATCGTATCGCGACATTGCTGCTCGCGTTGGTCGAGATCCAATGACTGTTAGCAGAATATGGAATCGGTGGGTTCAGTAGGGTAATGCGGAACGCCGTGCTGGATCCCAACGGCCACGTATCACTAGCAGGCGAGATGACAGGCATCTGATCCGCATGGCTGTAACGGATCGTGGAGCCACGTCTAGATCCCTGAGTCAAGAGATGGGGACGTTTGCAAGACAATAACCATCTGCACGAACAGTTCGATGACGTTTGCAGCAGCATGGACTATCAGCTCGGAGACCATGGCTGCGGTTACCCTTGACGCTGTACTCAACGACGAACTTGGGTGCACGAATGGCAAAACGTCATTTTTTCGGATGAATCCAGGTTCTGTTTACAGCATCATGACGGTCGCATCCGTGTTTGGCGACATCGCGGTGAACGCACATTGGAAGCGTGTATTCGTCATCGCCATACTGGCGTATCACCCGGCGTGACAGTATGTGGTGCCATTGATTACACGTCTCGGTCACCTCTTGTTCGCATTGACAGCACTTTGAACAGTGGACGTTACATTTCAGATGTGTTACGACCCGTGGCTCTAGCCTTCATTCGATTCCATCGAAACCCTACATTTCAGCAGGGTAATGCACGACCGCATGTTGCAAGTCCTGTACGGGCCTTTCTGGATACAGAAAATGTTCGACTGCTGCCCTGGCTAGCACATTCTCCAGATCTCTCACCAATTGAAAACGTCTGGTCAGTGGTGGGCGAGCAACTGACTCGTCACAATACGCCAGTCACTACTCTTGATGAACTGTGGTATCGTGTTGAAGCTGCATGGACAGCTGTACCTGTACACGCCATCCAAGCTCTGTTTGACTCAATGTCCAGGCGTATCAAGGCTGTTATTACGGCCACAGGATGATGTTCTGGGTACTGATTTCTCAGGATCTATACACCCAAATTGCGTGAAAATGTAATCACTTGTCAGTTCTAGTATAATATATTTGTCCAATGAATACCCGTTTATCATCTGAATTTCTTCTCGGTGTAGCAATTTTAATGGCCAGTAGTGTATTTTTGGTACAGCCGGTGCTGCCTCTCGACCGTTTCCATCTGCTTGTCTGCGCATAAACACCATCTCGGCTTGTTCCGATATGAATACCAGACCATTCTTCTACGTCAATCACAAAGCCTACAACACACAAGGAACACAGAATACGTGCTCAGAGGGACTTTCATTGTCAACATCATCTACCGCGGCGTGTTCATAGGACCTTTCTTCTTCCATTTTCAGTCAGGAGTCCATTCCTGCAGTTTTCGGTTTTATTAACGTTCACCTTATATGTAACCAGTGTAGCGACAGTTTCCCTTTCGTCAGTGTCGCATGAATTCTTAAGCTTCCTCCGTTCTCCATTCGTTGGATGACGGTACAGTTTCCCTGTATGTTTTCTCTCTGTGCTTGCAGGGCCTGGAGACGCCGCACGCGCTGGCGGCGTGCCCCAATGGCAGCGCCCTCTACCTCAGCGAGCTGTCTCCGCCACGCGTCTGGAAGTTCGACCTGCGGCCGCTGCCGCACTTCTAGCCGGCATCTGCCCGCGTCCCCACCCCCGTCTCTGCCTCCCACCGCCCAACACCTCGACCCCTCAGCGGCCAGCTTAAAACTCCACCACTCTCGCAACTTCTCACTCGATAGGCCGGCTACAACCGGACGTGACCAACTGCAACGCACAAAATGCCTGTACGTTTCGGGAAAAAACCGTCAACAGTAACTCTTTTCCTAAGATTTCTTCCCTATTAATACACAAAAGTTTCGTAAAATGGTGCTCATCCTCAGGGGAAAAAATTCGGGTTTTTTATATGGCGTATTGCTGACGAAATTATCTCTCGTTATCAGTCGAATAACGCCGACAACTCGAAGCAAAATTTCACCGCCTTTCCTACTATTCATCTTCGGGAGTGCTGTAAATTTCGCCTGCTCATGCCGGGTAGATAACTTCTCGAATTGTTGCTTCAAGCTGACGGTGTTATTTACTGGTAAACCAAAACTTCTTCCCAGTGATCTGCTAAGAATGCGTGCATTCTACTACGATGTAGTCGTTAGCGATTTGATGTTAGAATCCTGTATCTTCTTTTGATTACACAAATTTGGAAAAAAACACGTGTTGGATGTAACAGCAGCAAATAATTGCCATTTGAACGCGCAGTGCTTTCCTTTGAGAAGGAAACCACCCCAAAGTGAGCGAAAGCTTCTGTCTAAGTAATATCAAACTTGAGTAATCCTCCGAAATACGGACGGAAAATGACATCGTTTTAGAGAACAAACTGAAAGTTTGTGTCAGTACCACTGGCTGTGACTTTCGACTGGGTGTCGCATTTGCAAGATAAAACTCACGATTTTATAATTTATCGATTCGACACCTCACCGTATACGGAATCATGTGTTACAGGGAGAACTAAGTACTGTTTTTAAGAGGTATGTTTTTGTCACGACATATATCTCCTGGAGCGTACACAACAACGTGAATGCAAAATTGGTGGATATCAACCAGGTTCCACACCACATGGATCTTGCCCAGAATAAATTTTAGTTATGAAACTAATTCTGAGGTTGCTAAAAAATTTACACTAAAAAAGTATCTTCGTAGATTTCAAAGATGACTCATTGGACTGTAAGTCTCTCCTCCAGATTCTGAAGTAACAAGTTTTGGAACCCAAAACCACGGCAGTTATTAGTGAAACACTAAAAAGCACAAAAATCTAAGGTGAAATACAGAGCAGAAATTTCGGAACATTATGAAGTTAAAACTGGAGTGAAACAGGGTTATGGGCTCTCCCCATTACTTTTCAACTATGTCTTAGGAACAGTTGTCCAAGAGCGGAGATAACTGAAAGCAGAGCTTAAAATTGACGAACCAATCAAATCATGAAGAACCAGTAGTAAGAAATAACTCAAAAACCAATACAAATTCTTAAAGAAACATCAGATAGAATAGGGGTCCAAACACCATTTGAAAAAACAAAAGATATATCTAGCGACTAACTGCAATCCAAAATTCTAAGTATCAAATATAAGAAAAAGAAGAGAATTTCTCTGTTCAAATACTTAGACGAAACTATCCAGGAAATCGGTCTGAGAAGGAGTGGCACTGAAATTCGTTGTCACAAAATGGAAACACCTTTCAGGCTTACAAAAGCAAAAAAAAAAAAAGAGCTTTTCAGAATACATCAAGCTGAGGCACTACAACACAGTCATCAAACCAGATTGTCTATATGGGGATGAAACACAGATTTTCAACACAAAGAGGGACAAAAAAGAGAGGACGAAAGGTAATCACGAAAATATTAGGATCCAATGACACCGAAGAAAGAACATTTTACACAAGTTTTAGGTAGTATTAACAGTTCAAAATTGTACTAAATTGGGCATTTGTGATAAGGAAGTTAGTTGAGTTAACAATGGGCACAAGACAAAAGTAAAAGAGAACAAGAAAATGACCAAGAACTAACTTTACGAATGGACTGAAATAGAATTATGGCGTATTTGCAGTCCTTTTCAACTTAGCACCACGTAGTCTGATACAAAAAGTATACAAGGAGAGCAATAGTGATGAAATTGTTTCAGAGATGTGCAATTGTAACAATAGATATAAACACCCTTAAAGAAATGTACGGAATGATGGAAGCAGAAGGAGCAAAACTTGATTTTACAGTAAACGAAAACAAGACCAAATAGACGGTAATGCCCAATTCTAAGGCAAGAAGAACACATGATCTGAAGGCCTCTGATGATTGTTTTAAATCTGCCAACTGCTTCCATTATTTAGGTGTCCTCTTAACCAGCGACAATAATATGAGACAATGTATTAGAGAAAGGATACAAAGAGACAGCCTGTTATGCAAACTTGCAGATACTCGAGAATTCCTTAACTTCAAAATCAACCAGCTTAAGAATATACTATTCCTTTGTGCGACCAGTTGTTATATATGGGTCAGAAATGTAGACGATGATAGAAGCAGATCTGAATAACCTACGGGCATGTGAAAGGAAAATTCTGCGAAAAATTTTTGGGCCCATGAGAGAGGCAGAGGGTTGAAGTATACCCTACAATCACGAAATACTAGATCTTATACAACAGAAAGATATAGTGAAAATTGATAAAACTCAGAGAATACCCTGTTTATGACATATGGAGAGGATGACAGATGAGAGAATGCCGAAATGAATAATGAAAGGCAGATTATATTCCAACTGAAGGAAGGGCCGACCAAGAGCTAGATGGCTGGACAGTGTGTTGGCTGACGTCAGAAAGGTGGAAATTCGAGGATGGAAGAGAAAAGCAGAAAACCGAGCTGTATCGAGGAAGACTTGAGGAAGCCGTGACCCATCACAGGCTGTAGGGCCGAAGAAGAAGAAGAAGAGGAAGAAGAAGAAGTAGAAGAAGAATTAGAAGAAGACGAAGAAGAAGAATTAGAAGAAGACGAAGAAGAAGAAGAATTAGAAGAAGACGAAGAATTAGAAAAAGAGAAAGAAGAAGAAACACGCAAACTAAGAGTAAGTAAAGACATTAAAAAATAAACCAACATTTATTCGAGTACGAAAAAAAAACCTAGGTTCTAGGGGCATCTTAAAGGACTGGAGAGAACGCTGTGAAACCCGCAGTAAAGCTAAAATTGAAATAATAAAATGGTTTGACGTATTAAAACAAGATCTGAAAGAAGCAGAAATAACGTAACTTGATATACTACACATAAACATTTTAGATAGAAAATTCACAACTCGGCAGTTGGTGTAGCAGAGAAACCGAAGAAGAGTGTAACAGTTTGGTCCGACGAGCGGAAAAGAGCCCATTCTGAGAGAATAAAAGCAATGTGGGCACAAGAAGTAGCTAAAACAAAACCCTGAAAATGCCTCTTGTGCATCACGTGGTCTATCGAACGTGGACAATATATAGTCCCAAAATGGTAACATTGTGCGGGGAAAGAAAATTACAGAGATAATGACCCGAAAAGCGCCGGTCCCAAAACCAGCTAGCGGTACTGCCGCGATTATAGCCAGCGATATAATTTTCGTGCAAGCCACATGGTTTCTGGAAAACCTGACTCAAGAGCCTCTGTGGATTGTGTTGTTGGTGAGCGGAGATCCATCGCAACCAATCCGGCACATCTCATGGCGGCAGGGGCCCACATCTGGATCCGGTCTGACAACAAAACATACAATAATTAATGTTAGTATACTAAACACGATTGTCGTGTCCATTAAAATAAATATGTCGCTACAAACACTATCCTCTTCTTCGACTTTCTAAAATTACGAAAGAAAAACACAGATACGACCAGGAAATAGCAATTACAATTACAAAATCTGAACTTAATCGACAAAGATACGAAACAACTGAGTAACAGAAATTCATGAAGGCCTAAAATACTGCCTTACAAACAGAAATAATTCAGGATAGAACAAAAATCAGGGCAACAGATAAGAATCACAATTTTTCTAAGACATATCTGTGTGTGTGTGTGTGTGTGTGTGTGTGTGTGTGTGTATGTGTGCGTTTGCATTTGCGTGCGCGTGAGCGTCAGCGTATAGAGATTGTATGGTGCTCTTACAATCAACGCGAAAATATGCCACATTTCCTGCAACCAAAGAAGAAGATTTGAACATTAGATTGTACAACAGAAACAGTCAGCATATTTCTTCAGTACTCACTTGAATAGAAACACAGCTTTCTGAACAAGTTTGTGATTTGATCAAAGACTATTTTTATGAAATACTTTCCGTAACTGGTTTATTTCAATATGCCTCACGATTAAAACAGACACGGAATTCGACGGAATTAATGAGACGCACAAAATATTATCGTAAGTCGTTCTTCGCATGTCTGAGTTTACCGTATCCAGAATTTACACCTGTACATGCAGCATGTGGAATTGGGACCTATCGAAGTCTGTTTCCATCTTCAACAGCGTTGTTAGATTTACAGCTCAGTGGCTCTTGACCATGCGAATTTGTTAGTGATAGCTGATGCGCTCTTAGTTTTATTTACAAGTGTACTGATGTCTATTTAACTACTTAACAATTGTATCTGAACCTAAGTTAAATTAAGATCGGCCACTATGAAACAGAACTCCCCATTGCGATAGATTCTGTGTAATACCATGCTTCTTGCTGGACCTTTCACGCGTCAATTGTCTTTCCTATATACAATGACAACGCAGTTTTCTTTAATGTGTAAGATCAACATCACGTTATTGTTGAGTTTCGTAATTAGTTGCACTGCCGTGTCTTATCTTTGGGGTAACTTTTCTTTTTGCACGTAGTTCGTTCTGTAGACGTTTTATGGAAGAGGAGAGAGGTCCCAACCGTTGCCTTTCAACTGCAGTTACATGAAGTGCTATTTGTATATTTTCTTACTTGGAAAAATTGTTTTCCATCCTTTGGGCCATTATTTCTTCAATTAGTCCGAAACCGTTCTCCAGTTCTTATTGTAATGTGCTAGTAATTTTATCTCTGCCAACCATTTAAATTCATCATCATCTTTAACCTCTTCTGTTAATCTATTCTTTTTCGTCTCAATGCAGTTATTTGTCTTTGCTGGTTTCTGTATTCCAAAATCAACAAAGGCAGATATCTGATTACATGTCGGTTTGAACGCTCTACCCATTACGAAGGATTTCACGTTCATTTATCTAATCGACGACTCAGCTTACTACATAAATATGACAATTTTCCTAACTACGCGAAAATAGCAAACATCTCATTTTACGCAGATACGAGAATTGGTGTGGTTGCGTTTTCTAGCTACTATATTTCCAAAAGAAGAAAAGTAATCGAAAAAGGCATGAAATTGTAAACATTTTGGAGATATTTACATTCAGAAACGACGAAAATTCGAAAATCTGTATATGATAACTAGGTCGTAGAAACAATATAGGCTCCCGAACAAATTGCGAGAGTGGTAATGGTGCTTTAAACTTATATACAGTCTGGCACAAACTGTAAATTGTATCTACATGTTCACGTATTCAAATGATTTTTCACGTAGGAACGACATCAAAAATTGCAATGAAAACGAGTGACAGAGTAATAAAAATTACTGTATCGATTAAATCATAGGATCTTCACGTCAAATCAAATATTAATATATAGGCTTCCTCTCACAGGTTGTTTTCCCACATACTTAGAAGTTACTGAATTTAAATGAGGTGTGTTTGTGGAAAGTTTGGCATGTTTCTCCACTTCTTTGTACAACCAAATTGTTTCTGGAAGTTACAACGGTACAGATATAAGAGCACAGCTTCGATCGCCAGTGTTGGTTTTATGTTTTCGAAGCAATCATTGCCATTCGAGCCGACCATAAGTAATGTCCACGGTGGGTTAGCCTACGCCGTCTGTAGAATACCGATCACCTTCCAACAATTAGATAGAAACGCAAATGGGAAGGAGAACTGCTACTAGCATTGTCGGGTCCAACAAAATCTAATTCATTGTTGTGACAGAACGCAATTACTACTTTCGACATGAACAACAACGTTCGCTCATAATCAACTTCACTGCGCAACAGCTAACAACGCAAGAATTCTCTGTATCTTCTCTCGTTTCACAAGAAGTGATCGTTAAGCAGTTTCTTAGTCGAGATGGTACACTTTAAGCTGGCCACATTCCTAATACGTGACGTCTTCCTACTCTTCGTAGACTGCATGTGTTTGTCACTACCTGTTTCCCGACAGTCCAGGAGATGCCACATGTTCATGATTACACAATTTTATCAGAGTAGCACATGATCCAAGAATTCTCTAGAGAAAGAGAGCTGTTGTTACTAATTACAACACATCCTACCTATTTTGTGTGTCCTATGTAGTAGTCGATGAAACAGAAGCAACTGCACAAAACCTGAGCACAGGAGGAAAACACTGAAGTATATATTGTCCTATTATAGCTCAGAAAATAGTGTGTTGCACGATAAAATCACCTTAATTCTTGACAACGTAGAATTTTATTTTTACAGAGGACGCTAGGAGGGAAATGCATATGCATAAGTCAAAGGTAAGGAAGAAAAGTCTTTCAGATTCGAGGCCTTTCGGTGAACTTTTATGTTGCATCGTTAGGTCGCGACTTAATAAAACAAATGGGGAATATACGAGCGGTACAACTGTATATTTTCAGAACAGTGAACAGTCAGATGTAACGACAAAATGTTATTACTACTTAAAATAAAACTTTCACACTGTCTCATGAAGACTAGCTTTTGCTGATATACAAATGAACTTTCCTTTATGTTATATCTGTCCACTGGTTTTGTACGTATCTTCACAGGCGCCTAGTGTTGATACTGATGGTTCTAACTATTAATAAACTCGGTTTATATTCTTCTATTTTAATGACAATTGACTTTTGAAAAAGAACTATTTTTAAGAACTATTGACTTCTTATTACACGTTCCTGTCAGTTTTGATGGTTTTGATTTCATGTTACATTCTGAAAATATGTGAAGGACGTAATTCCTAACGGCAGAGAGAAACCAGAAGGTATTAAGAAGTTTGTTACAAAAAACATTTAGTTTTTGAGAAATGAATTTATGTCTGATTTGGTGATCCAATTGGCTATAATTTATTGTATATTTATGTACCGATTTCTAGAAAATAAATTTATCGATTAAAGAACAATATTGAATATAAAATTCTAATTTTCTCAGTTGTATACGATGCCCATGTCCACGTTTCCTATAATCGCTGAATATCACTGGCATACGTAAAATCAATAACGTCTGAAGGGATTCCAGAGATGACATAACAAACGAGGTGCTTTACAAATGATGATAAACTCTGAGATGTAAATGGAACTTTGGTACCTTAGGCATGGCTCATTGGTTTCCACATCTTCCAGGTAACTCTGTCTCTAACACCCATATGCGCTCCATTTTCATACGTCTTTCTTGGTTTATAAGAATAATTGATTTTAGGGACCTTTGAAAGTGCCGTATTCTATGTAAAAACGTGTACCACATTTACATGACAAAACTAAGTGAAGAAGTGAGGAAACTACAGTGATGAAGCGATACAGTTATAGAACGTCATCTTCATTACTATGCAAATGAAACTTTACATTTCGTGTTTAGTATCAGTGATAGTTATACAGATGTCACCGCCCTCTCTCACTCTGTCTCTTTCTTTCTCTTCTTTATCTCTCTCTCTCTCTCTCTCTCTCTCTCTCTCTCTCTCTCTCCTGTCTCTGTGGTGTCACAGTCAACATTTTGAAATCAAAGCTGGAATAAGGGCAAAGAAAAAGCACCAGACCCGAGTATACGTATCTCTAACTAGGTGGAGCTTCACATGGCATTTTCAGTGCCTGATGTGAAGCAATAGCGATATAAGTTGGATTAGATTAAAAGAAAGCACGCTTATCACATCAGAAATGTTTTCGTAAACAATCCGGCACAAAATTACTACTAATCTAGAGGGAAATGACAAGCACGTTACAAATCACAATATTTCAAAAGAAGACTACGAGAGTTACTTTCAGGCGAAGAGTGCAAATAGAGGAAATAATCCCATTGACAGCTCCATTTGGAGCTGACGTCGCCCACATAAAATGAGATGTCATATAGATCCTTCGAAAAATGCTTCGTGGGAAGATGTAATTAATGCTGGATTACATGTTTGATATAACAGAGGTTATTCTATACTTCCAGGGTCAGAGCTATAAAAGCGCTACAGACTGGTGAAGTGAGGATCTTGCGACATGAATCAATGTCCGGCAATGAATATTTCAGGTGAGAGAACGTCTTGAATGAGTAATGTGCTACGTTTCGTAACAAACATCTGTCATGTCGGTGTTGGTGAGACTACCTTGAAAAACAATACACAATCGTCTGTGATGTGTCCATGATGGCTTTTAGCACTGTTCGGAGTTCAGGACAGGTAGTCGTTCCATGAGCTTGGAGACACACATCTAATGTGTGCCGAAGCAGAATGTAGTTCACAGAGAGCCAAACAAAAATCCAGAGGAAAGTTTTGGAAAAGTCGTCATCCAAAACAGAAAAAATTTACAAGAAACTGGGTCTTGCATCCTTGCCATTGGTTGACGAATATGTATCACTGGCAGAAACCGTGGACATCGTAATCTAGCGGCTCCGACACAAACGAACAGTAATAACTTTGTTCTTAGAAACATGGTACTCGATGAAAACTTCGTTACACATTACCAAATCAAAAACTATCCCGGGCTTCGGCAATACATTTACTTCATACCTACCTCTATATACTTATACAGTCTAAAACGACATAACTCGAAGAAATTATCCAAATGTGACGGAAGATGTGGCGTACATGGACACACAAACAAATTATTACAAGCTCACCAGATCTGTCCGCGTTTGAGAATGTTTGGATTATTATGGGAAGGGACCTCCAGCTAGCTTGGGACAGAATTTGGCACGATATCCGTCATGAGAAAATCCCACAACTCTGTTAATTGATTCCGAGCCGAATAACGGCTTCATTAATGGCCAATGGTGGACCAACATGTTATTGATTTGCTCAAAAAAAAAAAAAAAATGATTCTGAGCACTATGGGACTTAACTTCTGAGGTCATCAGTACCCTAGAACTTAGAACTACTTAAACCTAACTAACCTAAGGACGTCACACACATCCACGCCCGAGGCAGGATTCGAACCTACGACAGCAGCGGTCGCGCGGTTCCAGACTGTAGCGCCTAGAACCGCTCGGCCACCCCGGCCGGCTTGACTTACTCAATTTGTGACACTCTTCCTCTTGAACAAACCATCCTTTATTTTTGAAACTGCAGTCATTTGCTCGTATGTACATGTACGTCACATCTTCCGTCCCATATGGATAATTTCTTCGTGGTTCATCGTGTTTTTTTTCTTTTTTTCTTTCTTTTCTTTCTTTTTAGACACACTCACACCCGTATGCTGTTTTGTTCGTATAACGAGTTGTCTTGCCGCTCGCGTGAGATTTATGTCAAGTAGTTCCAAACTTGCACGGATGCAGGGAAAGCATCATGAAAACTTAGTAAAGAACCTGAATTAGTCATAAAATAGAGCATTCTTCCCTCAAAATGAAAATAAATAC